>NC_043701.1:102408081-102495393 GCF_006229205.1 Suricata suricatta | reverse complement strand
CCTGAGGAGGTGGCGTGCCCAGCACAGGGCAGGCACTTGGTGAGCCGTCGGTCCACCTGGATGCTTGCCCCACTCGGCTGGCCCCTATGGCCTGCTCCTGCCCCCCATGAGGCCTGGAGCTGGCACCTACCCCTGCGCTTTCACATTCCGGCTCAGCTGCTCTCCCGGGCCCCTACCGTGAACAGGCCCCACCCCCCCCTCCCCTGCCACCCATGCCCGGCACCAGCAGTGTGCACTGACCTCCTGGACCCCAGGCCACCCAGTGGGATCACGGGGTGCAGCTCACCTTGGGCAGGGCCAGCTCCTGATCCAGTCCCACGCTGACCTGGCACATGAAGTATAGTCCAACTCCAAACAGGCCGGTGAACAGCAGCAGCTGCGGAGGTGGGGGGTGCTCTGGAGCCGGCCACTGGCATCCCAGCCGCCCCTCACCAGGCAAGCTCAGGACCCGTGGGCAGGCACCCCACCCCCACCGCACTCACCACGACCACCCGTGTGACCCGGTGCAGCAGGAATGGGACATAGAACTTGCGGAAGAATCGGAGCAGGAACCCCTCGCTTTGGTCAGGTGGAGGCAGCTCCCGGGCACCAACGCAGCAGCAGACATCCATCCGGGAGGCCTGCGGGGAAGCAGCCCCCTCACGGTGGTCCCAGAGCAGAGCCTGGGTCCACCTCCCTCCTGTGGTGGCGCCACCTCACAGGTCGGGGGTGGGGGGACGTGCCAGCAAGCTGTTCTCAGCTTTTATTTTCTACGGTGATAAAACACCACTAAACTCTTCACCATCCCTCTCAACATATCACTTCTAGCTTTTCTCGGCCTTTTGTACCTTGCAGGTTTGATCCTCTTCCCCTAAATTTTATCAAAGCAAACTTGCTTCTCCGTGGGCCCTGGGGGCCACACGGCCCACACACCCCACATGCCGTCCCTGCAGCCAGCCCCACTCTCTAAGCCTGGCTCTGCCAGGCGGGTCCCCGGGTCCTGCCCCAGCCTACCTCCTGCCGCCTGCTGTCCAGAGACAGCAGGGCCACAAAGGCCGACACCTGCAGCAGGAAGTCCAGGATGATGGCCAAGCCGGAGGTCAGGGCGAAGGTCCTCACCGCTGGCATGGGGGTCAGGGCCCCTGGGGGTGCAGTGGTGAATCTCAGGTTCTGCGACCACTCAACTGTTCGCAGCACCTAGGGCAGGGGCCGCCCACGTGCACCGCCCTGGCGGGGAGGGGCTGCCGGCCTCACCAAGGAAGAAGCAGATGGCCTCGGAGAGGCTGCAGAGCAGCATGCTGGGGGCCACCCTGCCCAGCGCGCGGCCGATGTGCACCTCTCGCTGCTCCCCGGGCCTCCGCGGCAGCCTCTGTGTGAGGACATCAGGGATAGCATCCAAGACTGGCAGGAAGGGCCCAGCCCTGGCCAGAAGACCCCGCCCCAGTGAGCAGCAGACCCCGGGAACACCCTCCTTCTCAGGGTCTGGCCAGGAGATGTGCTTGGTCCCTTCCAACACATCCCTGGGTCCCTAAACATGCACCAACAGGAGAGGCTAAGTCCATGGGGATTGCGAGTCTGTGGACTGCTACAGAGGAGTGACGCTCAGCCCAGGGCATGTCAGCACACATGGAAGGAACACACGTGTGTGCAAGATACAGGACATTCCGTTTTCCATGGAACTGTAGACATGAATGCTGGTGCAGGAGAGTACAGGAGAGAGGCCCAAACCCACAGGGCTGTGTTGGTGAGAAGAGGGGGGGCTCTGCCCTCTCACCTGATACTCGAGCACGAAGATGAAGATGTTGTCGGCCCCCACGGCCAGCACCAGGAAAGGCACCACTTGCAGGATCACCAGGGAGGAGGGGACGCCCAGGTATGAGAAGAAGCCCATGGCCGCCGTGACCGCTCCCAGCACCACGGCCACCCCGCCCAGGCCCAGCGTGGCCTTGGCGTCCACCTGCAACAGGGCCAGGATCAGCCTCCTCAGCCGCCCCAGGTGCCCCCACCCCGAGCTGGAGAAGGGTGGTGGGCCCAGGGCAGGTGTGCTAGGAGAGTCTCTGGGTTCCCGCGTCCCCCCACACAGGCCAGCTGTGCACCTGCTGCCGGAGCCTGAGCAGGATGGGAATCAATCACGCAGCCTTTTGAACAGAAGTATTACTCCTTGGGGAGCCGCTGAAGGGGTGTCTGCGTTGCTCTGGGAAGGTTCCGGATGCCCAGATAGACCAGCCCACCCAGCTGGGGCCCCGGGATCCTCACCGCCACCCGGCGCCAGCTGGAGTAGCTGCCCAGGGCCAGGGAGATGTACAGAAAGATGACGATGTAGCTGACCCCAAAGATCGGCAGGTCCTGGACTGTCGTGCTGCTGATCTCGTCCTCCAGGGAGCGCTGTGGACGCACACCCCCAGCCCCGCTGACCCCAGCACTCCTTGAGCCCAGACAGGCCGCTGGGTCCTGTCCTCCCCGTGGGTGGCCACGGGCCCAGGGTCACTTAAGAGGGGGGCATCCAAGACAGGGACACAGGGACCCATCCAAGCCACCCGGGGTTGCCTGCCCCTCGAGAGCCAGGGACCCTGAAGCCTACCTCCGCCATGAATGTGACCTGGAATCTGCCGGCAGTCCGCCGCTGGAAAGCTTTCATCTCCTCCAAGAAGGCTCCCTCCCAGAGCTTTGCCAGTGCCAGCCGGTGGTCCCCAGGGGGGTAGTTGTTAAGGGAGAAGGTCATGATCAGGGCCTCTGCCTCAGAGTAGTCCTTCCCTGGGATAAGAAATGGTCAGCCACCCTCCTTCCTCACCCCTGCTCCCATCCCCCACCCCAGCAGTACCCCTGCTCCCCTCCCCACTCCAGCCTCACCTCTGCTCACCCCTGCTCCCATCCCCCACTCCAGCCTCAACCCTGCTCACCATTGCTCCCCTCATCTACTGCAGCCTCACCCCTGCTCCTTTCCCCAACTCAGGCAGCACTCCTGCACTCCTCCCCACTCCAGCCTCATTCTGCTCCCCTCCCTACCCCAGCCTCACCCCTGCTCCCCTCCCCCTTCTAGCAGCACCCCTGCTTCCCTCCCCAACCATCCATTGTCTAACCCCTCCACCCCACTTCCCTCTTTCAGCCAAGGGCAAGCCTGTGAACTCAGGCACAGAACCAGAGGACCTGAGCAAGCTGGGAGAAGATTAAAAAGGTAGCAGTTCCGTGGCCCCCGCCAGCCCCCCACAAGCCTGGCCAACCCCAGGCAGTGAGAGCCCATCAGTATTTTCACCCTCCAGCCCACCGTCCCTGTCCCATATTGCCCCCTTGCTGGCCTCCCCTGGAGCCGCTCAGCTTACCTTTGTAGCCCCCCACAGCAAGAAAAGGGAAGACAGGGCCCCCGTAGTCAGCCAAGCAGCTCAGGGCTAGGGCTGTGCCATCCTTGAAGGTGAGTGGAGCACTGGGGGGTGAGGGGGTAGAAGGAAGGACCTTTCCTGGCCCTGTACCCATTTCCAGACCCAGCACCCAGCCCCACACTGCCAGCACTGTCATCTGACCCCGTGGTCAGAACCATTTCTGCCCCCAAATTTCCCCTGACCTGACCCTGAGTGGACCAGAGCTCTGTGACCAGGGCTGCGTGAGCTCTCCACTCATACCCACCCGACCCTGCAGGCTCCAGATCACATTGCAGACAAGGCAGGTGCACAACTGTCACACGCGCAGCCTGCCTGGGGGCACCAGGACTTAGCCCTGGGAGTCTGGCATGAGCTCCGATCCTGTAAGACAGCCTCGCAATGCTCAGCCTGCTGCCCCGCCAGGCCCTGAGATCAAATCTTTCCTGCAGACAAATTACTAGCCCGGCCACCGTGGGCACATCTCTGCTGCGCCTCCCTGCACGCGTGTGTGGGGGTACCCAGACAAACTGATCTTTATGAGTGCGCATGTGGGTCACCAGCTGTCCTGGGTGTGCTGCTTGCTATGTGGCCTTGAGCAGCTCATCACACCCCTGGGCCTCAGTTTTCCTGTCTCTGGAACGGGGATAATCTGACCACTCAAGAGTTGTTGTGAGCATCCAAAATCAAAATAAAGCCAGCACGAGGACTGGACCTGGGGCCAGAGATCCCTCCCTGCCCTGCCAGTTCTGAGGACCAGCTGGGCCCAAGACACCGACTCTAGGAAGTGGCCCAAACTTGGACTTTCCTGAGGGGTGGAACCTTGGGTCCCTCACCTAATCCAGTAGTTTTCAGTGCGGTATCAAAACTATTTTCATAGTAACACTAAGATGATTTCTGCCTTTCCCCCCTTCATTTGCCATCAGGCATGAGGGGTAGAGACAGTTCAGGATGTGCCTTCAGACTCCATAGTGCAACTAATATTTAGGAAAAACCACGTGCTGAGTGTTGACGTCTATCAAAGAAAACCACTAAGTACGTGGAGAGACTCCCATGACGCTTCTCCCTTGTCTGGCCACACAGCGGTGAGGCCAGAGATTCACTACGGCAGACCACACACAGAAGCCAGAAGCCAGCTACCTCCCATTAAACAAGCCACCAAAGAGATTTGTTTACACCAAGAGATGTAAAACAATGTCACATGTATCAGTGACTCTTCTTGTTTGGAAAATATGGTTAGTTTTCATAAAAGCATGCTATTTATGTTGACGTGTAACGGGGCTTGTTACTGTCATTTTTAAAGAGCTAGAACATATCATTTCATTTCATCATGTGGTAGATGTCAGTAGACATAGCCTCTACCTGTGTCAGAGCTCCCCAGGGTCTTCAGTCTCTTGTCACAGTGTCAACACTACAACCTCAGGGAGCTGTGACTGCTGCCCGCCCCCACGCCTCCCCCCATCCCCACCGGGTGAGCCTTCACTCCCAGCCCCAAGGCCCAGGAGCCTCACTACCATCCCATTTGCAGTGCAGCAGCGTGGAGGCAGCTTCGGACGGAACCCCCAACACTGGTGTGTGCTGCACCCTGCATGAAGGCACCCAGCCAGGCTGACACAAGCCCGTCTCTGCTGGGTGACCCTGCAGTCCTGGGGTCTGCACAGAAGCAAAGAGGAGACACAGAAGCACACACGTGTATGGGCCCATCACATCACTGTCACACTCAAAGCAAGAACACACAAGGATGCCACTGCTCTGTCTGAGCGGGGTCAGAACTGGGGAGGCCATGACGGCCACGAGCCAGCCAGTGGGAGCCCCTGGGGAGGCCCCAGGGAGGATCATGGAGAGGAAGGGAGTGTTGCAGCCCCTAACAAGGGGATGCGGGGCCACACAGAACCCCAGGGGCCGGGTCGAGCCCCGCTGCACACAGCAGGCCCCCGCCACCCCTTGGGGCCAGCCGGTGAGGACTCACTTAGCACAGTAGAGAAAGTGGTCCCTCCAGTCCACTTGGGAGGTCTGCCCCATCATCGTCTGGTTCGCTGTGAGCAGCAGGCGCGTGCGGTTGTTCTGGAAATACTGCAAGAGGCTGTTGACACAGCAGTCGGAGAGACTGGTATTGTGTGGGTTGAGGGGTGCAAAGCAAATATCCTGCAGCGACACATTCCGCTTCTCCTCAGGCGACCACACCTGGAGGTGCCGCAGGGTCTCCTGCAGCTCCAGCACCTCCAGCAGGATTTCGGGGGCCAGGACCCCACTGAAGTTCTTGGGCCCCAGCAGCAGGGAGTTGTACCTGGAGCCGGGCTGCTGGGGCGCCGTCAGGATCACCTGGTTGGTTCGAAAGAAGGGGCCAAAGTGCTCATCGTGAAACATCTTCTCTCTCCGGGCCTGGCTGTTGGGGGCCGACCACAGCTCCACAGGGTCCGTGGTCAGCTCCACGAAGGCCAGGCCTCCAGACAAAGCCACCACCACAGCGATGGACACCAGCAGGACGGTCAGTGGCCACGAGGCCACCCACGTGCCCCAGTCCTGGAAGCACCGGCCCAGGAAGCTGTGCGTGGATAGGCTCAGTCTGTCGGAGAGGCTGGTGCCCGCCGTGGAGTCCTGCGTCTTGCCCTTGCGCCAGCAGGAGGCTAGGTGGGGCCCCGCCAGGAGGGCAGTAAGCACGGCGAAGGCGGAGCAGAGGGCGATGACGAGGGCCAGCCCACCCGCCATCTGGCCCAGGTAGAAGGTGGAGTCCAGGGGCTGGGGCTGGGCAATGACCGGGCAGGAGGCGGCACAGTCCTGGCAGGAGCAGGCGGCCGTGCCATCCGCCTGGGACTCATTGCACGGCAGGACCTCCCCGTTCAGTGGCTGTATCCCGCTCCCTGGCGTCTGGCCAGACTCCCAGAGGTAGAAGGTGATGTCCATGGGGGCCAGGCCATTCCCTGAGTCCCCCTGGTAATTGAGCCAGCGCTGAGCGTTGCAGAGGGCGGAGCCATAGACGCCACACATGGCACCCACAGCCAGCGTGGCCGCCGCGGGGACACGCACCCGGCTGCACGAGTCGTAGGTCCGCCTGGCGAAGCTGCTCTGGTAGAAGGCCTCATACTTCACCACGGCCGGCGGCTGGCCGCCCCCGCGCGTGGCCACGCGAGTCACGTTGACGAAGAGGCTCTGGTTGGGGCTACAGGTGTTGTGGCAGTGCAGGCTCACGAAGTTGTCAGAGCAGGCGGGGCAGCGCGTGAGGAGTCCGCTGGCCAGCTTCAGGCTCGCCTCCAGGGACACCAGCTGTTTGGCGGAGCAGCAGGCATAGGTGGTATTGGGGCCGGTGTACAGCCCAGGACAGATGCGCCGCAGGAGGGCCAGGTGCTCACCGGCGACACGGCGGGCGGGCGTGTTGGACAGGCAGGACACGTTGAACAGAGGAGGTAGGCCTCCAGACTGCTCTGGGTTCTTGCCACAATCCTCATAGAAGGCGCAGTAGCCAGGATGGTGGATGGGTGTGTACAGCTCGGCCCGGGCCTGCGGGGCAGGGCGACGTCACCACTGGGCCAGCGCCACTCAGTGGCGGGAGGCCAGGGAGGGTACAGCAGGGGAGGGTAGACGGCCTCGGGGCAGGAGCAGGCATGGGGTGCACAGTCTGGAGACCCGGGTAGGGGCGGGACGCCCCCGCAGCATTTGGGGGTGATGGATGGATGAGCCAGGCTTTTGTCCGGAGTGATGGGGTTACTGAGGAGAGGGAGGTGGCCGGACAGACCTGCATTTAGCAAGGTCACACCAGAGGGTGAGGGAACAGGTAGGGAGAATGGGACGGATGGGGCAGACACCCTTGGAGGCTGCCACCTGGTCCTGCTGAGAAACAGCAGCCACGACAGGTTGGGGGCTGCAGATCACAGCTCCTCTTGGAGATTCTGTGCAGAACTTCCCTTACCTCACCTGCTTGGGGCTGAGAGCCTTCAGCCATTCCCTGCACCGTCCCCTCCCCCCAAGATGTGCAAGAGCCTGGGAACTCCTCCCCACCCAGGTGCTGAATCCTGGTCAGGTGATACCTACGTACCCCCAGCCCACCCAAACGGCGTCCCAGGACTGGACCCTCCCTCATCCCTCCACCTGGACGTCAGGCCAGGATGTCCACGGGGCACCAGCGACAGGAGGCACACAAGTACCCCCAGTCCCCAAAACTTGTGTCCACTTAACCCCATGATCCAGAACCGTGGGCTGCCCAGGACCCCCACCCGCACTCCTCCTTTGGGGCACCCAGGGTCCCTCATCTATCCACAGACCAGCCCCTCAGCCTCGGGCCCTCCTTACTATGGCCAAGCAGCCCCCTGCCCAATAGCCCCTCCGGCGGCGGCGGCAGCAGTGGAGAGGTGACCACTGGCACCGGGACTCACCAAGTGCAGGAGCAGGGCCCACAGCACCCAGCCCCTCGGTCCAGCGTCCGCCATGCTGGCTCTGGGAAGGGGCTGGGGGGGGAAGGTACAGGCCACGGGGACAGCCGGGGATGGCCAAGGGGTGGCTCCTGGGGACACACAGTGACTGTCTAGATAGCACATACACTTAAACTGAGGGTGCTCAGCAAGGCAGCCTCCCCGCTAGGGAGGGCCTGGCCTGACTGTGAGGAGCCAATGGGACTGAGGCCTGCACCTCCCACGGCTCCTAGCTGGTTAATGATCCACTTTCTCCCGCCCTCTCCACGAACCTCCTGGGGAGGCACTGGGGGTCTCCTCTTCGCCCGATTCCCAAAGCAAGGCCCCTTGAACCCCTGCTTGCCACACCCTGGCACCCCTCACCCAGCCCAGTCTCAGAGCCCCTCTCTCCCAGCCCGCTCCGGGGAGCCAGCCTGCTTGGCTGGGACACACCCTTGCACTGTCAAACTTAGCAATGGTTTTTAATTAATATTAGCAACCTGATAACAGAGGAGGCTGACTGTTAGGGGTGGAGTAACCAGTGACAAAGCCCCTCCTCTGGGTGAAGGGGTAAGACCACCTCCCGAGGGGTCTGACAGTGTCCCAGATGTGACAGCTACGGCCCTCCTCTGCCTACCTGGCTCTCCCATTTCGTTCCCTTCCCTCCTATCTCTGCAGGAGCAGAGTGTCACCGAGAGCCCCAGGTGTACAACAGACACCTTCTCTCCCTCCCTCGGGCTCTTCCTATCACCAGACGGGCCAGACCTTGGCCCCCTTGCCAAGGCTGAGCTGATAAGGGAGGCTGTGAGGAGCGCCTTCCGTGGCTGCCTGCCCGCCCGCCCGCCAGCCCGCCGCCCCGAGCAGCAGGAAGGAAACTTGTGCTTCATGGACCCTGGCCTGACTCAGAGGAGGCACGCAAGCCGTGACAGGAAAGATGAGCCAAGGGGGCTCAGGTCCCCTCCCAAGGCCCTGAGTCAGCCACAGGCAGGGGCAGAGTCCTGGCCCAGGGCCATCCTCACTGCAGGGCCACCATCCGGCTCCCTGTGGGCCCTGCCCCAGAATGACTCCAGCCCCACCTGGGTTTCTGTCTTTGCTCCTGTGTGTCCTCCCCCAGAAGCCCACAGGGATTGCCCTACAGTTTACTGGAAGGTGACCCCACGGGGCAACAGCAGGGAAGCAGGGACGGGGCAAGGGAAGGAAGCCGCATGGGTGCCCAGGGGCTGGCCAGGGACCCTGGAGACTGTGGGGCACCTGCCCCATCTCCTCCAGTGACCAGTTGAGGACCTGTGACAACTTTAGCCCCAGGCTCCTCTGGTGTGATGAGCCGCTGCCCGCTTAGTCCTAGCGTCCCTGTGGGGGCTGGCAGATGGAGGCCCACAGAGACGGGGGAGGCTGGCAGAGACGGCAGAGGCCCGCAGAGAGGGAGCCCAGATGCATGGTCTCTGGGTTCTTCCCTGAAACACATCCCGGGTGAGAGCAGACCTGGGCTCTGAGCAGATGAACATGCCCCCCACAATCCCACATCGGCATCTCTGAGGCCGCACCACTGCCCAGATCAGAGCTGTGAGCCTGTGTGCTCCCCCAACTGCCACTCCTTCCGTTGACTTTGAGAGGGCACGCCCCATGCCTCCTTCCCTCTGACCAGCGCACTTCCCGTGGGCTTGTGTCCTGCCCAGTGACAGATCCAGTCTCCAGGAGCTGGAGACTGGGCATCCCAGTAGCTTTGGGTTAATGTCTTTGTGTCCAACTCCATTTCTTCGACTCGGCATTGATTTAAACCGAGACCCTGGCTGGCTCAGTCAGTTAAGCGTCCAGCTCAGGTCATGATCTCATGGTTCGTGGGTTCGAGCCCCATATCGAGCTCTGTGCTGACAGCTCAGAGCCTGGAGCCTGCTTCGGATTCTGTATCTCCCTCTCTCTCTGACTCTCCCCTGCTTGCGCTGTCTCTCTCTGTCTCTCAAATAAATAAAAAACATTAAAAAAATTTTTTTAACTGAGACCCTGGCGATGAGGCTAGAGCGCCAGAAGTAGCAGGTGCATGCCCTGTGTGCACCGCCCAGGAGTTCTTCCCATTTGCTAATCTAGGACAGATCAAGTGATTACCACACTCTTGCGTTGTGGCATGTGGTGAAGGGTTTGGATGACTGATCCCCCAGGACTGAAATACTTCCCAACGGACACTGGCAAAACCCAGTGGCGCCTGGTCAGCAGCCTCACCTTCACCGTGCACTGCGTTTGTCGTCAGACATGACAAACTGAGTAAGAGGACACCTAGTTTCCAACTCTCCTTCATTACCAGGGAGATGGAGTATGCTGCTCGGGCCCAGACAGGAGTGAACAGGGTCGGTTGGTAGGAGGGGGCGGGGGTGCCAGCTGCCTGCAAGGAAGCCTCGGGGATTCCGGTGTGGTGGATGCCTGGCGGAGTCTGTTCAGGTGAGTCTGGTGCAGGCTGGCATGCCGCAAGGTCTGGGTGAGGACAGGGCCATGGCCTCTGGCTGGGTGTGCATGCAGTGCTCTGACCAGCCCAGATGGTGGCCAGCCCACCGGGGGAGATCTGGGGTCTGGTCACCTATGGGCAGCCTTTATCTTCCTTGTTGTCTGAACCCTGAAGCTATTTGCTGAAGGATACTGTCCTCTGCTCTCCCAGCCTTCTCTGTACCTGGCAGTGGCCCTGGGACCTGGTTCTGGTTCTGGGCAATGTGAAGGTCTTTTATTTTCACATAGGTGTCATTTTTTTGTTTTTTAGCAGTCTCATGTTTACGAAAAAAAAAAAAAAGCAGAAAGTACAGGAGTTCCCGTACACCCTTCACTTCCCCCCGCAGATCCCATTACTAACTCTTACATTTGTGGGGCACATTCATCACAATGGATTACCCCATAGTGACATGTTATTATTAACTCAAGCCTGTGGCTTACATTAGAGTTGGCTCTTGGTGTTGACCGTCCGTGGGATGTTACAAATGCGCAATGACACACGACCGCCACTGTATCATACAGAATAGTCTCTCTGACTATAAACTCCACGCCCCGCCTGTTACTCACCCTTCACCTCCCACAACCACAGCTCTTTGCGCAGATGTCATTCAGTGTGGCAAGATGTGTAACCTTGGGGCACCTAGGTGGCTCAGTCAGTTGAGTGTGACTGGCTCAGGTCGTGATCTCACAGTTCATGGGTTTGAGCCCCACACTGGGCTCTTGTGCTGACAGCTCAGAGCCTGGAGACTGCTTCTGATTCTGTGTCTCCCTCTCCCTCTCCCTCTGCCCCTCCCCTGCTCATGCTCCACCTCTCTTTCTCTCTCAAAAATTAGCATTTTTTTTAAATTAAAAACAATGGGTCACCTGGGTGGCTCAGTCAGTTGAACATCCAGCTTCCGGCTTCGGCTCAGGTCATGATCTCACAGTTCATGAGTTTGAGCCCTGCGTTGGGCTCTGTGCTGACAGCCAGCTCAGAACCTGGAGCCTGCTTTGGATTCTGTGTCTCCGTCTCTCTTTGACCCTCCCCTGCTCGTGCTGTCTCTCTCTGTCTCTCAAAAATAAATTAAAAAACATAAAAAAAATAAAAACAAAAGACACATAACATGAAGTTTCATCTTACCCAGCTGTAAGCACACAGGTCAGTATATTATGTATGTTCACACTGTTGTGCATCCACTGACACCTCCGTCCTGTGAAGATAAAATCCTTTCCCTGCCAAACCCCTACTCCCCCAGCCCCTGGCAACCACTGTTCTGCTTTCTATCTGTCCGATTCTGGCCACTGCAAGCAACTCACGTGAATGGAATCACATGCTACTTGCCTTTCTTGTGACTGCCTTATTGCACTGAACATCATGTCCTCAAGGTTCATCCATGTAGTAGCAGGTGCCAGAAGCTCCTTTTTAAAGGCTGAGTGATATTCCACTGTGTGGACATACCCCACTCTGCTTATCCATCCATCCATCGATGGCACAGTGGCTGTGTCATTTTATATTCCCATCAAAAGTGGATGGGGGAGTCCAGTTCCTCCATCTTCAAATTTTCTACACGTAGTTTCCTGTTGTTTCAATGGCAGCCATCTTGATGGGTGTGAGGTGGTATCTCACTGGGTTTTAATTTGTATTTCCCTGATGATCAGTGATGCTGAGTATCTTTACATGGTTTATTGGCCATTCCTACATCGTCCCTGAGAAATGTCTATTCAAGCTCTTTGCTCATGCTCTAATCAGATTGGGTGTTTTTGTGGTTGTTCTTGAGTTTAGGAGTTGTCATAAAGTCTGGATATTAGTCCTTTATCAGATACATGGTTTGCAAATATTTTCTTCCATCTTGTAGGTTGCAATTTTACTCTTGACAATGGCTTTTGATACACAAAATTTTTTGATACAAAAAATTTCATGAAGTCAAATTTGCCAACTTGCTAACTGTGCCTTTGGTGTCATAGCCAATGAATCACTGACAGATCCAATGTCAGAAAGCTTTTGTTTCTTCTAAGAGTTTTTTAGTTTGAGCTGTTATATCTTTGATCCATTTTGAGCTAATTCTTGTGTTAATATGGCTCCAACTTTTTTCGTTATTTCCCTGAGTGGATATCTACTTTTCCAAGTATTTCACGAAAAGACTGTCCTGGTTCACTTGTCAAAAGTCATTTCACCACATTTGCAAGGGCTTACTATGGGCTGTTCATTCTATTCCATGGTCTACATGTCTGTCTAAAGGCAGCATCACCGTCTTGATTAGTATTTTTGTGGTAACCCAGAAATGTGATGTCCTCAAACTTTGTTCTTTTTCCAAGTCTGTTTTTGTTTTGCTTTGTTGGCTACTTGAGGTCTCTTGAGATTCCAATATGAATTTTAGGATAGATTTTTGTTTCTGAAAAAACAACACTGGAATTTTGATAGGGATGCATTAAATCAGTAGCTCACTTTGGATAATAACAAGATCAACTACTCCAACTTGTCCATGAACACTGGATTCTGTTCCATATTTCTGTCTCCATTAATTTCTTTTAGCAATGCTTTCTGATTTTCAGTGTATAGATCTTTCACTTCCTCAGTGAAGATAAATTCCTAGGTATTTTATTCCTTTCGATGCTATTGCAAATGGAACTATTTTTCTCAATTTCCTTATCAGATTGTTCATTGTTCTTGTATAAAAATCCAACTGATTGTTGCATGCTGATTTTGCAACTTTGCTAAATTTATTTATTCCAACAGGTATTTTTGGGAAGTCTTTAGGTTTTTAAATTTTTTTAAGGTTTATTTTTGAAAAAGAGAGAGACAGAGTGTGAGCATGGGACAGGCAGAGAGAGGAGAAACAGGATCTGAATCAGGCTCCGGGCTCCAAGTTGTCAACACAGAGCCTGATGCAGGGCTCAACTCATGACCTGTGAGATCATGACCTGAGCTGAAGTCAGATGCTTAACTGACTGAACTACCCAGACACCCCTTGTCTTTAGGGATTTTTACATAAGACCACATCATCCACAAGCAGAGATCATTTTACTTCTTCCTTTCCAGTTTGGATGCTTTTCTTCTTCTCCCCTCCCCACTCTGGCTCAGACTTCCAGCAGGAGGTTGTATAGAAGACGTGAACATGCGCATCCACCCGTCTTCCTCCTGATCTTACAGGAAAAGCTCTCAGTCTCTCACCGCCGAGTCTGTTG
Source organism: Suricata suricatta (assembly GCF_006229205.1). Taxonomy (NCBI): domain Eukaryota; kingdom Metazoa; phylum Chordata; class Mammalia; order Carnivora; family Herpestidae; genus Suricata; species Suricata suricatta. The sequence goes on along the minus strand of NC_043701.1, from coordinate 102,482,036 downwards.
TTTACTGTGGCTTATTAATAGATGACTTTCATTATGTTGAGGGATTCCTTTTACTCATGGTTAGTTGCACATTTTTATCAAGAAAGCTTGTCAGATTTTGTCAAATGCCTTTTCTCCATCAACTGAGATGATCGTGTGGGCTTTTCCCCTACATTTAGTTGATGTAGTATACTACGTGGCTTGATCTTTGTATGATGAGCCATCCTTGCATTTCTGGATAAATCTTACTTAGTCATGGTGTTTAATCCTGTTAATATGTACTGCAATATTTTGTTGAGGATTTTTGCATCAATATTCACAAGGGATATCCATCTGTAGTTTTCCTTTTCTTGTAGTGTCTTTAGCTTTGGTACTGGGGTAATGCTGGCTTCTTAAAATAAATTAAGTGTTTCCTTCTCTTCAGATTTTTGGACAAGTTCGAGGAGTGATCGTGTTAACTTTCCTTTAAATGTTTGGTAGAATTCACCCATGAAGCCATTGGGACCAAGGTTTTCCTTTGTTGGAAGATCTTCTTTTTTATTTATTTTGAGAGAGAGAGAGAGAGAGAGAGAGAGAGAGATCCCAACGAGGTTTCACACCATCAGCACAGAGCCTGATGTGGGGCTCAAACTCCTGAATCATGAGATCATAACCTGATCCAAAACCAAGAGTAAGATGCTTAACCAACTGAGCCACCCAGGTGCCTCGAGATTTTTTTTATTAATGCTTCAATCTCTTTGAGTTGGAGGTCTATTCAGATTGTCTAATCTTTCGTGATTCCGTCTTGATAGGTTTTGTGTTTCTAGGAAATTGTCCATTTTATCTGGGTTACTTAATTTGTAGTCACACAATTGCTCTCTGTACTCTCTTATTAACACTACATTATCTGTAGTGGCACCTGGGTGGCTCAGTCGGGCATCCAACTTCAGTCAGGTCATGATCTCATGGTTCATGGGTTTGAACCCCATGCCAAGCTCTGTGCTGACGGCTTGGAGCCTGGAGCCTGTTTCAGATTCTGTGTTTCTTTCAGTCTCTCTGACCCTCCCCCACTCACATGGTCTTTCTCTCTCTCAAAAATAAATAAATAAACATTTTTTTTAAATACTATATATTTGTAGTATTGGCAGTTCTCATTCCAGCTTTCATTTTTTATTTTAATCATTGGAGGCTTCTCTCTTTCTTTAGTCAACCTAGCTAGAAGATTGTCAATGTTGTTGATCATTTCAAAGAACCGACTTTAGGGTTCATTAATTTTCTATGCTGTTTTCCTACTCTATTCATTGATCTCTGCTCTAATCTTTATTACTTCCTTCATCCTGCTAGCTTTGAGTTTTGTTTGTTCCTCTTCTCCTAGTTCCTTAAGTAGTAAAGGTAGGATGATGACTTGAGATCTTTTTTTAAATGTAAACATTTATGAATTGTAACTTTCTACCTTAGTAACTACTTTCACTGCATGCTCTAAGTTTTGGTATGCTGTGTTTTCACTTTCATTCATCCGTATTTTCTGACTTCCTTTGTGATTTGTTCCTTGAGCCACTGGTTATTTATAAGCGTGATGTATAATTCCTACAAGTTTGAACTTTCCAGTTTTATTTCTGATTTTTAACTTTATCCAGTTGTGACCAAAGAATATATGTCAGATGATAATTTTTAATTGTGGAGATTTAATTTGTGGACTAATTGGATGCATATTTGAGAATGTGTATTTTGTTGCCAGTGGGCAGAGTGCTTCGTATTTGTTCATTAGATCTAGTTGGTTTATTGTGTTGTTCATGCCCTCTATTTCCTTACTCATGTCTGGGTGTCCTATCCATTATGGCGGGGGGGGGGGATGGACTCTCCTACTCTTCCTGTCAGACTTTTATTTCTCCCTTAAATTCTATTAATTTTTCCTTCATAGACTTTGATGATCTGTCATTAGGTGCATAAATGTTTATACCACTTACTTTTCCTATACTGAACTTTTTATTAATATAGAATGTTCTTCTTTATCTCTTGTAACCTTTTTAATGTAGAGTCTATTTTGTGTGACATCAGCACACTAATATGTGTAGTATAGTATACTATAATAGTATATGAATGCCTATAGAAGCCCATCCTTTCTTTTGGTAACATTTGCATGGAGTATCTTTTTTATTCTGTCACTTTCACCTTATGGGTGTATCTGAATCTCAATTAAGTCTTTAGACAGCACAGGGCTGGATCAGGTTTTCTTACCCATTCTGCCAACTTCTGATGTCTCATTGAAGAGTTTAATTCATTTGCATTGAAAATAGTTATTTTAAATTTAGTAACTTAAAAGGGAGGGCCTAACTTCTGCCATGTGTCATTTTTCACATACCCTGTAGCTTTTTGTCCTTCATTTTCTTATTTTATAGTGAAATGTTTAAATTCCTCTCCTTTCCTTCTGTGTTCATTCCATAGCTGTTTCCTTTGTGGTTGCCATGGGGATTACATTTAACATTCTAAAGTCATAACAATAATTTGAATTTATACCAGATTGATTCCAAATAATATACAAAATCTCTGCTTTTTTATAGCTCTGTCCCCACCTCTTTCAGTTGTCATCACAAAATTACAGCGTGTGCATTATACAGCATGTGCTCCCCCAAAAATAAGCTTACCACTCTTTAAAATGCTGTAGTCTCTTAAAATATGCAGAAATCAAGATTTGGGGTTACAAAACAAGATATAGTCATACTAACTTTCTCACTAATAACTGTTTTTTAATTTAATTAGTTTACTTCATTATGTAATAAACAAAAAATATCGATATAAACCATTGTTACAATGAACTAGCTTTTATAATCCCTCCTGTATGCACCTCATCTTAAATCTTCATTCCTCCACCTGGCTAAGTCATTCTCTAGGGGCCTCATTTCACATCACAGGACTCTGCTGAGCATTTCTTGTAGGGCAGGTTTAGTGGTCACAGTCTCCATCAGGACTTATTTATCTGAGAATGTCTTAATTTCTCCCACTTTTGAAAGACAGTTTTTTGCAAAAATGACTCTTGTTCATAACTCTTATTCTTTAGCAACTTCGAATATATCTGTCCACTGCATTTCTAGCCTCTACAAATTTGCTGCTAATCTTCTTAAGGACCCCTTGTTAGGAGATGATTTGCTTCTGTCTTGTGGCTTTCAAGATGATCTCTTCGCTTTTGTAAATTTGATTGTAACGTGTCTTGGGGTGTGTCCCTTTGAGTTCATGCCTTTCTCCAAGTTTGGGAAATTTTCAGCCGTTTTTTTCTTCAAATATTCTCTCTGCCCTTTTTTTCTCTCTCTCCTTTAGGGACTCCCATGACGCATATTTTAGTATGCTTGATTGTGTCCCATGTGTCCTTTAGGCTCCGTTTGTTTTTCCTCAATCTTTCTCTTTCTCTTACTTAGACTCAGTAAGTTCCAGTGTCCTGTCTTCACGTTCACGGATTCTTTCTTCTACCTGCTCAAATCTGTGTTTAATTTCACCAGCGAATTTTTCATTTCAACTATTCTATTTTTCAGCTCCAGGATTTGTTTTTGTTTTAGGTTGTCTATTTCTTTATTTGTATTTTCGTTTTGTTCACACAGTATTTTCTTGACTTTCTCTACATCTTCCTTTACTTCTTCGAGCAGCTCTTAGTTTTAAAGTATTTGCTTAGTATATCTGCCATTAGATCTTTTTCAGAGACAGGTTCTGTTGCTTTGTTTTCCTTTGAATGGACCATACTTCCTGTTCCTTTGTGTGCCTTGTGACGTTTTGTTGTTGTTGAACACTGGGCATTTGAATCTAATAATGTGATAACTGTGGAAACCAGTTTCTTTCCCTCCCCAGGGTTTGCTAGTTTTGTTAATGTTTTCATTGGGTTTCATTGGTTGCTTATTGTAGGCTGTCTCTGTGCCAAGCATCTGCCTGTGTGTAAATGTCTTTTCTGAGCCTTTCCCTGGGCATGCACTCTCACTTTCTAATGTCCCCATACATGCAGTTGTTTTTAATTGTCCTAGTGTTTAATATCTGGCTCTTGAAAAAGGAAAAAGCAAAAACAGAAGCCGGGGAATAATGGTGCCTTGGTTCTTTAAATCCCTTGGAAGTTACTTCAGCTTGTGACAATGGGGTTAGGGTGGTAATAACAATAACCAGCCGCTTGCCTCTGTGTCCACACCTCTGTGACCAGACACAGCCAGAGCCATCGGAGGAGAGACCCCAGTTTCTGGATGATAGGGTTCTTTTTGCTCACCCTGGCTCCCACATGTGTGTGGCCTGCTCCATGATCGTGTGCGCAGTGCCAGCCAGGGGTCTAGAGCGCAAGACGGGTAGCTACCGCTATACCAAGAGCTGAAATTCACCAAACCAATGTCCAATTTACCCTTGGAGTGTTCCCCCTGGAAGTCGCAAGCCTTCAACTGACTCCTGAGCTACAGAACCATTAACTGGGCAGGTTTTGCCAACCTAAGTGTCCAGATCGAGAGAGACTCCTGGTGCTCTGGACCACACTGGCTTCCCAGAATCCTCTCTTCCACAACTCGAAGGCTTTTGCTTTCCTCACTAAAGGGTTGGAGGCAACTGGCATGATCTCTGGCCTTCTTCCCTTCCCATTGCCCTACACACAGATGGGATGTCTGGGGCTACAGCAACTATCTGTGGTCCCGAGGCATCAAACATGAGAAACTGGCAAGACACACACGATGGCAGAGGAAGTGACATCAGCAACATGGGGGACTAGGAAGCTCCATGCTCTTGACTTTTCCTCAGAAATGCTGACAAAACAACAGCAGCAACAAGCAGAATTGTCAGAACTAACTTTGTGGGAGTTCTGGAAACTAGTCAAATGTCTACAGCAGCCCAGCAAAGGCTCAACAACAAAATCCATCTTCAGACTAGCAGGAAAGTTTTGTGGTGTTTCTACTCACCCTTGCCCCACTCCCTCCCTGGCATGGCGGAAGTCTGGGTTTGGAAGGGAGGGCAGCAAAATTCCTAGTTCCCTCCTTCAAATGAAAGGGGGCAGAGCCAGCCTTACTTGCAAGTTATTGTGGATATGTGTTCTCCTGTCCCAGGGGCCTAACAGATGGCCCGAGGCACTCACCTCTCCCTCACCTGATGCAGAACACACAGAGGCAAAGCAACAGCTGCTGTTGGTAAAGGACACTGGGGCGAGGGACTGTGGGTGGGGATACACACAGTAGGTGATCTAAGGCCTAGAGGAGAGGTATGGAAAGCATGGACATTCAAAAGCAGCTGCGCACACAAGGGTATTCAGAAAGCTTCATGCACACACAGCAGAAGACAAATACTCAGGAGAGACCTGCAAAGACATGAAGCTTGAAGCCAGCTGATCCAGAAGCTCAGAGCAAACCTCACTGCATGTCGAAAAAGAGCTCCAGCGTGGAGCCAATGTGACAGGTCGGGAAAGAAGGGGTGGCTTGGTGTGTTCGCTTTCACATGTGTGCGTGTGCATGGGCACGAATGTTTTGTTTGTTTACTTTCTGGCATTCAGGGCATCAAGGAAACCTCTGCCAAATACAGGCTGAACATGAGTTAAGGAGCAGAGACTTTGGTGAGCTCACACATGGAAGTCTTTGCAAAAGTATCAAAACTTACTGTGCTATAGCCTTCACCAATACAAACAAGCACACATAGGGGTGCCTGGTCAGCTGAGCATCTGACTTCAGCTCAGGTCATGATCTCAGGGTTCATGAGTTCGAGCCCCGCGTTGGGCTCTGAGCCTGGAGCCTCCTTCAGCTTCTGTGTCTCTCTGCCTCTGCCCTTCTCCCACTCACTTGTCTCTCTCCCTCAAAATAAATAAACATTAAAAAATAATAAAAACAAAAATCCACCACCCCAGACCCCAGCGGCTCCCCCCGCTCTGCCCAGCTGCCTTCTCGGTGTGTGGTCTGCTCCTGGAGGCCAACTTCGTGGTTCCTAGGGACGGGGAACCTGAACACATAAGGGTCCATCGACACATTTCAGGGGACAGACTAGATCTGTTGTCCCTGCAGCTGAGCAGCAGTTAGAACTGACGGCTACAGAAGCCGGAGAGCTCAGGCTTGCCGGCAGGACAGCCACCACACCAGCATCTCAGGAGGGAGCCCGCTCTTCCAAGGCCACTGCTGACGTGGGGAATGGCCAGCAGCAAGGCCAGCTGCCTACTTTATAGAACCCCTACAAGGACAAGACCCCGGGTCCTTCCTGAGGGCTCCCTGGAGGGACTAGTGGGCCGTTGGGACAAGCCATCCCTCACTGCTGCCTCCACAGGCACCCCTGGCCCACCTCCAGGATCTGACCAAAGAAGACCTTAGGTCTTAATGTGCCAAGATGTGGGCAGGGCAAAGGAGAATGCAGAAGCCAGGCCATCAACCAGGGCTTGGAGCTCAGGCGCTGGGCTGAGTGGGGACAGGTCTGGAGAGCTGACTACTGATGCCTAGTCTCTAGTGAATAAGGAGCATGTGGCTTCTCACGTCCTTCCCAGCCCTGGGAGCTGGGTGGGCGACTTCTCGGTAGCCCTTCCGTTGTGGTCGTTCTTGGCACCGTCCCTGCACTTTCTAACCTGGAGCTGAGGAGTCGGGTGGCGAGCTGCAGGGTCCAAAAGGGTCTCCGAAGGGATCTGAAACAGGTACCCCAGCCAAGGGTCAAACAGCCCCCCTTCAGGGAGCTCTCGCTCGAGGGCAGGGAGGGGAGGGCCTGCCATCACTGGATACCCAACATCTTGGCAGCCAGCCCCTGGCTGGGACAGCCCCATGGCCTCCACCCTGAGTCCTGAGTCAGAGAGGACACACAGGGTGCGTCCCACCCGCTGTGTCAGGGGGCAGAGTCCAGCCCGGTTGGTACATCCTTTCTTTTCACTTTGAACTAGAACAGTCAAGAGCCTCTGGTACCAAAATACTCTCTTGGTTGATCCCCAGCTGGGCCCCTGCCTCCAGGCCTCACATTCCAAGGAGGCTAGTGGATAGGGACGAGCCTGAGGCCAAGCCGGTGCTAGAGACACTGAGTAGGTGGCCAGGCCAGGCGGGGAATTGGGGGGGGGGTGGGGCTTGGACAAGGCAGTGCCCCTGCAAGAGAGCTCCCAAATTTAGCAAATATAAAGCAGGTCAGGGGCTCCTACATGGCTGTCAGTTAAGCGTCTGGTTTTGGCTCAGATCATGATCTTACAGTCCGTGGGTCGGAGCCCCCATTGGGCTCTATGCTGACAGTTCAGAGCCTGGAGCCAGTTTTGGATTCTGTTTCCTCTCTCTGCCATCCCCTGCTTGCCTTCTCTCAAAAATAAAATTAAAAAAAAAGATCAACCAGCTAGATCTAAATTTCAGACAATGACTAATTTTGCAGCAGATTGTACCCACTGCATGGGACACACTTATGCTAAAAAAGTGATGGCCCTCATCACGCACCTACCTCACAGATATCCAGGCTCAGAGAAGGGATGGGACAGGGCTCACCTGAGGGCCCAGAGTGGGGTCTGCAGAACCCAATACCAGCCCACCCTGTCCCTCAGCTAAGTGCCACTGGCCTGGCTTTTCTCTGAGCCTCAGTTTCTCCATCTGTGGAATGGGATAGTATATAGCCATGAAAGCTTGCCTCTCAAGGAGTCTTGAGTCCAGCCCTGTCAGCCTCCCCCGGCAGGAAGGTCATGAGAAACACTGAGCCCCAGGCCCTGCCTGAGACCTGCTGGTTCAGTCCTGCAGCATAAGGGGAAGCCTGTGACTCGGGTGTGCACAGAAGTGAGAGGAGAGGCACTGTGTGCAGACCCCTGTGGGTGTGTCTCCCCGCCCCCGCCAGGAACACTTGGACTCACAGACACGCCAGAGGAAGCCAAGAAAGGCAAGCCCTCCCAATCCACACACCAGCCAGGCCTGAGCACTGCCGTGTCACAAGGGTCCCCCCATAAAGCCAGCTAGGCGGTGCACCGCTGTCACAGGAGGCCCCTCTCACGTGCCCACTCTGCTTGGTGGATGAATTGCAGGTGGGTGCATGGCCGGGCAGACACTGAGCTCTCATGTCCCAAGAGGCATCTGTTCTTCCCCCCACCCCATGCAGGTACATGAGCACCGCCCCCTCGTCCATGCACAAATGGCTGTGACACGCTTCCTTCTGCAGACCAGAGGCCAGCACTTGGCAAGGGCACCTCCTGATTCCACCCAACTGCCCCTACTTGCTGGGGACCCTGCCCCCGGAGACCAAAGTGCCTGGAATGTGTTCCCGAGTCACTGACCCTGGGCAGATGGGTATCAGCTAGTTGGAAAGGCTCTGGGTCCAGAGGTTTCTGGGAGCATGGGTTCTCCCATCCGTTATCACCACAGCTGCTCACTATCTGATCAAGGAACTGCTTCTTTAACCCACTCCCTCCTTCCCCTACGTTCTCGGGATTTAGCAAGGACTCCTGTCCCTCAAGTTTGCTCCTCAGCCTTTCCCTATTCTGGGGACACTACTTTGTTTTCTTTCTGCCCTCAGTTGTGCTAGGACCCCACAGGCTGTTCCAGTCAGGTCTGTCTCAGTCAGTGTGCTGCCCACCCCACCCCCTGCACCTGGCGGGCCCCCAGCAAGGGTGAGGTCTGCAGCCCGGAGGCATGGAAGAGTGGATTCCCACCTCCCATAGGCGCCCACTCAGGCTTCCATGTGGGTGACTGCCAGCTGGGGCAACTCGCTCGCTGCACTTTGCTGACCTTTCCGCTGTGAGCCTTATGCTTCGAGTTTCTAGCAGGCTCACCCACCCCACCCCTTCCAGGTCCAGGGTGTCCTTCACCTGCACGCCTACGTCCCAAGGGCCTGTCTGGCTCTGTTAAAGACACACACTGGATGGACGAGTCTAGTCCCGGGAGGCCTCAGTTTCCCCATATGTAAATTAAGTAAACGAACACAGCATATCCTAACTGTAGGGTCTCATGGGGACTGGATAACCCTCTGCAGGGTCAGGACGCAGGGACACACCACTCTCTACTGCCCTGGCCAGCTGACCCCAGTGTTGGCGCCCATTCTAGCTCAGGGTGGGTGCGTTAGCACAGCCCAGCTCCCACATGCCTTGGGTGACACCTGCTCCATGGTGGCAAGGGTGCTGGCCAGGCCAGCTGCTCCTGCACCGTGGTGGCTGCCAGGCCAGCACGGGCCCAAACCCCACCTACCCACCCCGCCAGCTAAGGTGACCCAGGTATTTCTGAGCCTCAGCTCCCCACCTGGGAACAGGGACCAGCCTTCTCCAGAGCTTGTTGAAGAGGACGGGTGCACTGCCCAGCTCTGCTCCAAATGGAGACCAGGCCCAGAGCAGTCCCCTTGGACTCAAACTCTCCTGAATCTGGATCTGGGCTGCAAGCACACTGCCAGGAGCATGTGGAGGTGGTGGGGTCAGAGGGACCTGCGCTCAGGGCCAGGTCTCAGCTCCGCTGGCCTCACAGAGCAGTTCCAGGCCTGCTGGAGACACAGTGGCCTACCAGAGTCGTCACAGAGCCCCACCAGCACACCCCAGAAATCTTCAAATGCAATAGCAGCAGGAAATCTGGAGCCCTAGCAACCCCAAGTGCCACCACACCCTAACGGGAAGGAAAGACACGGCTTCCTCACTGCCCTACATCCTCTCCCAACCCAGGCCCGTAGGAGGTGACAATAACACCAGGACACGCACGGCACAAAAGACCCCTGCCTTCAGACAGCAGCTGGGATCTGCTTCTTCTGGGGCCTTCCAGCTCGGTGGAAAGCATCAAATGCTGCACGCACCCATGACAGCTCCCTGCCTCCGGGAGGCATTTATGATGCATCCAAGCCTGGAGGAGGTGTGAGGCTCCTGGCTGGGAAGGTCCATCTCCTTGCGGTGCTTCAGGATCAAGCCCTAGGTGCAGCAGTGGCTAGACCAGAGACCCAGGTGAGGTGGGTCACAGCGCTGCACAGCTGACCTCTGCTGGCCCAGCGGGAACCACACACGGCAGGCAGAGAGCCAGGTGCCTCCTCCTGGACAAGGTTTAATTCCCAAGGCTTCCAGAGATGAGCATCCCTTCCCTGATACAGGAAGCGCAGGTCAGAGTCCTTATTCTATCAAGCAACAAAATGCCAGCCTGGCGGGACCAGGAACCCCAACCACCATGGGTCTGCCAGTCCTGCGATCCGGTCCTTCCAGGGCGGGAAGCCGGGCCTGCTCCCTGCTTGGCCCCTGAAGAAGCCCCTCGAGACCCTGGACTGCTCCCGTGGACTCAGGGAGGTGCAGCTGCGGGTCTGCGGCTCTCCTCTCTGTGCCTAAAGCTGCGCAGTGGGTTCCGGGTCCTCGCCTTCTGTGGGGCAAGGTCATGGGTTAGCCGGGCACCGGGTTTGGCGGAGATGTGGTCTCCACCGGACAGGGAGGGCAACAGGGGCATGGACGCAGACCCTCCCAAGTTCTCAGGGCCCTTCTCTCCCCAACCCCAAACCCCAGGGCAAGGTGTGTGCATGCCCTGAGGACAATGGAGGCAGGAGAGCCCTGCAGCACTGCCAGGGCCCCAGAAGACTTACCTTAACTTTGGCCTTCTTAGAGGCCACCTTCTTCCGCCTCTTGTGAGGGTGGACGAGACCGCGCAGGGCAGGAGGGACTAGAAGATACATAGAACCCAAGGCTGCCACCACCCCTGCCCACACGGCCCACCTGCCCACCCACACCCCTTGGAGCTGGCGCCTGACAAGCTAGCTCCGATCTGACCCCATGTCCAAAGTGCCCAGGAGCCCCTGCTGCCTCCCACCACGTGCCCAGGGCTGCAGCGATAGCTGTCCCCTAGGACGAGATAGCAGAGACAAGGGCTAAGTCCCTCCCCTATGGTGTTTCAGTTTGCTGCCTTAAGTATGAGACAGGAAAATTAAATCACGTGTATTTTTAAGATAAAAAAAGATCCTTCTAAAATGGAAAAAGAGCCCATGTGTAACTTCTTCTCATGTGGTCTGTTGTCACAAATCCCTAACTGCAGTGCCTTCGACCCCCACGAAGCCACACTCACTGCTGCCCCCTGCTGTGATCCTTGGTCTCTGGCCTCTCCTCTACCTGAGCTTGGCAGGTCTTCAAGCCTGCCACTGCCCTCTCCCACCTCACCTGACCCCCCTCTAGGACCCCCAACACACACTCTTGCCAAAGACTTTACTCCTGGGGACAGAAAACAGGGTTCCCTCACCCCCTTCTCCCTGTCCCTCCAGTTCACTGTCCTTAGGGAACCTGGCCCCCATCAATCCCTGTGGCACCTCCCGTCTTCTGGATCCTTCCCTGCCTCTGGCTCAAGCCTCTCCTGCACACCCACGGGCTCACGGGGGCTGGCTGGCCCTTGCTGGCCTTCTCCCTCACACCATCTTCAGCAAGTTCAGCCCAAAAACACAGGTGCCTGTCACCAAAGACACCGGACACCATTACTGGTGTTACGACTACATGAAAAGAACTAGACTCCTGAACCCCTTGGTTGTATTTTGTACCCCAAAAGCCAAGCTCAGGGTCCATTCCTGGCCTCTGACTGCAACCTGGGCAGCCCTGATCCCCACGAGGCTCAGATAGGCTTGTTCCCTCCCCCGGATGACTGTGACAGAGACTCCGGCTCTTCCCCTTCCACACCCACCAGGCTGTGTAGTCAGCTGCTGGGATGGAACCACCTGGCTTGGGGCACAGTGCCCCGCCCTACCTGCCCCCCAACCCCACAGGGCAGAGACCCCTGCCTCTGTTGACCCAGGGCCACACACTTACCCAGATAGTCAGGGACGTGGCCAAGGTGAGGCTTCACCACAGCGGGGTGCAAGGGCAGGTCGTGCCGCAGCAGCTGGAGATCCCGGGGGTTGTCTTCAAAGTATGTCTGTGGGGGGGATGGGTGAATGGCAGGATCGGTCTTTCCTCCGAGGCCCCTCCTGTGAGCAGCTGTGCCCATGTGCTCCCCGCTCAGGGCCACGTGCGTCTCCCACGGAGGCCGAGCGCCCCCTCCCTGGGCCTCACCTTGAGCCTCTCCGAATGCAGAAGTTCCTCCTTGATCTCCTTCAACCTCGCCTCCCGGATGGCCTGTTTGGTCACCGAGCGCATGGCGTCCTGGGGGATGCACACCAAAGGTCAGGGCGGCCGGGCAGCCCAGTCCTCCCTCATGCCCCGTGTGCAGCAGCGGTCTGACTCGGGTCCCAGAGGAACGAACCCTCACCTGCTCCCCCCCGCCCTGCATCCCACTCACCCTGCAGCGATAGCGGAAGCCCTCGATCTCCTCCATGCGGAACTGGTAGGGAAGCAGGACAGGAGTCCCATTCTCTGTGGAGAGGATGGCAGGGAGGGTCCCCTGGGCTGAAGGTGTGGGTGGGTCTACCAGAGGCTAGATGCTCTGAGGCCCCCTGTAACCTCTCCCTGGGGAGAAGCAGCCCAGAGCCCAGCCCACGGCTTCCCTGTGACGTGCGGTGAAAAAACCTGAGTCTTGAGGATGGCCCATAACAGCTGCTCTAGGACAATGTGGCTGGGGTGCCCTGTCATCCCGAGTACCGGTCACATCCTCAGCCCCGGAACCTGCCCTCCTACCCACTCTCACCCACTGTGGCCACTCTGGCCTTAAGAGCAGCAAGAGCACGGCCAAGGGCAGCACAGAGCACCACCACCTGCAGTCAGACCCTGTTCTGAGCAGGAGCAGCCGTACTGGGAAACTCAGCGTTCGTGACAAACCACCATCCCAGCTGAGGAAACCAGGGCACAGAGCACCACCACATGCCCGCCAAACATTGCCCCGGCCCACTTTCTGCACCAGAAGCTCATGGGCTCAATACCACATGGTGAATGGTGTCCTTCCCAGACCCCCAACATGGGCAGAAATGGGGCCCCAGCGGAGCCCTTTCTGGACCCCCTGCCCAGAACCTCGTGACTGGCGGGCCGCCCCTCAGCCCGGAAGGCTGCCAACTACTGAGCTGCAGGGTAACCTTGAAGGCACAGGGGGCCCAGACCACGGCCAGGCAACCTGGGAGTCAGGGAAGGACTCGCCGCAAAGTCTACTCTTCAAGGTCCTTTCCTGGGACACCACCAGCTCCCTCCCCTCTCCCCAAAACCCCTCCCCTCCCTTGGTCCTTCTGCCCCTCGAGTTAGATGATAAGCTTGACTCGGATCACTTGCCTGACAGCACTGGCCCTCTGCTTGCTCATTTGTGGGGGACGCCGCCTGCCATCCAGGGCATAGCAGGGGGGAGGTGCAGGGCAGGGGTGCTGCTGCTCACGCTGGCGTCCCTGCAGCCGTCCCCACCCCCGGGTCTAGGGTGTCTCCAGAGAAGACGGCTGGGCTCTCACCTCCACTGAGGAGCTCCTCGATCGTGTCCAGGTGGGACTGCTCAGCAGGCAGCATAAAGGTCAAAACCATGCCTGGGTTGTTGGCGCGGGCTGTCCTGCAAGGACATGTGGCCCGCATGAGTCTCCGGCCCCAGGCCTGCGGCCCTGCTGCCCGCCATGCCCCGGCTCTCCCACCTGCCAGCCCGATGGATATAGGCCTCAGGGGTAGGGGGCAGATCAAAGTTGAGCACGGCACACACGTGGTGGAAGTCTATGCCCCGGGCCACACCGGCCTCCGGATCAGAAGCTCTGTGAAGAGACGTCCCAGGTTTAAAATTCTAGAATCGAGACTGTTGCAGGAGCTGAGCTGGTGGAGGTGGCATACCCTTGCCCTGACCTCAGCGTGGGGGAAAGAACAGACAACCACACCACAGGGAGATCGGAGAACCACGCCTGGAGCCTGTCAAGGTCATGTTCCATTCATAATTCTGCTCCTCGCCCATCACAAAACAGCCACCAACAACCCAAGTTTGGCCCTTACTGCTGCCTCAGGGCGCATGCAGGCGCACCCTTCACCCCACTTCTGCGCACCCATAGGCCTGAACGCTGGATTCCCTGCAGGGGCTGGGAAGAGAGAGCAGTACTCACCTGTCCCTTTTGGGTCCCTTGCCCCGACGCTTGCCCTTGACTGGGGCCCCCAGGACTTCAGTGTCAGTCGCTATGACGCAGTCGTAGAAGCCCTGGTTGAACTGTGAGATGATGTGGCACCTGTGGCCCAAGAGCGGAGGGAGTGTCAGCCCCAGGAGCGAGCAGGAGACCCCCTCCTACCCTGACATCATCATAACCACCATCCTGATTCTTCTCTCTTTTCCAGCTCTGCACCTACTCAACCTTTGTGCCTCAACCACCTCAGTGGAAGACAAGTGACAGCAGAAAGCTCAGAGTTGTGACACAGCAAGTCATTGAGGACCACCTGGCCTCTACTTCATTCTTAAGAAACGGAAAAGCCAATAGCGCCTCCCCTGCCAATCCTCACCCCAACCCCCCAGTCCCCCCCACCACCCCCAGAGCCCCCAGCACCTCCCCCCCACCCGTGCACCTCAGGCGGGGGAGGCTCAGCCCACCTGGACTGCAGCGGCAGCTCCCCGTTGAGCACACAGGCAGGGATGCCGAACTGCTCCAGGAACAGGCGCAGCCGGTAGCCCCGCTCCAGTGTGTTGACAAACAGCAGGGACTTGCCCCGGATCAGCGAGAGCTTGAGCAGCGCGTACAGCAGCAGGAACTTGTCCTCCTCCGTCTCACAGACCACCTGGAACTGCTTTAACTGGTCTGGCCCCGGCAGCTGGGACTCCTGCAGCTTGAGCGTGACCTACGAGAAGACAGCCCCGCAGTCAGGAAGGGGACACCAACTGGGGCACAGACGTGTGAGTGTAGGGCACCCCGCACCCCCTTCATCTGGGCGCCATGATGATTCAGAGTCCTCTAATCATCGTGTGGGTGGAAGACCCAAGACTATGACATACTGGGGGCATGTGACACAGAGAAACACACCACAAGGGACTAAACTGAGAAAAGCCCTATGGCAGTGACCTTTCAGAAGAGCCCAGCTCACGTAAGGGGAGAGCTCTGGCCATGCCGCTCAAAGCAGCCTTTCTGATTCTTGGGGGTCCCTGCTGAGGCCTTGAACCACCCCCGGCAGACAGGTGCAAGTATGTGGTGGTGATTTTGGATTGGTGGATGGCGTGTTAACGACCCCCGGCTTCTAGTGCCTCAGAACCCAGAGGCTAACACCTGACAACCATCCCACCTGCGATACCAAAGGGCTCCTTCGAGAAGGAAGTTTCACGTCAGTGGCTCCGGGTGCCACCGCAGGGCACTCACCGGGTTATGCAGTACCAACTCCTTGAGGGCCTGCACATCCTCGTTGAAAGTAGCCGACATCAGAAAAGCCTGGTAAATCCGGGGCAAATGACTGGAACAAAGCAGAGCCCGTCAGACTCCAGCTCTGAGCCACCAAGTGTAGCAGGTGGCGCTCTGACCCCTGCTCCAGGCCCTGGCACCAGCCCACACCACACCACGCCCCCCATCCCCCACTCCACCTGGCTTCCTTACCAAAGCAGACTCTTGAGTTCCTCCTCAAAGCCAAAGGAGAAGAGGAGATCAGCCTCATCCACCACTAGCAGCTCCAGGGAGTCTCGAAGGATCAAGTTGTCTTGCTGCAAGTGGTTTAAGATGCGAGATGGGGTCCCCACTATGATGTCAGGCTTCTCCATCAGCACAGCTCTGCAGTCAGGCAATACCTCAGTATCGGGGAGAAGGGAGCAGCTGGGACCTCACCCCTGCCCAGTCCTCCTCCTGGCTGCACATACCCCCAGACCCCAACTCCGCACCCTTCATTCTTCCACCTGTTGCTCTCACCCACCTCTGAGAGGCTGAGTCTTCAGCAGCTGAGACGTCAGCCACCCGGATGTCCCGAGCACAGTAGGCGGCCAGCTGCTGAATCATGGTCCGGGCCTGCCGCGCCAGCTCCTTGGTGGGCACCAGCACGAGCCCTCTCACAGCCTGCTCTACCGCAGGGCCAGTCTGCAAGAGGGCAAATAACGGACTTCAGCTGGCCAGCCCGCGACCGCAGGGTGTAGGATGCTTTCCTCTGCCTCTTCCGGGCAATCTGACCCAACCAGAAGAGCTTCCACATAACGAACTTGGCTGTGTCCCGATCAAGCCCTCGCTCACTTGTGCCCTCCTCAGAACCGAAGGCTCTTTCAGCAGGAGCTGACCCTCAAGAAAGGCAACTTACTTTGCGGTTACAAAGTTCTTTAGGCAGGAATTAGTGCTCTAGAGGTTACGTGAGCTCCCTAAGTAGGACTGAGAGGGGTGCCCGCTCTCCACGGCAAAAGAAGGGAACGCAACAGACTCGAGATTACGCAAAGAACGACGGTGGCAGCGCCTGGGCCGGGGCAGGCAACCTCGGTTCCAGCCCAGAGAGCGGACCACAGCACCAGGCTCGCCCCTCCCGCCCCACCCCCACCCCCACCCCCACCCCCACCCCCACCCCCACCCCCCGTGCTCCCACCCCGACCCACCGCCTTCCTGTGGAGCAGTAGCTGCAACATCGGAACGGCGTAAGCGGCCGTTTTCCCCGAGCCCGTGCGCGCCCGAGCCAGGAGGTCCTTCCCCTCCAGGGCTAGCGGGATGGCTTTCTCCTGGATCAGCGTGGGGCGCGACCAACCCAGGTCGGCGACGGCCTAGGACACACGAGGCGTGGCTCAGACGGCGCGCGGCGCTGCGGCCGCCCCACACCCCATCGGCCCGGCTCCTCAGCCCTCTCCAATACCTGCAGGAGCCGAGGGTCGAGGCCCATGTGCTCGAATCCCAGCGCTTCGGGGTCCGCCATGCTACCGCTCTACGACGCCAGCGGGCATGCACGGCAATCAGAGCGCGACTGCGCGAGGACGCGCCCCCGGAAGTGCTGTGGCCTGGGCTTCCGGCGCTCCGGCCGGGCTGTGAGGCTGCGGTGGTCCGCCTGGGCCGGGGTCACCCACCAGCAGAGCTGCGCGTCCTCAGGCCCGACAGGGCGGAGAATCCCGGGGACGGAGGCGGGCCTGCGTGGACTGCAGTGGGGTCTCCTCCGTACCCGCCTCTGCCCGCCCACCACGGGCCCGGACCCGCTGCCAGTCAGCTGTTGTTGCCTGTGGCTCCACCTTCAGTTAGCAGTGTCTCTTTCAGCCTCGCCCTAGGAGTCCTGCCAGCACTGCTTCCACCGGGGGACTGGCGTCGGGGCCGTAGTGTGTGTCGCCCCGCCTGGGAGGGGGCCCGTTGCCCGCCTCCCGAACCCGCCCCCAGGCCCTGGTGTGTGCGCCCCGCTGAGGAGAGGGCCCTCCCCCAGGCCTCGGCGCCTGAGGCCCCCTTCTCAGCACCTGCGGCGCCCCCGGGGGTCCAGGCTGCAGTGGGAAGAGGAGGGGGCGGTGGCTTGCAGAGAAAGTCGGTGGCCCTGGGTGCACCTGTGCACGAGATGAGGGCCACAAGGCACTCCACAGGGCAGGCTACAGCAACTTGGCCCTAGAGGGATGAGGCTTAGAAAAACAAATAGCATGAGAGAGGAAGAAGGTCCGTTGGCCTGGGATTCGTGAATGTGGCTGCCTATCAGTTACCAGCACGTGGTTAAAAATAAGGATTCGTGGTCGCCACATGTATTAGTTCCCTATTGCTGCTATAACAAATCACCCATAAACTTAGTGGCATAAAACGATACAACTATGGTTCTGAAGTTTACTGTTACAGGGTCTCACTGGGCTGAAATCAAAATTTTGGCAACACTGCATTTGCTTCTGGAGACTCAAGAAGAATAATTCATTCCATGCTTTGCCCTGCTTGCCTGGGGGCCCACTTCCTTCATCCTCTGCGCCAGCAATGGAGGGTTGAGTCCTCACATCTCATCACTGTGATCTTCTTTTGCCTCCATTTTTAATGAACCTTGTGATGACACTAGACTCACCCAGATAATCCAAAGTAATCTCCCTATTTTCAAGTCAGTCAATAGCGACTTTCATTTTCCTTTGCTCAGAGCTGGAAACCAGGCCTCTCCCCCTACCCCATTTTTTTGTGGTAAGGGTATCATATTGCCTAAGAAAGCAAGAATTTCAGAATGTAATCAGGGTAGTGTTGAGAGAAAAATCAGAATTCCCTGAATCTAGCCCAACTTGTTTTCTAAAAACAAAAAACAACAACCACCACCTTTTGTAGACCACAAGGTATGTGAATGTCACACACTAGCATGGAGATCCTCCTCCCCATGGCCACCATTTGCTGGCCCATTTTCTGGCCATTGATAGTCTACCTGCCCATCAATGGGACAAATGCCCATATTTGTCCTAACTCCATGCCCCTTCCTTTCAAAACTTCACAGAACTACTTACCAATCTCCTGTCAAAATCAAAATGCACTTGAGTGTGTCTGCAGCAGACACACTGGAAACCCACTCTGGCTCTGAGCTGTAGTCTCCTGCTCTCCCTCAGCCCAGGCTCCAGCAGAACAGCCACAGTCCTGGCCAGGTCCCTTTGTCCCCAGGAGCCTCAAGCTAGAGGTTCACACGGTTAAGAAGTTCCAGGACCATCTCTTTTCCCCTGGATTAATTCTAACGCAGGAAAATTTAAAACTAGGGGCTCCTGGTGGCTCAGTCGGTTAAGCGCCCGACTTCGGCTCAGCCCCTGATCTTGCGCTTCTGGAATTCGAGCCCCATGTCAGGCTCTCTGCTGTCAGCCTATCAGCATGGAACCCATTTTGGATCCTCTGTCCCCCTCTCTCTGCTCCTCCCCCGCTTGCATTCTCCCCAAAATAAATTTTTTAAAAATTGAAAACTAATTTTAAATATTCAAATAAATTTTAGAGAAGTCAGTTATGGAAATTCACTTACTAGACTGTTATGCAACCATCAGAATTAGAAACATGAGACACACTTAGTTTTAAAAATGCTTACAGATATTGAATGACAAAGCCTAGAACGCAAGTTGCATGTATTTTTATGAGAAAAATACAAACACATGTGGAACAGCATGGGATGTAGGGGAAAAAATTTAGTTCTGTAGGTCAAATAAACAATATGTGTTAAATAAGCAAATGCATACAATAAATAAAACCATGAAATAAAAAGCCAAGAATGGGCAAGATAACTATGGCAGAGGATCAATGTACTAAGATGTTTAACATTCCAGGAGCTAGGAAACAGGTAGTTCATCTCACATGATTCCCTGCTGATGGGCCCGCTGGGCTGACCTCTGAGAGTAGCGGAGCAACCGCTCTGTCCGTCCCACACCCATGGACAGCCATCCGGCCAGACCCTGGCAGCATGAGGCCACATGCTGAAGCCCACCACAGGGCAGCAGGGGAGCCAGCAAGGCCAAGGACCTTTCTTCCACTTCATTTCATGCCTTCCCTCTGCCCACCACCTCTCACTTCATTTCAAACAGGGCTACTACAACACATTTTATTTCACAGGAAAAATCTGTAATGAAGAGCCAAATGTGGCTCTTGTGAAAAAAATATTTACCACGGCTTAAATAAAAGCGAAGGGAGGAGGAGGGAGGGAGGGTAGGAGGGCCCTGCCCGAGCTAGCTCTGCGACTGCCTCACTCTCAGAGGCCCCGAGTGATAGAAATCACAGGTGTCCCACGGAAATCTCTGCCCAGCAGTCTGGAAAGGTCTCGAGGGCACCTGTGACATCTGCAAGCTACTGCGACCCTTAATCAAAAATGTTCGGAGAAACAGCACAAAGGAAGTTGCATGGGTGTTTCCACCTAGTCAAACACAGGCAGGAACACTTCAACTAGGAAGTAAAATATATATAATTTATCAAAAAATAGTTCTAATATATAGAAAAACATTGCAATTCTCTGAGGCCTCTACCCCTTATTTACATTCACAAAGCCACTGAGCAAACCCAGGACTAACTAGGGAACAGGAAGGCAGGGCCTTCCCTGGTGGGGCGTTTCAGCTGCCTATTGCAGAAATAGACTGGTAGAGAGAAGTTAAAGGGATAGCAGAGACTTTTTCACTTGCTCTTTTTGTGACAGGATGGAGGGAACTCCCTGGATGTGAAAGAAGCAAGACTTAGTCCCAGGTCAGTTCCGACTCTGAACAGACCCCAAAACAGACCTCTGAAAACTTGGACCAATGTCCCGGGTCCTTGAGAACCAGTGTGAACAAGTGGCCGATGTGAACACTTTGTTGCCATGGAACCAACGTGACTTGTAGTCTTTTTTCGTTTTTTTTTCTTCCCTCAAAATCCAGGTGGAAAAGTTACTGGGTGGGGAAAGTACCAAAACCTTGAGGTGACAGGTGGGATCAAACAGAGAGCATACTACACCAGCTTCTTGGCCTCAAAGAAGCTTTTGAGGTGACGCATCTGCCAGATTCCGGTGAGGATGAGGATGACCGTCTGAGCAAGGGACCACCACAGGACCCTCTGGTTGGTGCTCTCGCTGGTAAGACGGAAGCGCTCCTCACGGTACTGCGCAAGACAACAAACGAGGGTTAGAAACGTCGGGGAAACATCCCCAGCTGCTGTGATGCCCCTCCTGCCTGTGCAGGATTCAACTTCAGGACCAAGTGCCTTCTGAAACACCGCCCCTGATTCCACTGGCATGGCCTCCAGGGTGGCGTGCTGCCCTCCGCAAGCATCTCCGAGGGGCGGGCAACAGCTACTGCCAGACTGGGGATGGTCCTCTCGTCTGGTCTAGGTAACTTGAAGAGGGCTATGGAAACCCATACTCCCCTGCGACAGCTGATTTCCCAAGTAGGAGACGCCCCAAGCAGAAACTTCCAGTAGGCACAGTGGGTACAAAGGTCAGCTGCCACGTCCCAGTGCAGTCGTGTGCTTACCCTCTGGTAATCCTGCTCCTTCTGGATCTGCTCCACCTGATCAAGCAGCTGGCGAGCTCGGAGCTGCAGCTCTGTCAGCTTATCCTTAGCGGCGATCTCGGGGTAGTTGTTGGCATGCTCCCCACCCTGGATGTCTAGGTGCACGCGCTAGAAAGAGACAGGGTGGGAGCCCCAGGGTCCTAAGGTCAGAAACCCTCTGAGGTTACAGTATCTGAGCCTGGAGGCCTCCGACTCTGTTCCAGGCTAAGGAACCTACTTGGGTCCCTGACTGTGGAATAGGAGTGCTGTGTCTGTCTCTCTGTGACTGTGTCACAAACTGTCACAAACAACAATGGCCATGAACTCAAAACTTGGCGGAATTAAAGCGAAAGATTCTGGTGGCCAGAGAACGTTCTCTTACCAGTCTGCCGCCAGCAAAGAGGGACATCTTGGTGGAGTTCGAGTGCAGGCAGATCTGGTGGTCACCAGGAGTATGGGAAGTAAAGGTGAAGCGGCCCTCTGAGCCATACTGCCGGGACAGCACCACCTGCAACAGGACAGAGAGAGCTCCTACCTGTACTGTCACCTGCCCCAGGGCACGCTCACGTGCTCTGAGCTCCGCGCGTCCCAGGCAGCTCTAGCGAAGGAGGGCCCGACGGAGTCTGCAAAGTGCCCGTGCCCCAGCCTGAGCACGTCCAGCAGCGGCCCTACCTTGCCTTCGGGATCCTTCACCTCCACGTGCATGCCCAGGCCCGGGGTCGAGGGCAGAAAGACCTCCTTCTGTTTGTCCCACATCTGGGTGCGGTAGTTCCCTGCGGAGCAGACAGAGCCGTTACGACCCGCCTGCTCCGCGTGCGGCTCCCACACTTCGCGGGGCGCCGTGGCCGCGTCTGGGGAACACGCAGGGCCCTGGCCTCCCTCGCCCCGCCTGACCGATGACCATGGTCTCGTCGGGGATTTCCTCGATGAAGCAGCGCTTCTCGGTCTCGCCAATGTGGAAGTAGAGGCCCCGGGCGCCAGCTGCGCACAGCGCGAGCAGCAGCAGCGCCGGTTGTCCCATCGCCCGCCGCCACCCGCCCCGACACCTGCTAACGAGCGCCCTCGGCCCGCCGCACATGCGCGCGCCTGCGCCCCAGACCCGGCGCCGCAGCGGGGCCGAACGCAGAGTGCGCATGCGCTGTCACGCCAGCCCTGCGTCCGTCCCGTCCGCAGGTCTTTCTAGGCAGCACAGCAAGGCCGGAGAGAAGAGTGCGCATGCGGGAGACGCCAGGGGCCCCTTCCCGCTTCCCCAGAGATGCTCTCCTCGACTTCTACCTAGCACGTTTTCCGCCCTGTACGCACGCCTGCGCCCAGCTTCCAGGAGACACTGCGCAGCCGGCGTCGGAGCGCGCACGTGTTGATTCGCGTGCCCCGACACCCGGCTGGCATCGGGTCCGGCTTGCGTAGGGGGGCGTAGCGCTCCTGGGCCGAAGGTCCGGCACTGGGCAAGGAGCGTGGGGTCTCCCGCGGGGGAAGGGGCAGGGGCGGCTCGAGCTAGTGGTGCTCTGGCGTCAGCCGCGGTCATGCTGGCGTTTCCCTACCATTGCGTCGGCGACACTGGCTTAGCGTGCGTGGGGCCAGGGACTATGCTGACGGGGACAGATGGCAACAAGGGCCCCTTAGTCAAGATTTTCCTGGACCTTGCGTCTGCGGGGCGAGGCGTGGCCACGGCCTCGTTTTGTACCCGCAGTCCCTGCGGTTTTCTCTCAGCTTGTAGCCTGCTCGCTGTCCTCTAGGTGAAGATTTGGGACATGCGGTGACCTGGATTCCGGCTACTGGGCCGCTAGGAGGTACACCTGGGGCCCAGCCTCCTGTGCTGAGGGCCTCGGCCAAACACGAAGAAACCCTGCAATAACTTCCTTGGCGAGTTGGGCAGACGCCACTCCTGGGGATTAAAGAACGCAGTTGGCAAGGCAGGGCCTCCCAAAGCAGTTATGGGCAGGGGGAACCCAAAATCTCTTCTTCAGCACCTGGCAATTAGGGTTTCGTATGAAACCTCCAGATTTTTAAATAATAGCATTTGGCTCACTTCTGCCTAATGGAGCAGACAGTAAACACACACTGTGGCCACATTGGGAGTCTGACCTTTGGTCAAATCTGGGGCCGTCTTCAGGTTACTGGACTTGACCTGCCTGCCATCGCAGCTATCCCCTGAACTTTCACTGAACAAGTTGATGATAACTGGCCAACATTGGGTTAGAGAATGAGGAAAGCTCAGAACGAACACGGTCACGGGCGTGTTTATATCTCCCAGTAACACTGCTTCTGCGGGACAGAGGAAGATGAAAACCAAACCACATCATTACTAGACAGCAGAGGATGGCTGAAACTTTTACTTCCTATAAATATAATTTCCAAACCCACATAAATCTAGAAGTTACAGGGAACTTTCCTATGCTCATCACCCGCCTTCAAAAAAAATAAATTTTTTTCCTTTGTTTCATTTCTTCCTGCATTTCCCCCTGAAGTGTATTTCTTCCAGATATCACATCTCTGACAAGGACTTTACAAAATTAAACACAATTCTTTAATGCCCTCTAATACTTAGTGTATGAGAAGTTCCCCCCATTGTCTCAGGAAACTGTAGATTGTTTAATCAGGGTCCAAACAAGGTAAACCCACTGCATTCACAGATAATCTTTTAGTATGTAACAACTGCCCCTCCATCTCTGCTGTCCATGACGATGATACCATTTATGTGCTAAAGCATCCGCATTGTTGGGACACTGGATTTGGCTGGTTGCATCTCCACATGTCATTTTAATATATCTCTGTCACTGCTACATCCTGTACACTGTTAAATCCAGAACCTGGGAGGATTTGCAGTAAAACAAAATGTGTCCGCATACATGACAATCCCTACCTCTTTTGGAAGATGTTCCAATTGTCTCATAAGACCCCCCAGTTTCTATGTGCCCTTTTAATACAGTCCTGGTTGTTTTAAGTGGCTTTCTTGCTTTTGATTTTGTAATTGCCTGCCCTAGACACCCAATTTGCCATTTACCCAAGGAATCCTGATTAACTTGAGTGAGAAATGGAATTTATATTTCTCATTTTGTGCGGGTTTTTTAAGCTTATTTATTTTGAGAGTGCATACACTCACACAAGCAGGGGAGAAGCAGAGAGAGAATCCCAAGCAGGCTCCTCAGTCACTGTCAGCACAGAGCCCAATGTGGGGCTCAATTTCACAACCCAGGAGATGATGGCCTGAGCTGATATCAAGAGTCAGATGCTTAACCGACTGAGCCACCCAGGTACTCCTTGTGGGTTTTTTTCTTCATAAAGACAACCCTCAAATTTGCCCTAATTAAAGGGTAATCTTAAAGAGACAGCATTATCCACAGAACAAAATCTACACTAGGTAACCTAAATCTAAATCTCCAGGCCCCAAAACTTTTCTCCTCAAAGGTGATGGGGAAATTTCTGCCAACATTTACCCGAACTAGCTACCTCTTCGTTCAGCCAGTATCTAAGAGCAGTGTGCCAGACACACTGTTCTTTTAAAAAAATTTTTTTTAATGTTTATTTATTTTTGAGAGAGAAAGAGACAGAGGCAGAGCATGAGTGGGGGAAGAGCAGAGAGGAGACGCAGAATCTGAAGCAGGCTCCAGGTTCTGAGCTGTCAGCACAGAGCACAATGCGGGGTTCAAACCCACAAATCCTGAGATCACGATCTGAGCCGAAGTCACTTAACTTACTGAGCCACCCACGCGCCCTTGGAGACACACTGTTCTAAGCCCTGGGGACACAACAGTGAACAAAATAAAAAATCCTTGTCCTTGTGGGTTTGATTATTGCCCTTCAATAAATAACATATGGCATGTCAGATAGAGGTCAGTGTCAAGGGAAACATAAAGGAGGGATGACGGTAAGGAATATAGGGAACTGAATGTTATCTGGGTTTGAATCCCTGGAAACTGTGAATGTGATTTTACCTGGAGAATCTTTCCAAATGTAATTAAGGATCTTCATGCTTATCCATGTGGGCCTAAGTCCAGTGTCTTTATAAGAGACACAGAGATAGCCGCAGGATGGCTACTAGAAAGTGCAGGTATCTCAAGAAATTAAAACCAGAACTTCCATATGACCCGACAATCCCCCTGCTGGGTAGATCTCTAAAAGTAGTGAAGGCAGGATCTGGGAAAGACACAGGGCATGCCCAGACTCAAAGCAGTCCTATTCACAATGGCCAAGAGTAGAGGCAACCCAAAGGTCCATCAATGGATGAACAGACAAGAGAGAAAACGTGGTATATGCACACCAAGAAATATTATTCATCCTTAAAAAGAGAATTCCACAATATATTACAACATGCACGAACTTTGAGAATGTTAAGACTGTCACAAAGACAGATGCTACAGGATTCCACTTAGAAGAGGCTATCTAAAGTAGTCAAATTAGTAGTGACAGAGAATGACGGGGTGCTGGGGCTGGGGAGGACAGCGAGTTGTCTAATGGTTAGAGATTCAGATTTGCAACATGGCAAGTCTTGGAGACTGGCTTCACAACACTGTCAATGCCACTGAACCGTGTACTTAAAGAGAGAGAGCTACATAGAGAAAAGGAAGCAGCCATGTGATCACAGAGGCAGACATGGCAAGGATGCGGCCACAAGCCAAGGAATGGCTGGAGCCACCAGAAACTGAGGGACAAACAAGAAAATTAATAATTTAAAAAGCAAACCAGAAACTTATTCTCTCACAATTCCAGAGAGCAGAAGTCCAAAGTCAAGATGTCAGCCGAGTTGTGCTCTGTCCAGAGGCTCTAGGAGATATTTTCTTGTTTGTCCCTCAGTTCCTGGTGGTTCCAGCCATTCCTTGGCTGAATTTTTCTTCTTTAGTTTCTCAGAGTCTAAGTTTAGGTCCTTGATTTGATGTCCTTGGTTTTAATCTTTTTAATGTTTATTTATTTTTGAAAGGGGGAAGGGACAGAGGGCAGGGGATCTGAAGCAGGCCCTGTGCAGACTATGCAGGGCTGGAACTCAAGAACTGTGAGGTCATGACCTGAGCCAAAGTGGGACCCTTAACCAACCGAGCCACCCAGGTGCCCCTCTTTGGTTTTAGATGTAGACCTTTACAGCTACAAACTTTCCTATGCTTACTGCCTTACCTGCATCCTCTGGCTTTTGCTCAGTGTGTTTTTTCCATCAAGTATACAGTCTGTAGTCACTCAACACGTTTATACCAGATTAGCCCTTCTTTCTGGGGATAAAAGGTGAACTCAAGAGACAGGCAGGAACTGTGTTGTCACGGAGCTGATATTCTAGGACAAACCAACAAGCTAGTGATTGCCAGCAGCCAAAATCCATCAAATGGATTTTGGATGGTAGGAGCTGTGTTTTGATTTGTTTTATTAAATAGATGACATATTCACATGGTTCAGAAATGAACAAGGTATTAAAAGGTCTAGTTTGCAAAGTCTCTCTTGCACCCTGTTACCATTTACTTCATTGTCTGCTGACCTGCCAGATGCCATCTCTGCTGGGAGTAGCTCTGTATTTGTTGGCTTTTTCATTTTGGAGTAGATACCAGAGGTGGAGGAAATCCAGGGACCTGGGGAGTGGCCATTTAGCAACTAGGAAAGTATTTCTGTATTTTAACCAGTACAAGCATCCTGGTGTGTATTGGTTGAATATTCGTGTTACTCTAAGTGGCCACTTTTGCAAGAATCTTCTTGAGTCTTCCAGTGTTTTCCAGCCACTCCTTACTCTCTTCCACACCTTGCTTTCCTAATGTAGCAATACATTGCAGGTATCTTTCTGTATCAGCTCATAGAGTGCATCCTTGTTTGTTGCAAAAATGCAAAGCGTGGTTTTGGCGGGGATAGCTCATCTCTGTTCCATGTGCCATCGGCCAGGGCAGCCCCTCTGGGACGGGAGGATCCAACACGGCTTCCTTACAGTGACCATGCCTCATGTGTCCTGGGTCCCCAGGGAGGGGAAGCGGGAGCCACCAGGCCTCCGAGGAGGGCTCAGACCCAGGGCCCACACTGCTTTTTTGCACGGCACTAAGTCGGGCAAGCCACCAGTCAGTCCGGATCCCCGTGGGTGCACTTTGCCTCTTCCAGGCTGAGCGGCGTGGGAAACACCCGGGGTGGGGAGGGGAGGTTGGCACAAGTCATGGCAGACATTCTAGCACATAGGGCCCAGTGGCGGCTCACGTGCCTTGTGTCATTGTGCACCTCTAGTTCTCTCAGTAGTTTTCAAGTACGTCTCCCCCACTTTTCTATCCTGACTTCAGTTGTTGCAAGTAGATTCCAATCGCTCCATCTTTTGAATTTTCCTTATCATTTCCTCGAATTCCTCATTCCTTGAATTTTTGAGTTTCAGAAGACCTGATTTAGATGAACCATTACTTACAACAACATTCTGATCCTTCGATCTATTGATGAGCCTGTGTTCAGCAGTGATCATTTGCTGCCTGAACAGGATGATAATCTTAAAATAGGAATTAGATCAAATCCTTCCTCATTCAGTTGGTTAAGCGTCCCACTTTGGCTCAGGTCATGACCTTACAGTTCTTGAGTTCCAGCCCCACATAGGGCTCTCGGCTGTCTGCACAGGGCCTGCTTCAGATCCCCTGCCCTCTGTCCCTTCCCCCTTTCAAAAATAAATAAACATTTAAAAAATTAAAACCAATGACATCAAATCAAGAACCTAAACTTACACTCTGAGAAACTAAAGAAGAAAAATAAAAAACTAAACCCTAAGCTAACAGAATAAATAAAAATTTAGATGGAGATAAATAATAGAAAAAAACAACGGTCAATGAAAACAAAAGCTGGTTCTTTGAAGAGATCGACAAAATTGACAAACCTTTAGTTAGATTGACAAAAAAGAGAAAAGACCTCAGTCACTAAAATCAGAAATGGGAAGTAGAGCCATTACCAAGGACTTTACAGGAACAAAAAGTAGAGAACACTTAACGTCACACTAACAAGAAAGGTAATTTAAATGAAACTCCTAGAAACACACAAGATTAAGGAGAAGCCAGGGACCAGATGCCCTCACTGCTGAATTCTACCAAATTTTAAAGAATTACCAATCCTACTTAAACTCCCCCAACAAACTGAAGAGGGAACATGTCCTAACTCATTCCATGAGGCCAGCATTACCCTGAAACAGAGAAGAGTATCACAGTAATAGAACATTAGGCCGACTTCACTTACGAATATAAATGAAAACATTTCAACAAAATACTAGCAAATCCAACATACTATGAGGATTACACACCATTATCAAGAAGGATTTGTCCCACGCACGCGAGGGTGGTTCAACATAAGAAAATCAATGTAATAAATCATGGTAATAAAATGAAAGGGAGAAAAACACACGATCACCTTCACTGATGCAGAAAAGGCACTCAACAGAATCAAACACACTTTCATCATCAAAAACATTCAGAAAATGAGGAATAAAAAGACATTTCCTCAACATGATAAAGGACATCTATAAAAATACCACAGCAAACACCATATTCAATGATGAGAGACTTTAAGCTTTCCCCCAAGACCAAGAACAAGACAAGGATGCCCACTTTCACTGCTGCTATTCAAGATTATACTAGATGTTCCAGCCAGATCAGGACAAGAAACAGAAGGCATGCAAACTGGAAATGAAGAAATAGTATATTCACAGATAACATGATCCTATATATGGAAACAATCCCAGAGAATCCAAGAGAAAGCTACCAGAGCTAATAATGAATTCAGTGAAGCTGCAAGGCACAGTATCAATACACAAAAATCAACATGCCAGCATGAACCACGAGGAAAGGGAAGAGAGCAATTCGACCTACATATGCATCCAGAGACAAACACACTAGAAGTAAGCGAGGTAAAAGGTTTGTACACTGAAAACTAAAAATAGGGACACCTGGGTGGCTCAGTCTTAAGCCTCCCACTTCGGCTCAGGTCATGATCTCAGGGATTGTGAGCTTGAGCCTCATATGGGGCTCTGTGCAGACAGCTCTGAGAATGAAGCCTGCTTCAGATTCTGTTTCTCTTTCTCTCTCTGTCCCTCCCCCGCTTATGCTCTTTCTCTCTCTCAAAAGTAAGCAAAGACTTTTTTTAATAAAAAAACTAAAAATATTGCTAAAACAAATTAACATAAATAAATGGCAAGACGCTCATGGACTGGAAGACTTAATAGAGTTTGGATCTCAGTCCTACCCAAGGTGGTCCACCAATTCAGCAGAGTCCCTAACAAAATTCCAACAGTTTTTTTGTTTTTCAGAAATAGAAAATTCTTAAATTTATATGGAATTAGAGGGGGTCCCAACTAGCCAAGACAATTTTGAAATAGAAGGACGAAGTTGGTGAATTCACACTTAAGGAGTTCAACTTACTACAAAGCTACAGTAACCAGAACAATGTGGTCGTGGCATAAAGACAGAACCACGGAATAGAATTGAAGAGTCCAGAAATAAACCCAAATTCTATTGGCAAATGATTTTCAAAAAGGGTGCCAAGTCCATTCAATGGGGAAAGTATCCTGTTTTCTTTTTTTTAATAATTTTTTTAATGTTTTATTTATTTTTGATACAGAGAGAGACAGAGCATGAAACGGGGGGGGGGGGGCAGAGAGAGAAGGAGACACAGAACCGAAAGCAGGCTCCAGGCTCTGAGCTAGTTGTCAGCACAGAGCCTGACGCGGGGCTCGAACCCACGAACGTGCGATCTGACCTGAGCCGAAGTCGGAGGCCCAACTGACTGAGCCACCCAGGCGCCCCAGGTATCCTCTTTTCAACAGATGGTGCCGGGACAGCTGGACTTCCACGAGGAGCAGCTGGACTCCTACCGCACATCAAACACAAAAATTAACTCAAAAAAGACAAACCACCTAAATATAAAAGCTAAAATCAGCCAGCAGACACTTGAAAGTATGTTCAACATCACTGAGGCACAGGAAACGAGCTTGGCTACCAGACGTGGAAGGGGGCTGGGAAGCAGGCACACCAGGCTAAGGCCATCAGGAGGCCTAGATGGGGGCTGGGAAGCACGCACACTAGACGAAGGCAATCAGGAGGCCCAACCTTCTGGTTATAAGCTAACGGAGAGAGGTCAATGCCGTTTAATATATGTACTGCCGAAACGAGCACAAGGTCAAAGCTATTTAAGCTCTAGCTCTCTATTTCTGCCAGCCAAGTCTTGGGCCTAAGGTCTGCGACCTGTGGAGACCGGACGAGGAAAGAGTGGAGGTGCAGACCCGGGGCCGGAAGAGGAGGCTTCCCGCTGGCAGCGGTCTCGGCTGCAGAGCTGCGAGCGGCTGACCTTCCCAGCTGGGGGTCTGCACGCCCTGCCACATTTCACCGGTACTGCAGGTCCGCAGGATCCCGCTCCGACACCGGGCCGCTTTCCCCGCCGCTGGCCTCCGAGGAGAAGCCCCGCACGGCGTCTCACTCGGAGAAGGGGCCCCGTCCCCGTCGGCAGCCCAGGCGGCCCGCAAGCGCTTTTCCTCTCTTGCCGGGACGACCCCAGTAAACCGGCGGCCCAGCGCCTTCGAGGAAGGCAGTGCAGCGTCCAGCGCCCCGCCGCCCCGTGCGAAGCCCTCGCGTCCACGACGACTTCCACAACACTCGCGATGCGATGAGGTCTCCCGTGCAACCACCTCCTTCCTTGCTCTCCGGCCACGCCAACCCGGGCCGTGGAGCCCACCGCCGGCAACACTATTGGCCACGCGCAAACCTTCTAAGCGCAAACCTCCTGCGCGCAGCAGCATCCGAACCCGCCCACCGCAAGCTACAGGCACGCGCCTCAGCAACGCCGGCGCCACTCTATGACGCCAAGGCAGCAGGGGCGGGCCTTCTTCTCCAGGGGCGGGTCTGCGTGCTGACGCCACACGCCGGGGCGGGGTCAAGAGTTTGGTTCCCCGGAGTGGGGTGTAGGCGCCTCATTCGGGTGGAGCTGAGCCGGGGACAGGTAAGCGCACGCTGCCACCGAGTCTGGCCCGGTGCGGGAAGACCCGCGCCCTTGGGCAGGAGGCGGGGGTTGCGGCAGAGGGCGAGGACGCCGCGTCCTCGTTGTCGCTGGCGCTGCGGTGACAGGGAGCGAAGCCGGATGGAGCAGGGCTGACGGAGGAAGGTGGGTGGGACGGGGCCTGACGGACGGGCGTGACTGCCATTGGCATGGCGAGCGCCGCCTGACGGGCGGAGATTGGCGGGTGCGGGCGCGCGCGGACGTCGTGGGGGGCACGGAGCCGCACGCGATTGGCTAAGGCGGGCGGGGGGCGGGACGCGCGGCGGATGTGAGGGAACGGGCGCCACAGCCGGGGTGACCCCCAAGGTCGAGGAGGCGTCCCGGCGCTGTCCTCTGCACGAACAGAAGGGTGGCGCGCCCTTGACGGGCCAGCTGTGGGCGCCAGGCCTGTGTTCCACGCCAGAGCCTGTGAGGCGTCCGCGCCTGTCCTGGCTTCGGGCGCCGCTGGGGAGACGCCCTAGAGTGTTTATCTTGCGTAGCACTCCTCGTACTCAGTACGCCTCCAGACTCAGTACCCCGCCACACCCATTCTTTTCCCTGTCCCTGGGGAGACGCCCTTGAGCAGAGTACCCCCAGCACCCTGTATACTCATGACCCCTTTTATTCAGTACTCCACCACACCCATCTTTGGACTGCTAGGATGATGCCCTCGAGTGGACCAGCACCCCATGTGCTTGGTACCCCGCCAAACCCATTCTCTTTGCACCTTTGGAGAGACCCCTGAGCATATTTAATGTTTGAAGCACCTTGTGTACTCAGTACCCTGTCTCATTCCTCCTTCTTGAGCTCCTGGGTTGACACCCTTGAGCGGACCACCCTGCAGCATCCTATACTCATTACTGCCATATGCAGTACCTCACCATACCCATCCTTCTCCCTGTCTCCTGGGGTGACATCTTTGAACGTCCTTAATTTTTTCAGCACCCCGTGTACTCAGTACCCCTCCCTCCTCACCACCCTCCCACCCCCATCCTTCTCCCTGCACTCCTGAGGTGATGCCCTGGAGAGATCACCCTACATCGCCCCATGTACTCAGTACCCTTCCGACATCAGCACCCACCATACCTATCACCTATCTTTCTTCCTGCACTCCTAAGGTAACACTCTGGAGAGATCACCCTATAGCACCCCATTGTAATTACTACCCCTCCATCCTCACCACCCACCACACTCCCTGCACTCCTAGAGTTGACGCTCTGGAGAAATCACCCTACAGCACCCTGTGTACTCAGTACTTGGCAATACCCATCCTCTCCCTGTGCTCTTGGGGTGACACCTCCCAGCAGTATGTGTACTCAGCACCCCATCATATCCATTGTGCTCCCTGCGAGTCTCCTTGCCGCACCCGTGGCAGTCATCCTTCTTCTGGAGGTTTGCTAGCCCATGTTGAGATGACCCTTGTTCTCAGAGCAGCGCAGTAGCCCTGCGCCTCCTCCCCTCTGCGGACTACCTGACAGAAGTGTAAGCTATTCCGAAACGTAGGAGAAAACTCGCAGGGCGGAGGAGAGATGTGACTTCCATCTTGGCGCTTCTCCATGCCTCAGTCTGCAGTTGTGTCCTGTGACACGGGGACTGGACACGTGCTCCAGGCTTACCGCTGAGCAGCTTCAGGACAAGTGGCCTGGAATGAAGCTTTGTTTGCACCGGGGTTTTGTGTGGACACACCTCATATGAAAATATGCAGTACTCTTCTACCTTTTCCAATTAGCTGCGAATCGTTGAAAGTTGGAAAAAGATCAGAGTTTCCTGATGATTAAGAGCACTTTCCACATTTCAGTTTCTTTTATACCTCTGCTGAGACACAAATTCATGCCCTGTGCAGTTCACTCATTCAAAGTATACGATTAAACAGTATGTAGTGGGTTCACAGTTAGGCAACCATCACAGTTCACTTACTTTTAAAAACTAATTTCAGGGCCCCCTGGGTGGCTCAGTTAGTTAAGCATCAAACTCTTGATTTCAGGCCGGTTGTGATCTCACAGTCATGAGATCTGGCCACAGGTCAGACTCTGCACTGACAGTGTGGAGCCTTTTTAGGATTCTCTCTCTGGCTCTCTCTCTCTGCTCCTCCCCCGTGAGTGCACACTGTCTTTCCCTCTCAAGATAAGTAAATTGGAAAAAAAAAACAAAAACTAGGGGACCCTGGGTGGCTCAGTCAGTTAAGTGTCCAGCTACAGCTCAGGTCATGATCTCACTGTTCATGAGTTCAAGCCTCACATCAGGCTCTGTGCTGACAGCTAAGAGCTTGGAGCCTGCTTCAGATTCTGTGTCTCCCACTCTTTCTCTGCCTCTCCCCCCTCCTCTGAAGAATAAATAAACATAAGAAATTTAAAAGTAACTTGTTTCAGAAACATGAATTTCTGTTGGTTTCACTTAAATTTGCAGTTTATTAAATGGTAAATATTTACTGTATTTATTAAACGTATGTCACCTGCATATCACACGTTCATATATCTGTGTTTATGTGCATATCACATCTACTTTTAACTGATCTCACTGCCCCATTTGAAAAAAAAATGTACCAGCCACCTTTTAAATTTTTAGATAGTTTTTTATTTGGGGATAATTGCATAATTATTGAGACATATTTTGGAAGTTTTACATATAAATCTATTTAAATGCATGCAGTTACAACAAATAGTACTGAGAGATCCCAGTGCCCCTTTACCCAGTTTCCTCGAGTGATAACATTTTGCAACTACCATAGTATGATATCACAAGCAGATACTGGCCCGGATAACAGTGAAGATACAGACTATTTCCGTCCACCATCACAAGGATCTGTACTGTTGCCTTCTTACAGCCACACCTGTTTCCCTCCTGCCTCTGTGCCCTTCGCTCGTGGCAACCACTAATCTCTCCATTTCTATCATTTTGGCAAATGAAGCATGTTATATAAAGAGAATCATACAGTGTGTAACCTTTTGGGATTGTTTTTTCCTACTTATCCCGATTCTCTGCGGATGTGTGGAGCTTGTTGGCTGGATCAGTAGTTCCTTTTAGGCTGTGGAGGTGCCACGCTTGGCTCACCTAGTAAAGGACGTCTGAGTTGTTTACATTTTCTGGCTGTTATGAATAGGGCTGGCATAAACACTCACATGCAGATTTTCATGGGAACATAAAGTCTTGTTTCTCTTGGACAAACGTCTAGGAGTGCAATTACGCAGGTATATAGTGTTTGCATTTTTACTGTTTTAAGAAATAGCCAAACTTTTCGAAAGTGTCTGCACCATTTTACCTTCCCGCTGTAGTGTATTTGAGATCCACTCTTTCCACGTCCTTGCCAGCATTTCATGATGATACTATATCTTTTTTATTTTAGCCATTTTAATAGATGTGTGTAGTAATGTCTCACTGAGGTCCTCACTTATATTTTGCTGATGGTTAGTGTTGTATGTTTTTCTCTGCGCTTACTTGCCGTCCATATAGCCTCTTGAGTTATGCCTTTTTTGGGATCTTTTACCCATTTTATGATTAATAGATCTCTGATTAATAGATTAATAGATCTCCGATTCCTTTTGAGTTAATTTCCATATAAGGGGTGAAGTCTGGTTTGAGGTGTGGTGTTTTGTTTTGTTTTGTTTTGTTTTGTTTTGTTTTGTTTTGTTTTTCAGGTGGAGTTGCCTATGAATATCCAGCCAGCACCATTTGTTGAAATGATTGGTCTTCCGTTGACTTGCTCTGGCACTTTGGTCAGAAGTCGGTTGTGTTTACGAGGGTCTGTTTCAGAGTTCTCTGCTCCATCCCACTGAACTTTTTGTCTCACTGTTAATACCTCGTGGTTTTGATTAATGTAGCTACTTAATAAATCTTGGGATCAGGTGGACTGGTTGTTCACACTTTCTTCCTCTCTTTCAAAATTCTTTTTGCTTTTTCATACAAATTTTAGAATAATCTTATCTCTATCTACAAAAAACATTATAGGGATTTGGTAGGAATTGTTATATCTGTATATCAATTCAGAGATAACCAAAATTTTTTACCATGTTCAGTGTTCCCATCTATTAATGCAATAGGTCTTTCCATTTATTTAGATTTTTTATTTCTTTCATCAGTGTTTTGTAGTTCTCAGCATACAAGTCCTCCACATGTTTTGTTAGACTTACACTAAATATTCCTTTCTAACATTCTATTTATTTACTTTTTAGAGAGAAAACATGTGCATATGAGTTGGGGGAGAGGGACTGAGGGGAGAGAGGAAGACTCTTAGGCTCCATGCTCAGCACATAGCCCAGTGAGGGGCTCGATCCCACAACCCTGGGATCATGACCAGAGCCGAAAGGATGCTAAACTGATGGAGCCACCCAGGCGCCCCTCATAGTTCTTTTTAGAAAGTTTTGGTTGTCTTGTGCTTGTTAAGAGCATAAAGAAATGTAGAAATGTTACTGATTTCTGTATGTTCATCTTGTATTCTATGACACTGCTGAATTCACTTGTTGGTTCTGTGTTTTTGTAGATTCCTGGAGATTTTATATCAAGACAGTCATGTCCTCTGCAAGCAGATACAGTTTTCCTGCCTGATCTCTGATCTGTATGCTTTTTAGTTTTTGGTTGGGTTTTTTTGTTTGTTTGTTTGTTTTTGTTTTTGGCATTTTCGTTCTGACTACAGTTCTAAGTACTGTGCTGAATAGCAGGCATGAGAGCATCCTCACCGGCCTTGCTCCCACTTTTAGAAGGAAGTGCTCAGTCTTTCACTCTTAAGTATGATGTCAGTTGTAGGCTTTTGTGGATGTTCTGTATCCATTTGATGTTCTTTTCTCCTCCTGCTGTTCTAAGGGTTTTTATCATGAGTGGGTGCAGAATTTTATGAAGTACTTTATCTGTATCTATTGATGGGTCACGTGATTAAAAAAATTTTTTTGATGTTTCTTTTATTTTTTTTTTTAATGTTTTATTTATTTTTGATACAGAGAGAGACAGAGCATGAGAGGGGGAGGAACAGAGAGGGGAGATGCAGAACTGGAAGCAGGCTCCAGGCTCTGAACTAGCTGTCAGCACAGAGCTTGACGCGGGGCTCGAACCTACGAACATGAGATCTGACCTGAGCCGAAATCGGAGGCTTAACCAACTGAGCCACCCAGGCGCCCCTCTTTTATTTTTGAGAGAGAGACAGAGTATGGGGGGGCGGGGGGAAACACGGAATCTGAAACAGGCTCCAGGCTCTGAGCTGTCAGCATAGATTCTGACCCAGGATTTGAACCCATGAACCAGGAGATCATTATCTGAGCCAAAATCGGATGCTTAACCTACTGAGCCACCCAGGTGCCTCTCCTGTGATTCTTTTCTAACTTGTCACTATGGTAGACTATGTTGTTGTTTTTTTTAAGTATTGAACCAACCTTGCATTCCTAGAATAAGCCCCTCTGGGTCATGGAGTATAATTGTGTTTGTATGTTTCTTGATTCTATTTGCTGGTTTTGGTAAGGATTTTTTTTTTTTTTTTGCATCTGTATTCATGAGAGATATTACTTTGAAACTTTTTGGGGGGGGTACTGTCTTTGGGTTTGGTTTCAGAAAAATATTAGTTTTATAAAATGAATTGGTTTTTCCTATGAGGAGAAGAAGAGAATGTCTGGAAGAGATTGTGTAGGATAGGAATTAATCTTTAAACATTTTGTAGGATTCCCCAGTGAAACCATCTAGGCCAGAAAATTACTTTTTAAGATTTTTAATTATACATTACATTTCTTTAATAGTTGTGGGTTATAAAATTATTTTAATTTGGGTTAATTGTGGTAGTTTGTACTTCTGTTGATTTCCTGTGTATCCTTGTGATCTAACGTCTAGCTGTTCTACCCCTTGTTGAAAGACGGCCCTGGAAGTCTCCAGTTATAATTGTGGGTTTGTCTTCTTTTTTAGTAGTTTTGTTCACATATTTTGCCCTTATGTTGTATGATGCATACATTATCTTCTTAGTGGATTGACCTGTTATCGCTGTATATTGTCGCTCTCAATTTTTTTGCTCTGATATCTACTTTGTCTGACAACCCAGCACTTCTGCTTTCCTTTGATTAGTGCTTGCATGATATGTAATTAATTTGTCATCTCTTTGCTTTCTATATAATTTTGTTTGAATTGAGTTTCTTGTTGATATGCACGTAGGTGGATCCTGTAGATTTATTCACTTTGCCACTCTCTGTCTTCTAATTGGTGTATTTAGATCATTATTTATAATTGTTGGGGTATATTAGGAGTTGAGCCTGTCATTTTTTTAATCTTCTTTATTTTTTGTTTCTCTGCTTTCTTTTTCCTGACTTCTTGCATACTATTTGAACACATGTCAAAATTCTACTTTTACTTATAAGTACTGATTTTGAGTATATTGCTTTATATAGACATTTTAGTGATTGTCTAGGTATTACATATACATAATTTATCAGTCTATTGGCATTATCATTATATCAGTTTGAGTGAAGTATAGAAAGCATACCTCCATTTACATCTCTTTACCCTCCCTCATTTAAAATTGTCTTAAGTCTTACCTCTACATATGTTTAGAATCACATCGGACATACTGCAATTTTTGCTTCATTCATTACACATAGTTAGAATATTCAAGAGGAGAAATAAATTATATTTAGTCATATGTTGTTCTTTGTTATTTCATGATGTTGGAGGAGTCCTTATTTTTTATAGTATAATAGAGATCTCCATGTACATCTCTGTGTGTATGTGTGTATATATATATATATGTGTGTGTATATATATATATATATATATATATATATATATGTAGTTTAGTGTAGTACATGAGCAGTCATTGAAAAGCAAAGAGTTACAATAAGCCAACAAGGGACATAAAGTGGAATCCTTTTTATATATATATATTTTTTTTTTTTTTTTGAGAGACAGAGAGAGAGGGAGATACAGAATCTGAAGCAGACTCCAGGCTCCAAGCTAGCTGTCAGCACAGAGCCCAACATGGGGCTTGTACCCTCGAGCCCACGAACCACGAGATCATGAACTGAGCTGAAGCTGGACCCTTAACCGACTAAGTCTCCCAGGCGCCCCATAAAATGGAATCCTAAAACATACTTACCAGAAAAGAAAACAGAAAAAGAAAAAATGGAACAATTAGAAGTCAAAAAACAAGATGATAGATTTAACCTAAACCATATGAAAAATCATGTTCAATGTGAATGTTCTAAAACATGATTAATAGGGCACCTGGATGGCTCAGTCGGTTAAGCCTCCGACTTTGGCTCAGATCAGATCTCATGTTCGTGGGTTCAAGCCTTGCATCTGGAGCCTGCTTCCGGTTCTGTGTCTCCTTCTCTCTCTGCCCCTCTCTTGCTCATGCTGTCTCTCTCTGTATCAACAATAAATAAGACATTAAAAAATTTTTAATAAATAAAACATGGTTCATTAGGTAATTAAAAAGTGGAGATTTTCAGGTTGGATAAAAAAGCAGGTATGAAGCTCTGGTCAGCTGACGTAACCACCATAGATATTAAATAGCCTCATTGAAGGAGGCTTGCTTATTTTATCATTTCATTTCTGTTTAGAGAATGTCATTTACCCATTCACTTAGGTCTGCTAGTGGTCTTTTAGTTTTCCTGCATCTGAGAAAATTTTGATTTCTGTGTCATTCCTGAAGAATATTCTCAATGGACATAGAATTCTGGGCAAGAGTGATTTTTCTTTAGCACTTGAAAAGTGTTAAACCAGGGCGCCTGGGTGGCTCAGTCGGTTAAGCCTCCGGCTTTGGCTCAGGTCAGATCTCACGTTTGTGGGTTCGAGCCCCGTGTCAGGCTCTGTGCTGACAGCTAGCTCAGAGCCTGGAGCCTGCTTCCGGTTCTGTGTCTCCTCCTCTCTCTGCCCCTCCCCCTCTCATGCTTTGTCTCTCTCTGTATCAAAAATAAATAAAACATTAAAAAAATTTTTAAAAAGTGTTATCCCACTTTCTCTCAGCCTCCATAGTTTCTGGTGAGAAATACACTGTTCAAATTGTAGTTTTCAAATTGATAATGGGGGCACCTGGGTGGCTCAGTCGGTTAATAATGCATCTGAGTTTTGCTCATATCATGATCTCACAGTTTGTGAGTTTGAGCCTCACGTCAGGCTCTGTGCTAACAGCTCAGAGCTTGGAACTTGTTTCAGATTCTGTGTCTCCCTCTCTCTCTTTGCCCCCCATCTATCTCTCTGTCTCAAGAATAAACTTAAAAATTTTTTTTAAAAACAAGTTTGATTGTGTGTCTTGCAGTGAATTTCTTTGGGTTTATTCTTTCTAGGGTTCACCAAGCCTCTCGTATCTGTAGGTAGTTGTCTTTTGCCAAATTTGAGAATTTTTTTTACCATTATTTCTTTGAATACTTCTTCCACCCCTCTTTCTTTTTCTCTTGAGATTCTGGTGACATTTTAATGTCATCATTACTATCATGGTATTCACACCATTATTAAATCTTGTGTTATAGTCCCACATGTCCCTGAGATGCTGTTCATTTGTTTTTCGGTCTATATTTCCTGTTGTTTTACTTGAGTCCTTTTTTTTTGTTTGTTTTATCTTCATGTTCTCTGAGTTTCTTCTGTCCCTTTCATTCTGTAATTCAACTCATCAGATTTTTTTATTTTGGTAATTTTTTAGTTCTGAATTTACATTTGGTTCTTCTTTATGACTTCTTTTACTTTGTTGAGGCTTTTAATTTTTTTTACTTGTTTTTAAGCTTGTTCACAGTTGCATAACGAAGCGTATTAAAGCTGGGCTCCTTTAAACTCTTTGCTAGATAATTTTGACATGTCTGTCTTCCTGGTGTCTATAGATTGTCCTTTTTTGTTTTGGTCGAGATCACCCTACTTTTTGATGTGATGAGTCATCTTTGGTTAAATTTTGGACATTTTGAGTGTTCTGTATGTGAAACTCTGGATCTTAAATGTCTGAACACAGGCTTCTGCTGACACTGCTGGGAGTCATTGAGTGCTGCCTGGTGACTACTGGGCAAGGGTGGAATCTGGACTCCCCACCCAGCTTCCTTGGTATCTGCAGGGAGGGACTCCTTGTTATTGTGGTGTGGGTGAGCGTTCCCCAGTATGCCTTTGTGATTCAACCCTACGTGGGAAGAGAGGGGTGCCGCCCTGTTACTGCAGCCACAGGTAGCATGCAGGCCCCCTCCAGGGACCTGGTGGGGGTCACCCTGTGGGGATGGAAGCCTCGGATCTTCTCTACCAGTTGGGGTAGTGGTAGGCCACAGTGTTTTCTGTGGGATTAGCTGCAGGCTGCAGCAGAGGCTTTATCGTCTAGAAATGACTGTTCTTTGGCCAGAGAGAGCAGGGGTTTCTGTTCACGTTGCCAGCTTCTTCAGTACATAGTCTGGGATACGTGAAGCAGAAAGAAAGTTGAGGGCTTGATGCTGTATCTTTTTGAGGCCCCAGATCCCTTTCCACTTTCAGACAGAGTTTTCTGTTTGTTGGGTTTAAATGTAACATTTTATTTCTTTAGCTCTATTTAGTGAGAAACAAGTCCTTTATGAGCCTTTAAAATGTTTAATAAAAATTGACAAATGGCCTTGCATTAATAAATACTTAATCATTTATACTCTAGTTATTGCAGAGTGCCTGCTTCTCCACGCAGTGGTGAGGATGCCCCCAAACCTGGTGGGGTTCTGACCTCGGAGGTGAAGTCCCTCCCAGTGATCTGGTCAGCTGCCCACTCCACACAGTAATTTGGGGATAGGTGCACCTTGAGAACTTCAGGTTTTTAAGAGAGATGAGCTGGTCTTTTTCTTGCTGGCAAGTTGTAATTCTTTAGTCATAGAAAACTTTTAAAGCGTGCTAAAGTGTTTTCACATTTGCATCGTAATCACAAAAAACAATGCAAGGGAGCACACTTGATGGCAGAGGAGCCTAAACGCAGAGCCTGTGGTGTGCTTGAGGCTGAAACAGCAATGTGGTCACTTTGCCTGTGTGCCCTGTGGGCTGGCCATCATTTCTCCCTGGTACTGGCGAGAGTCCTGCACTTAAAAGTGATCCTCACTACTTCCTTCAGGTCGGGCTGGATGAGGTATCCCAAGTGGGAGACCTTAAGTTCTTTGAGATTTTCGGCCAGCAAGGGGACAGCAGACATCGGTGCTCTCTGTCCTCGGCTTTGTATGGCTGCGGGAAGTGCAGTAATGACAGCTGCGGGACTCCCAACTGCAGGCGCATAGCACGAGTTGTCTTCTTGATTTGTTACCCGAATCCTACTGCGTCCAAAACCATCACAGGAAAAGAGAACAGGGAACATTTTCAAGATAAGTTGTGCTTTTAAAACAGCCATCCGGTAAGATGCACTGGTAACAATCACTTGATGATTGCATGCTCCATTCCTCAGACTCGTTTCCTGAGGAGCTGTCTGGGCTCTTCCTGCTAGACCTTGCTCGCTAATTGCACCGCTGCCCAGCCAACGTGACCTTGATAGGCATCAGGAGTCAGTTTATATCCCGATCCTGTGTACGAGAAGGTGGCCTTGGGGAAAGAGTGTGCCCAGCTGGGGAAGGTTCAGGCACAGATAAAGTCCTGTTTCACGTCAGCACATACTTTCTAAGGGGCAGGATATTGAACCCTTAAAAACAAATTTTGCTTTGGTTTGTGTTTATCTTAAATGTTGTTTTTTCAAGTGTACAGGTTTATACCTGCATTTTCAAATTAATGGGTTATAAGTAGTGTCGCTTTGTATATTTTATTGATACTGATAGATTCACTTTTATTTTTCCTAGACATAGTTCTTTCTAAAACAACTTTTGATACAATTCACATACTATACAATTCACCCACTTAAGTTTTATGATGATGTGTTTTCCAGTATGTTAGAAAGTCATGTAACCATCTGCAGAATCTAGTCGTGGAGCATCTCCCACTCTCCTCCCCCACCATTAAAACTCTCCACGCCCATCAGTAGACCTGTGTCTGGTCGGCCCCAGCCCTAGGCAGCCACCAGCGGGCTTTCTAGACATTTTATGTGAGTGAAATCTCACAGTATGTTGTTTTTTGTGGATGACTTTATTTTTTTCCTCCCCCCGTGGTGGTAACATAGGAGCTTTAATTTTTCTTTTCGTTTTTTTATTTTTTTAATGTAATTTAATGTCCAATTGGTTTCCATACAATACCCAGTACTCATGTGGATGATTTTCTTAACATTCTCAAGGTTTGTGTTGCAGCACGTATTACTATTTCCTTCCGTTTTATTGCCAACTATAACATTTGGGGGCCAGTATCAATAACGCCACTGTGAACATTCACATACAAGTGTTTGCGTCCACATACGTTTTCATTTCTCCCTGTTATGTATGTAGCAGTGGAATTGCTGAGTCATATGGTGACTCCACGTTCAGCTTTTTGAGGACCCACCTAACTTTTCCACAGCAGCTGCACCAGCTAATGTTCCCACCTGCAGCGCAGCGGGCTTCAGTGTTCCGCATCTTTGATGCTGATTTTCTCTCTGATCGTACCTAGTCTCGTTGGCTTGAAGTGGTCTTTTATGGTTTTGATGTGAAGTTTACTAATGAATAATGATTTTGAACAACTTTTAATGTGCTTATTGGCTATTTGTATAACTTTTTTTGAAAATTGTTCACATCCTTTGTTAGATTTTTGATTTAGTTATATTTCCCGTTACTGTTGAATTATAAGAGGGTTTGGGGGGAGAGGTGATTGGGTGACTCAGTCAGTTAAGCATCCAACTTGGGCTCAGGTCATGAACTCACAGTTTTCGTGGGTTTGAGCCTTGTGTTGGACTCTATGCTGGGAACTGGAGCCTGCTTCAGATTCTGTGTCTCTCTCTCTCTGCCCCTCTTGCACTCACATTCTCTCTCTCTCTCTCTCTCTCTCTCTCTCTCTCAAAAATAATCATTAAGGGAAAAAAGGGTTATATCCTGTATGTAACCATGTGATTTGTCAATGTTTTCCTATTCTGTTTGTGTTTTCCCTTTCTTGTTGGTGTCTTGGCATGATGAACAATGGTTTTCATTTTGATAAGGTCCAGTTTATCTATTTTTTTCATTTGTTTGTACTTTTGTTATCTTAACTGATAATCCATTACCTGACTCAAAGCCACAAAGATTTAGTCCATTTTAATTTGGAAGTTACAAAACTTATAAAGGTCTTATAGTTTTGTAGCTCTTCCATTTAGGTCTTCAATCCATTTTGAGTTGGTTTTGGATATGGTGTGAGATAGGGCTCCAATTTTATTCTTTTGTTTGTGAAACTCCACTTGTCCTTGTATCATCTGTTGAAAAGACTACTTTTTCCCCCATTGAATTTTTTGGCACCTTGTCAAATATAAATATTCATCCAAACCGAAGTCAGAACACTTAGACTTCTGGGACAGCCCAAAGGTTTCATGGAAGTGTTTGAACAGTTGAATGTCTCTAACAAAGGATTTGCTGTTCTACAGTTGACTTTGGAATTGGAAGGATGGAATCTGGTTCTTCCAAATGTGAATAGAACACCAGGGTCTGCTCTGGGTCCATCAGATCGTGGACATAGAACATCTGCTCCTGGTCGCCCTTGGCTGAGGTGAGGGGTCCCAAGCCATATGCTGACAGACAGTCTTTGTGATGAGTCATCTTGAGGGAGGTTTGACAGTTGCGATCTGTCCCAGTCACTATGCTGGTCAGCACTAAGCTTTAGGTCAGACTCCGTGACTGCAGACAACTAGGGAACCCAGTTTATTTGCACATGGGATTGGAAGGACCGCTTTTGGTGGAACAGAAGAAATGAGGGGTTTTGAAGTTGTCAGTGTGGTCCCTGTATAATAGGTACCTCGGCAGCTAAGTGGTGACAGTGCATGGAGGTGAGACTGCTGTACTCTTGGAGGAGAGACCATTGCATGGTTCAGGAGGTCCAGAGGACAGTGACACTGGACAGGACACATGAGCACTTTACTCTGGACGTAAATAAGAAAAGGAAGACTGGCGTCCAGAGCAGCAGGTGTGCTTTTTGCCATTGCCGTGTGTGGAGGTGCTGATCTGCCTTGACGCATTCGTGGAAGAGCGTGCCGCGAGGGGCCGGGAGACCCGCCGGCCGAATGCACACTGTGTGACTTGAGTGAAAACAAAACACGGCTATGATTGCATTCTGGGGCCACATTCAAAATAACGTGCCCTGTCCATCTTTAAATTTTTTGTATTATTATTTTACAGAGAGAGTGCATGAGCAGGGAGGGGCGGAGGGAGAAAGGGAGAGGGAGAGGGAGAGGGGGAATCCCAAGCAGGCTCTACACTGTCGGCACAGAGCCCAACATAGGGCTCGATCCCACAAACCATGATGAAATCATGACCTGAGCTGAGATCAAGAGTCAGACGCTTAACCAGCTGAGCCACCCACCACCCCCCCGTCCGTGTTTAATTTTCAACAGGCAAGTTTTCATTTGTCGTTTAGTTGGTTTTCAGAGCATGTGCTTTGCTTTTTGCTTTTTTTTTTTTTAACATCTACACTTAATGTGGAGCTTGAATTCACAACCTCAAGGTCAAGAGTCACAAGCTCCACTGACTGAGCTGGCCGGGTGTCCCACTGCTTTTTCCTTTTCCTTACCTGTCTCCTGCAAGCCGCAGAGCGAGCTGGGTGCCCTCTCCCTCACAGGCCTTATGTGTATTCTGATGGTATTCGGGCCAAAAGGAAGAGTTTTTGTAAACAGTACAGAGGCTAGTTTATTCAGCATGAATTTCTGGGGCCTTCTCAGCATGTTTCAGAGCTCGGATCTCCCTCAGGTAGACGTGGGACTCCAGCTGGGGTGCCTGCTCTGAGGCTTAGGGGTGAGCGCCGTGTCCGGCCAGGGGCACACAGGGCAGCCCTTGCAGGGGCTGTGGTGAGCCTTGCCTCCTGCCCTCTGGGGGCCCTGGGCAGCCAGGATTCTTGGGCAGGAGGACAGCATGGGGGCCCTGCCCGCAGGCCTGCGGGGTTCTTAGACGTGGCCAGGAGTGGATCAGAGTGCTCTGGGAATAATCTGGCTCTTGCATGGTCTGGTGGCTGCAGCCGCTGCTTTTAGAGCATGGATGGGGTGAATAGGCGCACACGTGAAGCTTAGTAAAATTCATGACCGTCAAGCACAAGGTCCACTCAGATCAGAAGCAAGTAAGTGGGCCCCTCTCCCCGCCCCTCCCGGAGTCCCTGCCCTCTTGCCCTGGCCTCTCCCTTCCTCTCTAGCCACTGAAGGGCCAGGCAGAACAGGAAGACGGGGTTTGTGTCCTGGCTCTGATGTTGACAGCCCTGTGACCTTGGGGACTTTCTTCCAAGAAAGAAACTGAAAGGCAGTCTATAAGTGGAAGAGCTGTCG
Organism: Suricata suricatta; assembly: GCF_006229205.1. Lineage (NCBI taxonomy): Eukaryota > Metazoa > Chordata > Mammalia > Carnivora > Herpestidae > Suricata > Suricata suricatta. The sequence goes on along the minus strand of NC_043701.1, from coordinate 102,437,255 downwards.
CCTGGCTTCTAGGGGTTTGTAAGTTCTTTCATGTCCCGTTGCTGACATGGAGCAGCATAAGGCAGGTACACGTCCCCTTAACGACAGCTGTGCGTGCTACCCTTTTGAACACAAGAGCCACTTACTCCCCTGGCCCCCCAGTGCTTGTGAAGCGTGGCCTCGCTGTGCGTGGTCCTGCCTGGCTCACCCCACCCTCCCTGACTTGCATCAGACAATTCTTGCTCTTCTTCTGGGCCCCTTCCACACTCTTCCACTTCCATCTTTCCTCCTACTGATTCTTTTATGTTTGTTTTCTCTTCTGCCTTAAGATAAATTACTTGAGGGTGAACATAGTGTTTTTCCAGTTTCTCTATACTTTTCAGAACACTCTGGGTCCAGCAGGGGCTCAGTAGTTCCAGGACAGAATAGAAATGTCTTTCTCACTTTGTAATTAATCCTGTTCTAATCCTATTGAATAATCCTTGTTGCCTTTTCTGTGATTGTCTCCCACAACGCACAGACTTGACAAGGATCACATGTTGATTGTTGCCTCGCTTCCCTCCAGTGAGACCGGAGCTGCTCCTCGCCTCTGTGTCATGTCAAGCACGGGCTTGCACACTGGAACGGGGCACAGTGTGTCTGCCAGGCCTTCCCAGTGGCCTTATCCCTGAAACACTTTCTGACTTCTCTTCTCTTTCTTGTGCAGACCCTCGCAAGAGGCTTTGGGACGAGGATGTTTCACTTAAGGACTTGTGCTGCTAAGTTGAGGCCATTGACAGCCTCGCAGACTGTGAGGACGTTTTCACAAAACAGATCGGCCGCAGCTAGGACGTTGGGGCAGATTCGGTGCTATTCTGCCCCCGTTGCTGCTGAGCCCTTCCTCAGCGGGACTAGCTCCAACTATGTGGAGGAAATGTACTATGCGTGGCTGGAAAACCCCAAAAGTGTACACAAGGTAAGGCTCTCGGAGCAGACGTCTTCCTGCGTTTGGCATCTTGGCCTGGTGTCGGCTGGGGGTCCAGGTAAGTGTGTAAGGAGCCCTGGGGAAGGCAGGCGGCTGGGAGCCCCACCAACCGGAGTTCTCCACATCAGCTGACTGTGAGTGCCACGCCACCAGAGGAGCGTTCCACTCCGTGCTGCGTGCTGGAGACTTGCTTCTGGGAACTGAAGGCCTGTCTGCCCTGCAAGGTGTGAAGAGGACGTGCTCTACCTCCAGGGTCTCACCGAGGACACTGCTGGGTACAGACAGCGAGACAGGCAGCGGACGGGGCAACCACCCCACAGGATGCTCCTTCATCCTGTCCTCCTGGGACCACCTCAGAATCGTCGCCAGTGCTTTCTATGTGAATGGCATCTTCAGTCGCGTGCTCCTATTTTTCCTCCTGTGATTGAAAGTGAATTCCCTCTTTCTGATGGACTTCTGTCACCTGCAAGGCACATTCTCCACATCACCTGTGTGCCCGCGTTCGCCCACAGGGCAGACCTGGTAGCAGAGCTGCTCCTTGGCCTTCTGGCCTCCAAGATTGACTGGTTCTGACACCCATTTCTTGTGTTCAGGTTGGGCAGCTGGCCCCGTGGTCGGAACTGGAGGGTGGGTCCCCGGGTTGCCGGCGTGTCCTAATCGCGGGTAGGGGTAGTTTTGGCAAAGATGGTGCGTGTGAGGTGCTCAGGAACTGTGCAGAGACAGCAAACCACGGAACCTGGCCATCCTGCACCGCTGGCTTGGTCTCTTCATCACTCGTGAATCTTAGAGTATTGTCACGAGGCAGCCTGCTTCCACCGGGCCCCCAAGAATCTGTGGTATGCTGAAATGTCAGTGGTGTTTAAGGTCAGATACATTCATGTGACCGCCAGAGCCATTGGCCCTGTTTCGTCATGAATGCCCTCCTGGTCTGACCTCACTGCTCAGGGCACCCAGCCTGTTCCTTCCCTGTTTGCTTGCCAGCCTGGGAGCCACCTGGCTCCCTGAGCAAGAGGAGGCCTGGTTTCCTGTGCTAGTAGATGGTCCCTGGCCTGCAAACAAATAACTGCCCACAGGCACCCTGTAGAGTCAGCCATGCCTGGGGGGACATGCACTGCATACGGGCGGGCGCAGGGGGCTCTGGGGGTGCCAGCTTAGATGATCATCTCAAGCCGTGGCCTGTCCCTCTGCCTCTCTTTCCCCAAACCTTCTTCATGGAACCAGCCACGTCTTCTGAAGCTGCAGCTGCGCCTTGTGCGTGTGCTGACGGGCCCAGGCTCAGGAGGCTCTATGCCAGTACGTGGCCTTGGGCCTGGGTTGCGGTTGAGAAACGCACCATGGCTCCAGAGCTGAGCATAGAAACGGGGCTGACATGGCACCACGGCTCTTGCCAGAAGCCTCTTGAGGAGACTTTTATGGGGACCTGATTATAGACCATGATGCCTAAATGGGGCCAGGTTTCCTTGAAGAGTTTTTTTTCCTATTTGTTAGCTTTGCTGCTGTTGTCATTAGTAGTGTGTGAATCATTTTATCATTATGATTATTACTGGGTTATTTTCCTTTTTTTTTAATCTTTATTTTTGAGAGAGAAAGACAGAGCATGGACAGGGGAGGGGCAAAGAGAGAGGGAGACATAAAATCTGAAGCAGGCGCCAGGCTCTGAGCTGTCAGCACAGAGCCTGGTGTAGGGCTCAAGCTCACGTGAGCTCATGACCTGAGCTGAAGTCGGATGCTTAATCGACTGAGCCATCCAGGCACACTTGATTATTATTTTTGGGGGTTTTTTTTAGGACTTTTTGAGAATCCAAGAAGTAGTGCATGTATTCTGGGCTGTAGGAGAGCCCCCTGATTCATTCCCACTCATCATCACCAGTGATAGGACTGGTCTTGGACCAGCTGAAGCCCTGTGGACCCCTCAAACTTCCTCTTTAGACCAGTTTTAGGTTCAACAGCAAAATTGAGGGGAAGGTACAGAGATGTCCCATGTCTCCCCTGCCATCAGCACACACACCAGGGTTATGACATTTTTCAGGCTGGGGACGCCACGTTGGCACGTCCTTGTCACCCAAAGGCCCTTGGTGGACATGTGCATTCTGAGGGTTGAGACAAGTGCCAAGTGACACAGATCTCCATCATGGTTTCCCGTGGTGTCTCAGTGTTTCCGCTGCCCTGGAAATCCTCTGTGTCCCACCTATTCTTGGAAAGTGATTTTACCACATGGTTTCCAGGAAGGCCCTCAGAGGTTCTTGGGCCAGGAAGGGGCAGCCACAGTGCCTGTCCATCCTGGGGAGGACAGCACACTGATGGGGGTCACTGACAGGCACAGGTGTGGCCGGGCCGGAGTTGGGGGAAGTAGAGGAGGAGCACTGGGCCCTTGGACTGTGCAGGTCAGAGCAGTCACTGCATGGAGATTTTGCACAGGAGGTGGGGAGGATGTCGGAAAGGGACTTGTCAGTTTAATGGAGAGAACACTCGGGTCGGTGTCCTTGCATCTGATTTTAGGTGCTCTAGGTGCTCGTTGCTCTAGCTGGGGCACTCCAGGGGTGCACGTCAGCGGGCGTGTCCTCATCCGCCATCCCAGCCCAGTGGAATTGAGTGCTTCTTTGAGTTTCCTCATAGCCCCGTACCTGATGTATCCGTGCTTTTCCAGAGACAATATGGAACTTTCCTCAGATTTTAGAGTCATCGGCGATGCACGGAAGTCCTCAGAAATAATTGACTGTATTAAGAATGTTTCATTTCTACTCGTGTTTTAGGACATATAGTTCAGGAAGAAATGACAAATTAGATTTTCAGATTTAGACTGAGTGCCTCTTGATCCCCCACTTTTGCATTGTTGCAGGGTGTGGGCTCCTTGTCCTGAGGGCTGCTGCTGTCCCCTCCTCCATTGGCACAGAACTTCGCATCTGGCAGGAACAGAACAAATTTAGCATTTCCCCTCCCTGCCCTGCTGCGCTCAGCTTTCCGGTTACTTTTGTAAGTTTTTGTGTAGAGAGCAGAGTGAAGTGAGCCTCCGTGAGGAGACCCCGTCCAACTTCAGCGGCACTCTACAGTTTGTCAGGCCTTAAACCTCTTCCTTACCCCCCAACTCATTCACGCTGGTTGGTTTCTTTCAGGCGAGCGCGGGGGAGGGGCGCCTGGGAGTATCCTAAGGCAGATCCAGACCTGAGTCATTTCCGCCCAGCTCTCAGCAACACAGGCATGTGTTCCTAACCACACCTAACAAAGTTAATGAAAGAACTCTCTAACACCTAATTCTCAGCTCAGCCGGCTGCCTTCATAACTTACGGTTGGTTGTCATATCTTTGGTTTTAAGTACACTTTTGTTTTTAAATGTCTGATCATGGAAATTGTTTGGTAAAGTAATCGAGCAGTTCAGGGCTGCAAGCCCCTCATGCTCCTGGTGCCCAGGTCAGTGGCTGACCCTGACTACGCCCGTACAGGCTGCCCGGGCCTCCTTCCATCCTGCGCCCCTGGTGTGCCTCTCCCCGCCGCCCCTCCAGGCCTCCACCCCTTCCCAGGTGCTGACCTGCGTGCTAGGAACCCTCTGCCCGAGCCTGTGGTGTCAGCATGTGAAGCCTCTCTGATCAGGCTCTGGGCCATGCTGGGGACGAGTCAGATGGCAGCATCTTTTTGTTGATGTCTTAGGAGCACGTAGGGCCAGAGGCAGATTGCCCCATTCCTATGTGAAACAGACAGGCATCAGGAGCCCCTGAGGCTGTGCCAGGCCCCATTTGTGCACCGAGGCAGTTGCCCACCCACACATAGCACAGTATCAGCCCTGCCACAGAGGACCTGGCCTGGTGCTGCCTGTGCTCGCTGGGCCCCCCACAGCCATCCCTGGAGCTTTGGAGCTTGCTTCCCCCACCAGGCCTTCCAGCAGCCTCAGCCCCCTTCCTAAATGCCGTCCTCTTCTTCCCCTTTTGAACCACATCATTTCTTACACCATTCCTGTGCTGGCTCCAAGGGTAATGACAGCTCTGGTCCAGCATGGTCGCTGTGCCTGAGGCGTAGTCTCCAGACTCCGTCCTACCTCTGGGGCCCAGCCATGACTCACTTCTGGCCTGGGCAGCTCTGCCTCTTCCACACTCATGAAACACAGTCCCATCATTTTCTGTGAGTGAACCAGATCAGCAGGGAAAAACACACTGTCCCCACTTCATGGTGACACGTGCCTTCTCACTTTTTGGTTTTGAATGTTCCTGGGCTGTGCTCAGGCAACTGTGTGCCCGGCACGGTGGGGAAAACCCCTATGTAGAAGGTCTGTGGTGCGCTGTGTGGGACTTCGGTGAGGGAGGCTGCTGAGCCTCCCCCGTGGTGATTCTGTACTAAGTTAGCCAAACGGGCGAGGTCCTTTCCCTGACCTCAGTATTCGGGGGGCTTTGTGTTTACAAGGCTCAGGTCAGGGGTTACAGTGAACACGTGTGAAGAGGGAGAAGCAGGAGCGGTGCCTTCCCGTCCAAATGCAGCAGCCTGAGGCCGTCGTGTCCGACGAGGACGATGAGCGGCTGCCAGGGTCCTGCAAGGCCGTGTGTGCACAGGCCAGGTGCCGCCTCTCCAGGATGGGCTGTGATGAGGTCCACGGGCTTTCGGGGGTCAGAAGTGAGGCCAGGGGACGTGCTGCGTGGCTGAGAGGACCCACCATCACGGACTGGAGGGGCCACCACCTTCAGTCCCTCGGGCAGAGGCCCATCACCATCTGTGGAGTCCATGGGGCAGAACAGAGGCCACGGTCCTTGGCTGGTCTTGGGTGAATGCTGGCATTTTCCTCGCACGCCCTCCAGAGATAGTGGCAGAGCCTGTCCGGAGACGTTCCCTCCCCAGTGCTGCACTCTGGCCGAGCGTAAATTCTTTCCATCTCTGTAACTGAGGAAGTCCTGAGCAGAACCCCCAGTTTTAGCTGCTTCCAGTTGGAAGTGTTCTGCGGTGACGTAGCAGTCCCCAACCCCACCGCACGGCCAGTCCCTGCATCCCAGACACAGTGTCCATGGACAGAAGAGTGAAAGCCCCACTGGAGGGCAGGCACACACAGTGTGTTCAAGGAAGGCTGGGACCCATCGGGTAGCACAGATAGGGCACTTCAGGGAGGGTGTGGGGACTGTCCAGGGCAGCCTTTACATGCACACCCATGCCATGGCTGGGCCGCTGTGTGTAGTCATCTGGATGCTCAGGAAATAATGCAGGGCCACCAGCACACTCGTGAACCAGCCGAGCCTATGTGCAGGGGACTGGGGAAGATGGGAGCCTCGGAGCAGCACCTGCTGGCCCCAGAGCTATCCTCCACTTGAGGAGCTGCTGCTCCGTGTTTGTGGGACAGAATTAGCCTGAACCCGCCAGACCCTGGTCATTTACTGTCCTGAGTTTCACATTCATAGCAGTTAAACATTGTTAACATCAGAACTTAACTCGGATGAGGCGCCTAGATGGCTTAGTCAGTGAAATGTCCGGCTTCGGCTCAGGTCATGATCTCATGGTTCGTGGGTTTGAGCCCTGCGTCAGGCTCTGTGCTGACAGCCAGCTCAGAGCCTGGAGCCTGCTTCAGATTCTGTGTCTCCCTCTCTTTCTGACCCTCCCCTGCTCGCACTGTCTCTCTCTGTCCCTCAAAAATAAATAAAAACATCTTTAAAAATTAAAAAAAAAAAAAGAACTTAACGCAGTTGTCTGCGAGGGTCCCGGGTCTGACCTCAGTGACCGTGGGTCACTACATTATCACCCTCGTGGTGGCCTTTGAGCCTAGGGTTTAGTCCATTCCCCAGATTGCCAGAGGCTGCCTCGCCCACACCCCAGGCTGGCTTTACGTCAGGGTTCTTAGCAGGGTGCCAGCAGAGGGTGGTGGTGGCATCAGGTGACATCACGTGCCAGACCATGGTGTGGAGTGCAGGTGGGTGGCACCCAGATGGAGCAGCATCTGAAAGGGACTTTGGACAAGAGGAAACAGTCTGTCAGCCCAGTACCAGAGGCATAGAATTTGGTGACCAGAATCAGCATCAGTCACCTTGTGATCACCATTGATCACCATCTTCTAGAACAAATCCAAATATTCTGTTGCTGCTTTTCAAAGTGTGAGCAGGTGTGCAAGTGCCCAATGTGCTTCTGAGCTTTCAGGCTCGGAGTCTGGCACACACTGCTTGGGCAGCTTCCCCAGAGCTTGCCAAGCCTGTGGGCGACAGGCTCACCACCCCAGGGCCCTTCCTCCCTGATGGCACCTGAGCCTGCAGCGCTCCTCGAATGGCCTCTGGGGTGACCTACACAGCCGGGGACTGGGCTCAGAGGCGCTTGTGATCTGCTGACGATAAATAACATAGGGCAGTGTCTGCTTGTCTCACTGACCTGCTCCACCCAGGTTGCTGGTAAGCAGTCCTACACTGACCAGTGCTGGCATCCTCTCTGACCTGAGGCGGGGCCTCCTTGGCAGCCTTCCACAGGCTTCCCCTGCCTGGTGCCTAGAACGTTGACCGCAGGGAGCACCTGGCATGGTTAATGGTTACAGGAAAGCGGGAGGGGGGCGGCGGCGCAGGGACGATGACTTTTGAGACAGAGCTTCACTTACCTAAAACTTAAGATTTGTGGTTTCATTTTGACCAGAATATTCCATTCACTTATGCTCAGAATGTACCATGTTTTGGTGATGGTCTCAGCCCCACAGTCCCGTTGACAGCTGTGCCCCCCTCCCAACACATCCCCTGCCGGCTCAGGCTCTTGTCTCTGGCAGGTCCCCTGGGTCCCCTCCTCAGGTTCCTCATACCAGCCGTCCCCCAAGCACTGTCTCTTCTCACCTCTGCACCTATACCTGCGGTCGTCCCCCTGGTCCCAGGCTTCCGGGACACCACCTAGAGGCAGCCTCAGGGTGTCTGTCCGACTACAGTTTGGAGATGTTGTGCATGCATCCTCTGTGCTTTTGAAAGAGTGTTCCTGTGCAGAAAGAAGGTCACAAGTTCATCTGGTCCTGGCGGGCAGAGGAGCTGGTACCTTCTCGCACCCCCCCCACCCCCCATCAGGACACCGCTCCCTCCAGCAGGGGGGCAGAGGACTGGGTGTCCTTGACTGGCCATCGGAAGGAGCTAGTGCCTTCTCATACTCTCCCCTGCCCCAGGCCACTGCTCCCTTCAGCAGGGGCAGAGGACTGGGTATCCGTTACTACGTACCGGAGGCCACTCTCCAGGTCCCAGAAAGAAGCCAGGCTCGGCTCAGTTCTCGAGGTGTTCAGAGACCTGTGCTTTCTCCTTACTTCTGCTGGGTCACTGGAGTGACTGCTGGCGATATAAGTCTGCACTGTGGGATCGGGTGTCCACACAAGAGCGCAGGATCATTAGGGATGAGTCAGGCTTGGAGAAAAAGAAAACTTCACTGAGGTGGGCAATGTGGACAGACTTCTTCTCAACAAGAGCCCAGGGCCACCTGCCTTAATGTTGGCCTTGCATCTTCAGGCTCAAGGAGCCAGTGGGCAGGCTTCCTCTTCTGGAAGCTTCCACCTCACAGAGGGGAGGGGCACCCCTGACTGTCGCTGCAGCCTTGTAGTCACCTGCCAACGCAGTCTGTAAAACCTGCTGTCCAGGTGTGTGCGCAAGGGCTGCTGTCATCAGACAGGAAGCCCTCTCCAGGTGGTGGCGAGGGGCCAAGGTCTGGAGCGGGCAGGCTGAGGTGAGAGAGAGAGAGAGAGAGGCAGGTTTCTCAGGGACCAGAAAGCACTAGAGGGATGAAATGCACCCTCTGCTTTCAGAGCTGTGGAGGTTTTGTCCGCTTTTCTGAGATCTGACAGGCACATGGCAGCGTGGTGGGTTTGCAGATGCATGTGGCCTGCAGAGCCTCCCGGGCTGCTGTCGTGGGGGAGGGGGTCCCAGCTTGGCCACGTGTTGATGGGGGTCAGTGACGGGAGCACTGGCTCCCTGCCTTCCGTAGGACTGGCGCCAACAATTTCTTCTGACCACCTCCAGCGTGAGCAAGGTTCTCGGCCAGTTGAAAGACACCGGGAATTGCATTCTGAACACAGAAGAATGTCCGAGAGAGGAGGCCTGATGATGCCATCCGCCCCCCGTCTCAGAGCCTGGGCTGGATGGGGCCCCAAAGCCTTTGTCTCGCAGCTGCCCCCTCAGTGTCCGCTGGAGAGGCCTTTCCTTTTGTCATCTGCTTGGCAGGGGGCAGGTGAGCAGAGCCGTGTGCTTGGGGCTGCCAGCCGAGCCACGTCCCTGCCGCCGCCACCGCTGTGCAGGGCCATGTGCTGGTGGTTCTCGCTTGGCTGCTGTCTCAGGCGGGGCCTCCTTTCAGCTCAGGGAGAGCTCTGGGCCACAGCCACTCTACAAATGCAGGGGCTCCCTCAGACCTGCTGGCAAAGCGCCACAAGGTCAGAAGTGGGGGGTGTCCAGCGTCTCAGCTCCTCAGGTCCTCATAGCGAACCAAGTGGGTGCCAAGAGGGGAAGCAGCTTCCCTTTCCCTTAGGAGTCCATACTGAGGTGGCCTCTCTTTCCCTCCGGAGACCAAGGCAGCTGCCTTTTCTGACAGACACACTGCCATCCACCTGTGTCAGAAGGGCCAGTATGATGGCGGGACGGATATTTGAAGTGGGGAGGGGCGTGGCCCTGGCCTCCAGGCCTGGATCGCAGAGGTGGCCGGCCTCAGGTTTCATGCCACGAAGTGCCTTTGCATCGGTGGTAAGGCAGGTACCCAAAGAGAGCCCCACTTCCCTCCCACTGCTGGCTGACACGTGCCAGCTTAACCAGAAAGGTAAAAACAGTGAAACCAGACTCCTTGGTTGAGGCATCTTAGAATTGCTACTGAGTTCTAAATCACATAAAGTGTACAACTTGGAGTTGGACAGTCAGTCATCTTGATACGTGGTTTGATTTTTTTAATTCATTTTTCTTTGAAGTTTATTTATTTTGAGAGAAAGAGAAAAGCAGAGAGAGGGAACCCCAAGAAGGCTCCATATTATCAGTGCAGAGCCCGATATGAGGCTTGAACTCAAAAACCCTGAGATCATGATCTGAGCCAAAGTCAAGAGTCAGAATGCTTAACCTGCTGAGCCACCCAGACACCCCTAAAAATCAATTTTGTGAATACAAAAGGAATATGTTTTTATCGTAGAATGGTTTAGACATTCTGCAAAGCTCCCTCAAAAGCAGTTGTACGGAGAGGCCAGACTGCCCTGCAAGAGGCAGTGTCCCGATGCCCGGCCCAGCCAGCCACTGACACTGCTGACGAGCTTGCATTGGTGTCTCCAGAGCCTTGGACTCCGTAGGTCTGTGCCCGGACAGCACTGTGAAGGGCCCACCTGAGAAGGCCAGAGGAGGGTGAGGGCCTGCACCAGCCCGCACCCGACAGACACGCTCGCTGCCTGCCGAGCCCCTCTGACTGGTTCCAGCAGCTCTTCCAGGCAGACGAGCGCAGACGCCCAGTGACATTTCTCCTGTCCAGGTTTTTCAGGAGTCTACATCAGAGCTTCCTGATGGAAGAATCTTAGAAGCTGGAATATTGTGCGGCCAAGAGGAAGGACAGTGTTTTCGTGTTTCTGAACTTGCCAGTTTTCCAGTGTTCTTTTTTCTACAGGAACTTTAAATCTCCTGGATCTCTAAAAGACTCGTTTTTAAGCCTCATATTTTTTCATGAGATGATACACTACTCTAGTTCGTGGTCTACGCACATTATAAATTGAATCATCCAAACGTGGAACCAGCAAACATAGAAGGAAGGAAGGAAATGAGGTGGTCATGTAGGCACGGTGGGAACTGCCTGCAGGGCTCGAATGAGCGTCATTACCTACGTGAGTCGCTCTTTCTGCAGACTCGTGAGGAGGGAGTACTTGTGTCTTCTGCTCACAGATACAAATCAAGAAGCTCACCAGGATGTCAGGGCCCAGATTCCAGGTCCTGTCTCTGAGCATGTGCCCTGGGCCCTTAGCTCCGGAGTCGCCCTCCTGAATTACTGACCGGACTGTTTGTCCAGGGGTCAGTGAGGGAGCCTGGCAGGCTGCCCCGGACGAGCTCTAGGCTCCTTAAAGGCCTGGGCCCATTTTGCACCTGGGAACACAAGAGCAAAGCCAGCCTGGAGCCACCAAGGCTGTGCCCAGCCTCTGGGGTTTGGAGACATGCTTAGGTTGCCCAGTCCCCCTCAGGCGGTCCCATGGGGGCAGCTGCAGACCTGCAGACCAGCCCCGGGAGCACTGGGGTACGGCATTGCTGGGCGACCTTGGCCCTTTGGGGTTTCGATGGCAGGGCAGCCTCAAGTCCTCTGCATCTTAGGAGGGGTGCCCTGAGGGGATGCTGGGAGTGAGGCCCTACCTTCAGGGCTGGGATCAGGCCATCCAGCAGAGAAGCACATCCGCCTGTCCAGGACAGGACTTGCCTGCCCTAAACAGAGCTCCTTTGGGCTAAAGATGGGTCCCGTGTCCTAATGTGATAGGGATAACGTGCGTTCCTTCTTTGTCTTTAGTCATGGGACATTTTTTTCCGAAACACCAATGCCGGAGCACCCCCGGGCACCGCCTACCAGAGCCCACTCCCCCTGGGCCCAGCCTCGCTGTCCACCATGGCTCGTGCACAGCCCCTGGTGGAAGCCCAGCCCAATGTGGACAAGCTGGTGGAGGACCATCTGGCAGTGCAGTCACTCATCAGAGCCTACCAGGTAAGGTGCCAGCCAGCGACAGTGCATCTGCCACCTCACGTGACATGGCCCGTGATAGCACCCCAGCAGCCGTGAGACACGCCCTCCCTGCGGTGGAGGGGAGGGCCTGGGGAGCATGCAGAGACTCCCAGACCAAAGGAACCAGGACAGCCTGACCCTGCTTGAGCGGGTGTAAACAGCTCCTTATGGCTTCCATTAAGATGGCAAGAAAACTTTGTGGGCAAGGATAGACGGTCATGACTGGCAGTGAGATGGGGTGCTGACTCCCGGGAGGGAGCGAGCAGTGACCAGGAGGGGTGTCGCCCTTCTCAGTCTCCAATGCCCAGATATGACAAGAGAAAACAGAACCCGTAGAGCTGGGGACAGAAGCTGAGCCTGAAGATGCATGAGGGCATGGTGGTGTCCAGGAACGTTCCAGTTAGCAGTTAGCACCATCAAAGGGGGTGTCAGGGCGAGTGGGGCTCCCCTGACCTTTCTCCACCTGGTGGGGAAGAGCCCAAAATTCAGTCCTGAGCACCTGTTCTGAGAGTAGCCCGAGGAAGACAGAAGTCAGGCCTGGGGTGTCCCTCCTGGGCTCGCTGCAGCCTGCTTGTCCGAGCGTTCTCTCTCCAGGAGACGCCACAGCCGGGGCAGGTGGCACGGGGCAGGGGGGCTGTGGGGTCCTGGTGAGCCGATGGAGACACTCAGCGCTGGTGGCCAACAATGCTCTCCAGTGTTGTCCGGTTAAAAGAGGCGTATTGGGCAGCTTCTGACCATCACCTGCCTCCTTCAGCCTCAGTAATGTCACCTGGTCTCACGTCCCCTCAGCAGCCGCCCCTTCACAAAGAGCTAGCAAACAATCATGGGTGAAACAGCCAAGACTTAACCAAAATTGGGAGGGATTTTCTTGCTTCTCTGGCAGTCAGGATCAGATGTGAACCCCCGTGCCTCTCAGCAGGGCCGGGCACAGGGCAGACCCCCAGAGGCCACTGCGCGCCCCCACTCTGGGCCAGCACCTGCTCATCCCTTCGCAGGGCACACAGGTGCTGAGCTGCGTGGCTGCACGTGAGAGTGAGGCCCAGTGTGTCCAACTCCGCTTACCCAGGGGCTGCAGGGCTCCCCACAAACGGATCTCTGAACCGCCAGGTTCATCTGTGAGCACAAGCGTGCTTCACGACAATGACTAATTGTGTTGCTTTGGGTTCAGGTTGGACCAGGTGTAAGGTCCCCCACAGCCCAGGTCCTGCTAACGCCTGCCTGTGTTATTGCTTCCAGGTCAGGGGTCACCACATTGCAAAGCTTGATCCTCTCGGCATTAGTTGTGTAAATTTTGATGGTGCTCCGGTAACTGTGTCTTCAAACGTGGGTGAGAATGCGTCTGTAAACGCTAATTTTAATGTAATTTTACTTTTTTTTACCCCTTCCCTCTTTTTTTTCTCCTGTCCTCTTGTGTGTGACCCCTCCCTCGCTGGCCCACTCGTAGATACGAGGGCACCATGTAGCCCAGCTGGACCCCCTGGGAATTTTGGATGCCGACCTGGACTCCTCCGTGCCCGCTGACATTATCTCATCCACAGACAAACTTGGTGAGGGTCTGGGGGCGGCCAGCACCGCGCTGCCGCCCGGTGTCACAGCTGCGGCGGCCAGGGTGTCCGCAGGCACAACTCTGAAGTTTCCTTCATTCTGATCACTCGATATTTAGTGTGTTTGGGATGAGTTAACGTTTATCCTAGCTTTTCAGCCAGACAGTATGAGCTCAATTGTTTGGGTCTCACAATTGGAAAGTAAAATTTGGGGCAGAAAAGGTTTGTGGCACAGAGGAAAAAGATGGCCTCGCTGGGCAGGCGGGTCAGAAGACGTGCCGGAGGCCCCTCTGCCAGCTGGGTCTCCAGATCCCGGTGTGGCTCGGCCTCCTCCCGTCCAGGACCTCCCCCAGGGCTGTCGGTATGCGCTGTGCTCCCAGCGGCACTGCACGGCCGCCTGTAGAGGGAGGGCCCATGCTGTGCGCTGCCGTCAGTCCGCAAATGCTGGTGATCACACTGAGGAAACTTTGGAAGGCGTCCCAGCGTGTAGGGAGGCATGCGTGTGGCGCTCAGACACTTGCTGTCACGCGTCCCCGCCCCTCCTGCCACCCCGAAGCACAGGGCGCTGGGCTCACCCTGCAGTCGCTTTCTCCAGTTAATCTGCTCTTGGTCACCGTGCCGCTAACCTGTGCTGAGATATGACTGATCATGAAACAGCCAGGCGTCTGCAGACGCACTGTGCATGCTAATAAAACTGACAATTGCCTACCTGCCTAATGCTGCTCTCTGGAGGGGACGGAACTCGCCTCCTCCAGTAACGGTCTCCCACGCCCTGTGACGTCTGGGCCCCCTGTAGGCTAGGTTTCAGACCGAGTCAACTCAGATCGGTGGTAGCAGTGTGTCGCTGCCATCTCCACTCGGCTTCCTCCCCACCATGCAGCCCCGCAGCACTCAGGCCCTGCTCTACCTACCCCTGCTTACCTGTCCTGAACCCTGGCCGGCACCTCGAGTCCTCCCCAAGGTGTCCCCACCAGGTGTGGAAGGCAGGGTGGAGCCGCCCAGGGAGGCCGGTGAGGGCCTGGGAGGCTAGTGTTACCGGACACAGAAGGTGGGGGCTGCTGTCTCACACCTGACACCACACCTCGCCACCCCCCCCCCCCCAGGGGCATCTGTGCTGGCTGGTGTCTTGGTATTAAAGTGGACCTTTCCTGCTGGTTCCCGGCTGTCATTAGAACTGCGGGGAGGGGCGTGAGGCTAGTCAGGCCAGGGCTGACATGCAGCCTTCGGGCACCAGCAGAGGAGGCTTATCAGTCCCTAGACGGGTCTGTGCAGGTTGGGAAGCCTATGGACTCTGCAGCATATCTGCTCACAGCACGGGCCCAGGGAAGGCATGGGGTGGGAGCAGGGCTTCCATTGTGCTTTCCAGTTCTTTCTGGGCCACCATGGCCTCCCCTTACGTTCCATCTTAGAATAGCATCCCCGGGCATTTGTGCTTGGGTGAGGCTGAGCGTCAGCATAGTGAGGGTGAAGGGTAAGAGGAGGTGATACAGCAGGAGGTCCACACAGTCATGGCCCTGGAGCCCCCCTCCCCCCCAACTCCGTGCTCTCATGAGGAAGACCTGCTGCACCCCTAGCCCAGAGCCTTTTGGAACCAGTAGATCAGGGAACAACCCCTGCTTTGCAGGGGAAGTGCATTTTCATCCCAAGAATTTGGAATAGTTGTGCTGAATTCTTGCTTTAGGTGCAAAAACTGGAAATAGCGAAACTGCAGAAATGTCTGTTTGGTGCATGCAGGTCTTCGGGAAAACAGCCGGCCCAGTCGAACTGCTGTTATGGACCTGTGGCATCATGTGGGCTGTGGGCCTGGCCTCAGCACCAGCCCCCTCGGTGGGAGCCCCGGCTCTGCTAGGGCCAGCTGTGTGCCTCTGTCTCCTCATCCGTGAGGCTGTTGCAAAGTTAGTCCTTAGGACACTGCCTAGAGCTTCCTAAGCTCCATGGAGCTGTGAGCTAGTGTGATTATTAACAGCTTTCAGAGATAAGTAGATGCCAGACCCTGTGGTCATAATGAGAGAAATTGAGAAACTGAGGGGTAGGCAATCGGGTCACAGCGAGTTGGCAGTGGTGAAGGAGTCCCAGAGCCAGGGCCAGAACAGGGCGGCCTGCACGTTCCATGTGGAGGTCTTGAAGTACCACCCAGTCTCAGCAGCTTCCCGGGGCCTGTGACCCTCCTGTACCTCCTCCGGGCTGACCTCTCCTCATGGAGGCAGGCACAATTTCTTCATCCTCTTGTGAAGGAACCTAGGCTGGAGAAAGACTCACTCCACATGTGTTTGGGAGTGCGTTCTGCTCACGTGGGTGGGGGTGCAGGCTGGGCAGTCGTGGGCCAGGTGGAGGGGGTGGCAGGTGGCATGCGGTTTCCCAGGGCCACTCAATTGGTGTGTGCCCCAGAAGGACACATGTCTGCTCAGAGTTTTAAAGAAAGTCGATTACGTGAAGTAGTTTTTGCTAAGCTCTTAGCTTTGGCCTATTCTGAGAAGGGGAAATGACTGGCCTAGGGTCTGTAGCCTAATGTCTCTCGGCTTTCGGCACCTGAAGTGATAGGTGGGAAGATGACGAGCAGCCGGGCTCGCACATGTCCCAGCAGGCTCCGCGGTGCTCCTGGACAGCCAGGGTGCCAGGGTTCCCGTCAGCTGTGGCCCCATGGACACACCACCACTGCGGCAGGAATGTTGTTGAGGGAGGGATTACTTTAAGACTTTAAATTAAACTAATGTATGTACATTTCTGAACGGGTCCACAATTGTGCAGGTGATCACTAGGAACAGGGCACCTTTTCCCAGGATTTATGTTGTCAGGAGTCAGGTGTCCCAAGTGGGCCCCAGAAATGCATCTTCACCTATATCAGGTTGTATCATCAACCCACACCTGTGGAGGAGGGTCAGGAGTGCTGGCCCGAGATGCCTGGGCACACGGTCCACCTTGAATTCCGGGGCAGGCCATGCGAGGTGCAGACAGGATTGGGTTTCCTAATGAGGCCTCTTCCAGTTGACAGGAAAGACGCGTCAGGGTGTGGATGGAAAGGTCCACACAGAGAGTCCTGTGGGTTTGGGGCATTGCCGTCTTCACTACAGACTGCGGGCACAGCCACGCAGCCTTGTTGCCACATCGCTCTTTGGTTCCCCCGCACATGCGCACGGAAGTGTTGACACTGAGTGTGCGGTGGGGCCCTGTGGATAAAGGCTGCGTGCGCACATTAGTTAGCAACACTTCGTGGTACAAAGTGCTGTCAGGGGCATCCGCACATCCAGACCACCGTCACAGGTGGAATACAGTGGAAAGTTTGAAACACTGCGAGAGTCGCCAGCATGTGACTCAGAGACAGGGAGGGAGGGAGGGAGCAAATACTGTTAGAGAAATGGGGCCAGTAGACTTGCTGGTGCAGGGTTGCCACAAATTTGTCAACTCCTAAATTCTATCAAGCCAATCCTGTCTGTGAAGTCCCAACAACACGGGGCATGCCTGTGGTCACAAAACCAAGTCAGAAGTCCAAGATCACAGTAGCGCTGACGTGTGAGTGCATTAGCAGGGAGGAGGGGGGCAGAGCCTTGCTGCCCATCCTCCCCACCTACACCAGTGCTCCATGTCCCCCAGGGCCAGTGTGCTCCCTTAATGGCCTGGGACAGTTGATTTTTTAGTCAACTTCCCTAATTTCAGAGCAATAGAGAACAGTTCACCTAACGTTTAGGGGCTGCCGTGTGTGGGGTGCGGAACCACCAGATGCCCGAGTGAAGAGCTGGAGATCAGGCTCGAGTGGAGCCAGGGCTGCACCCTGCCGAGGTGTCCTGCTGGACACCCCAGGGCACTGTGACCGAGCCCCAGCTTCTCCACGTTCAGCGCAATGTCGCGTGCTCATCCAGGAGTAGTGTGCGGATCGCTGGGGCCCCCATGTGCCTTCTGTAAGTGACAGCCAGAGTACCGCCGTCCCCTTCAGTTGCCTTCGGCCGGTGTCTTTGTTCACATTTTATTTAAAAAGAATATGGCTACAAATGGACGAGTCCACATCACCAGTACAGAGTGATCAAATGTAAACATTTTGAGACATTTCATGTGTTGTCTGTAGACTGTTAGTAGACATGGCCCCCTGCAGTTCCCTTTTGGGTGGGGGTGGCCCCCAGGAGGTGCCTGTGGCCTCCTGGTGTGGTCCTGAGTCCTGATTCTGAGGACTGGAGGAGAAAAATGAAGATTCTGTATTCTTGCTGTAAGCCAAGTATCCACACTTCTGCATGGAACTCGATGATCTGTTGTCCTAAGAGCCACCAGCTCTACAGTCTTTACTGGGCGCTGCTCTCCCCACAGGCGAGGAGGGGGGCTTACCACCCAGAGCAGGGATCCCTGCCTGTTCTGCCTCAGGGTTTCCTCCCAGCCCCCAAGGCGGCATCCACTGGCCTTCCTCTGCACTCCCAGGGTGGGGAACAGCTGTGGTGACCATCAGGCCAGGATGCCCTGCTGCCACGAACCACCCCAGCCCCAGCCCCCCAGGATCACAGCCCCTCCTGGGTGCCCAAGGTCAGGAAGGCGCTTTGTGCATCCAGACGAACATGTGGATTTTCACCAGCGGCCCGGAAAGCGCCAGGAATGGTCCAGGCACTGGAAAGCTTGCTCCAGGGCCCTGTGTGTAGCCTCTGGGTGGTTCTCCACAGCGGGGCTTCCCTCCAGCTCTGCCATCTTGCCAATGGGGTGCTGAGGACCTGCCATGCGTCCTCTGGGACATCCGAGTCTGGAGGTATAGGGTCTGGTCTTTTGCCCAGTGCTCCGGTTCTGAGGATGGTATTTTAGACATCAGGCTTTCTTTTCTGTTCCCGAAGCTGGCTGCATTAGGTGGATCTGACCTCCCAGGAGAGCCCTGTGTCAGCTTCTTCAGGACGGGTCTGGAGGAGGTCTTGCTGCCCGAGGCTGGCCCGCGTCCCTCGCTCAGGATCGCCTCAGTCCTCCTCTTCCTGAGCGCTTTCCACACTTACCCCTAACCCCCACCCTGTTCCCCTTTGGTGTCTGTCTGTGTGCCAGTGTCTGTGCTCCCCATGACCATGGTGACGGTGCAGGGTTGGGGTATCTGGGTCCTCAACTAACTCTCGCTGTCTTTTTCCTCCTGCGCTCACCCACGCCACCTCACTCTGCCTCTCAGACCTTGCAGTTTTCAAGGAACGACTCCGAATGCTAACCGTAGGAGGTAGGAAAATAACGAGCCTCTCCCCTTTCTGGAGCCGAGGACTTCATTTGAGCAGGATGTGCAACTTTTCCCAGCATGCCATTTGGGGAAAGTTGACTGTTAATTGTCCCGTCATTCAGCTGTCACCCAGCAGGGGGAGCCACTTCTGTGTCATCTCTGTCCCTGTCATTCACACCTGCCAGAGTGTCTGGCCGCTGCTTCGCTGAGCTTGTCCAGGGCAGGCTGCCTGTCGCTCCTGCCGGAGCCGGCGGGACCTGAGGTCACATAGGGTGTTGTGCATGTTGGCTCATCCTTCCCTCCACCTTCCGTGCTGTGCCTTCCACGGGGCTCTGGATTCTTTCAGATTCTGCTTCCCGGGCATTTCAGACAAGATCTCTCTTTGATCTTGCCATGCATGAAGAACACTGAAGTATCATAAACACGTACTTCATATGAAGTAAGGAATCCTCAGTGACCCGTGCTTCTGGGCAAAGCACCTTTGAGGAATCCAGAGTGAGGTGCTGGGGGCCATCTGCCTGTCGTCACCTCCCCTCCGCCCACTGGTGGTCAGTCTTCCCCGTGCCAGCTGGCGCTCAGAGGGTCTCTTTACCCCACCTTCCCAAGTTGTGACTCTTGTCCTGACCGTGCTTGTCGTGAGAGCACTGTAGGTTCACAGCAGCTGTAAGAATTCACAGGGGCCCCGTGCCGGCATCGCCACACGGCACCTCAGGGTCCTTCCTCCCGCCCTTCTCAGCCCCAGCCGCTTCCCCTCCATCCCATCCCTAGTGTAACCATGGCAACTGCTATCCCGGTCTCCGTTTCTATGATTCATCATTTCAGGGATATTATGCAAATGCAATCACAACACATCATATTTGAGAATTGGCATTTTTCAGTCAACGTGATTTTTCTGGGTTTTGAGCCAGGCGGCTCTGTCACACCAGCTTGTCCCTCCTTGCTGAGCGGCGCCCATTGCTGTGGGCTCCCGCCGTTGTTTCCACTCTTCACTCACTGGGGGGCCCTCGCGTGGTTCCCATTCCTGGCTCATCGGGTCTTTTGAGAAGCAAAATTTTAAATTTTGATAAGGTCCAGTTTTTCAGTTTTCCCTTTGATGGACTGTGCCTTTGTTGCACAAGGCCACAAACCTGAAGATTGTCTCTTGTGTATGTTTCTAATGGTTTTTCTAGGTTTGGATTTGACATTTAAACCTGCGATCCATTTTGACTTAGTTTCTGAATAAAACATGAAGTTTAGGTCAAGTTGTTTTTGTTTTTGCCTACAGATGTCCAGTTGCTCCAACACCATTAACTGGGAAGTTTGTCTTCCTTTTGTTGAATTTGTCAGATATCCATTGGCCTGACTTGAGTGGGTTGGTTTCTGGGTTCTCGGCCTTTCCTGTGGTCTGGTTGTCTGTCCCCACACTGTGCCCACCACTGCTGTCACTTTCATGGTTACCTTCCTGCTTCACAACGGCCTGTGACTGCTCTTGGCCCTTTGTCCTTCTGGAGAAATCTGAGAAAAGGCTTGTCTGGTTTACACAACGACTTGCTGACATTATGGTAACAATGGTGCTAACCCTTCCACTCAGTTTAAGAGATTTGCTATCAGTCCATGAATGTTGTATGCCTCTCCATTAATTCAGACCTTTTTTGATTTCTTTCATCAGCTTTTTGTACTTTTCAGCATACCAGTTCTGTATGTGTGTTGTTAGATTTATTCCAAGAGTCTATTTCTTGTTAGTGTCTACATATCATTACCAATATTTAGAAATAGAATTGATTTTTGCATTTATGTTTATTCTGTGGCCTTGCTGAGTTCACTTATTCTAGGATCTAGTTGTTTTGTTTTTTAAGAGTATTTAGGATTTTCTATGTAGATAATCATGCTGCCTGACAAGGAACAATTATTTTTTCCTTTCCAATCTGTGTGCCTTTTATTTCCTTTCGTGCCTAATTGCCCTAGCTAGAATTCGGAGCGCTGTGTTGAGTAAGAGGGCTGAGAATGTACATCTTTGCCTTGTTTCTTATCTTGGGGGGACCCTTCGATCTCATCACCAAGTACAACATTAGCTGTGGATTTTTTTTTTGTAGATGCTCTTTATCAAATTGAGGAAGTTCCTTTCTATTCCTATTTTTGCTTGTTTTTATTTATGAGGAAGTGTGAAAATTTTCTGTCTCTAGTGATATAATTGTATGATTTTTCTTCTCTAATCTGATAGCATGGTAGATTACACTGATTTTCAAATATTGAACCAAGATTGTATTACTAGAACAAACTCCTCGGTTATGGTGTGTAACTTTTTATACATATTCCTGCAACTACTAATTTCTTATATGTGTATTAACAAGGGAGTTTCATCTGTAATTTTCTTTTTCAGCTGTCTTTGTCTGTTCTTCGTGTCAGGGTAGTTCTAGCCTAATAAAATGAGGGATTTTTTTCTTTTCTGTTTTCTGTTTTGGAAGAGATTGCATATATTGGTATTCATTTTTATTTAAATATTTGGTAGAAGTATGCCTGGGTGGCCTAGTGGGGGTTAAGTATCCAACTCTTGATTTCAGCCCAGGTCACGATTTCCCGGATCATGGGATCCAGCCCTGTATAGGGCTCTGCGCTGACAGCACAGAGCCGACTTGGGATTCTCTTCCTCCTCTCTCTCAAAAATAATAAACAAATGTTTGGGCTTTTTTTTTAATACTTAAACATTTTGTAGAATTCTCCAACAAAACCATCTGGGTTTGGAGATTACTTTTTCAGAAACTATTTATTTATGAATTCAATATCTTTAATAACGGTGGAGCTGTTGCAAATTGTGTTTCATATTGGGTAATAGCAGTTTATGTTCTGGGAGCGGCTCATTTCATCTGAGTTGTCAAGTGTATATTGTGCATGCTTAGAGTTGTTAGTAGTATTCCTGTAGTATCTTTTTGATTTCTGCAGGATCTGTATTGGTAGCCAGTTTTATTTCTGATATTGGTAATTTGTGTCTTTTCCTAATGTAATCTCGTTAAAGATCTGTCAGTGCTATTGATCTTTTCAAAGAACCAGCTCCTTGTTGCATTGATTTTTCTCTTTTGTTTTGCTGTTTTCATTTTCAGTTGATTTCAATTGATTTCTGCTCTTATCTTCATTATTTCCTTAGTTTTGCTTTCTATATGGGGATTGCCCCCTCCTTTTCTAGGTTCTTGTGGTATAAGCTTATATTACTGACTTAGGACTTTTCCTCTTTTTAAAAATTTTTTTTAATGTTTTTTATTTATTTTTTGAGACACAGAGAGAGACAGCGCAAGCAGGGGAGGGTCAGAGAGAGAGGGAGATAACAGAATCCGAAGCAGGCTCCAGGCTCCTAGCTAGCAGTTAGAACAGAGCCCGACGTGGGGCTCGAACCCACAAACTATGAGATCATGACCTGAGCCACCCAGACGCCCCGAGACTTTTACTCTTTTTAATGTGTGTGTTTACTGCTATAAAGTTCCATCTGGGAACTCCTTTAGCTGTCCCACACATTTCGGTATGTTGTATTTCCTTTTTCATTCAGTCCAGTGTAGTGATATCCTTTAGTCCTTCCTCTGTGACCCACGGATTATTTAGGGGCATGTTGTTTCATTTCTAATAATTTGGAGATGTTCCTTTCGTCTTTTTGTTACTGGTGTCTGATTTGATTCCTTTATGGTTAGAGGATGCACTCGGTATGAGTTCAATTCTGCTAAACTTGTTGAGAACTTTTGTGGCCCAGCGTGTTGTCTGTCTTGGCATATGTTCCACGGGCACTTAGAACGTGTGTTCGGCTGCTGTGGATGACATGTCCTTCCTGTCAGTGCCCATTAAATCCTGTTGGCTGATGGTTGTTGAGTCCTTCTACATCCTTGCCAATTATCTATTTACTTTTTCAATGAATTACTGAGAGAGAAGAGTTGAAGTCTCCAACTTTAGCTGTGGGTTTCTCTGTTTCTCCTTTTGGTCCTCAGTTTTTGGTGCATGTATTTTATAGCTCCACTCTTGGGTGCATGTGCAGTTAGGATTTCTGTCTCCTAAGTGGATTGACCTGTCATCGTGTGACACCCCCTCTGTGTCTGGTATTTTCTTTGCTCATATGTCTAATTTAGCTGATAATAGAGCCACCTCTGCTTTTGCTTGGGATTATATGATATATCTTTTTTCATCCTTTTACTTTTAATCTGTCTGTATGATTTTAGCTGAAGTGGATTTCATAGACAAGCATGCTGTTGTGTCCTGGGTTTTTTTGTAGTTTTTGTTTGTTTGTTTGTTTGTTTGTTTGTTTTAGTCAATCTCTTCTTATTGGTATATTTAGGTCATTTATATTTACCATAATTATTGTTATGCTAGAGCTTAAATCTATCTAATATCTTATTTCTTTTCTCCTTGTCCTCTTTTTCATTTCTTGGCCCTTTTTCCTGACTTCATATGGGTCTTTAAGCCTATATTTTATATTTTATTTATTTATTTAAATTTACTTTCTTTTTTTAATAGTCTCTATACCCAATATGGGCTTGAACTCACAATCCCAAGATCAAGACCCATATGCTCTTCTGACTGAGCCAGCCAGGCACCCCAAGCCTACATTTTAAAATCGCATTTTTATTTGTATATGGTATTTTTGGTCATATTTTTTTGGTTTTAGTGGTTTCTTTTTGCCCTTTTTGTGGTTGTCTAGGTATGATATTATACGTATAGAACTTAGGACAACCTGCTAGCATCACTGTTTTACAAGTTCAAGTGAAGTGTAGAAAGTGCACCTCCCTGTACGTCCCCTTAGTTTCCCCATTTAAAGTAAAATTGTTTTAAATATTTCCTCTACCTACATTTAGAACCACGTCAGACAGGTCAGAAGTTTGGCATCAACCATCAAACCAAATTTAGATGACCTGGGAGGAGAAGGAGTCCTCTTTGTTTGACAGTATTTTTGCCTTCCACATCCTGGCCACCGTTAAGAGCCCTTCTGCCATCACTTCCTTTCTTTGTAGAGCACCTCCAATAGCCGTTCCTTAGGTGACAGACTCTCTTCACTCCCTGCAACTGAGGGTGTCTCCATTTCCCCTTCGTTCCTAAAGCGTGTTATCCCTGCACACGGGGCTCTGGGGAGACAGCTGTTTCCTCGCACTCTGGAAGACTCTGCAGACCCCGCTCCGCCCCCTTGTTCCTGAGGAGAAATCCTCGGTCATGCGAGTGGTTTTCCCTCCAGGTGAGGCGTCCTGGACCCCTGCTGCTTTCGAGACTCTTCGTCTTTAATCCTGAGAAGTTTATGCCATGTTTTGGCGTGATTGTACTTGGGTTTCTTGTGTGAGTTTGCACCGCTTGTCAAATCTGTGGGTTGAAGTCTTTGACCATGTTTGGGGCATTTCACTCATTATTTTCCAGGTCCCTTTTCTCAGCTTCCCTCTCCCTCCTACCCTTCTGGGATTCATGGGTACAACACAGCCTCTTGTTTGGTGTCACGTGTCTCCGGGGCTTGCTTCGTTCCTTCCCCAGTCTGTTTTCTTTCTGTCCTTCATTCAGATTGATTTATTTCTCCTGGTCTGTCTTCAGGGTCCCCAGTCGTCTGACCCCTAATTCTGCCCTTGAGCCTATTTACCTACTTTAATATAGGGTTATTGTGTTTTACAGTTTCAGAATTTCTCATCTGGTCCTTCTTGGCATCCCCAGTCTTTGCAGAGACTCAATTCCCCACTCTCTCACATCCTCATTGCTCACTAAAGTCGTCTGAGGACGACTCCTGGGGAGGCCCGGCCAGGTAATCCCCAGCGTCCGTGCCACTGGCTGCTGGTGTCTGTTGTTTATCTTTCCTCATTTGGTCTGAGATGATCTTGTTGTGAGGGATTCTTTTATTGAGGCCAGGATGTGTGGGCATTATCAGACTTGGAGTCTCACTCAGAGATCTGTGATACCAGTGCTCATCTGCACACTGCCATGACAGCTGAGGGGGGGCTGCCTCCTCACTGCCAGGTCGGGGTGGGCGTCCCAGTCCCCACAGACCCCACTGACACTGGGATGGGGAAGTGGGCTCGTGCACCACCTGCCAGGAGTGAAGCCTGGGCTCCGTCCTGGGTCTGAAGCCTTGGGACGGGGCCGGAGACTGGAATGCATGGCAGCCTGGCAAGGGTGTGGTCCATGTACTTGGGTAGAATAGAGCCAGCATTGTGGAAGTGCCCCGTCCTGCTCGGCTGCCCTTCTCCCAACCCTTCAGAGAGAACAGGCTTTGATTGGGCCTTTTTTCATCTGCATCTCAGGAGGTCCCAGGTTTCTGGTTCTTTGCCCCAAGTCTGGGATATGGGAGCCCAGAAGGAAATCTGGAAGCCTCGCTGGCTGGTCAGCTGTCTTCTCCACCCTTTGGCATTGTCTGACATTTTCCACAGGACACCTGGTTTCTATATGCAGTTAGTGGGAAAGAGAGAGGAAGACATCTGCGCCACCTTCCCGGAAACAGGTGTCTTGACATTCCATTTCTCAAGTGAAGCAGGGCTGGCCGTGCAGGGCTTGCCAGGGTAGCTGGAGTGGTCAGATCAGGTAATGGAGGCAAAGAGCCCATGCTGAGGCCAGGGCTCTTTATGCTGAAAGGTCATGGCTGGCTGAGGTTCTCCGGGTCAGAATCCTCCCAAGAGCAGCCACACCTGGTGTTCTCATTGCTAGGGAAAATGTCCCTCCCCACCATGCCCAAATGATTTTGGCTGTCCTCCGTAACTACTGTGCCCTGGGCTACAGACACCCAGGGCCTCCCCGGCCAACATGATGGCCTGTCCTCGTTCTTGGTAGATTAGCAGCAGGACATGGGGCCCATGGGATCACCCACACCACTGCTGCCCCATGAGAAAAAACCAGCAACATAAAGCAAAAAGTGTTTGAAAAACAGAATTTCCTTTTAAGACTTAAAAAATGTGTGCACAAGTATTGAAGACATAAAGACTGTGGTCCCCACAGCAGCTAGAGTGGGAGCACCTGGGGACTCCTGGCCCACGTGTGACCAGCAAGTCAGCTCCAAGGATGGGGCCTGGAAATGTGCAGTTTTACAAGCCTCCCAGCGGTCCAGGCACACCATTGTATTTGCCACCAAGTGCCCGAATCCTACCCTGGGCTGTCACGCCTTGTTGCCGCTCGGGCAGGCAGAGGCCAGGATACAGTCCGTCCCGCACAACCAGATGACAGAGACCTCAGCGCGCTGGCTTCGAGCCTCCCTGTCCAGCCTGGCATCCTGGATGCTGGTGTGAAGTGGCCCTGCCATCACCCCTACCTGTTCTGTCACCTGACAGTCCGCCAGGTCTCCTCCCCGTCACACTTCTCATGACACGGAACAAGCATATCAGGCCCGAGAAAGAGCCCTCCCTTCACGTCTTTGTCAGTTTGAAATATGCTTTCAGTGAAGGAGGCGCCTTGCGTCATTGGCAATGTAGGAAATACCAGCGATTAGTCAGTCGGTCTGTGTTGGTGGGAACTGGGGGGCGCCTGCGCAGCTCTATGTGCAGGATGGGTGCAGACGCGCTGTTCCTAGAGGGGAGGGGCACCCTTCGTCCAGGGCTGCCATGGCCCCTGCCCTCACGCCCATCCCCTCTGCACACATGACACTGGCCCTGTTCTACAGCAGTTCCTCAGTTTCTACCTGAATCCTCCTTTAACTGCTTCTCGTTTGCTTTCTGAGTAGCTTACCCTGTGCCTTTTCAAATTTAAATTTGTGTCTTTGGGACCTTGAAATAATTGTTTTCTAAATTATGAAAAGTTGATTCACTGGACTAATACACCCATAAAATGAACGTTATTCTTGCTTACTTACGATGCCAGAAATACTTCCAGCTTTTTGTGCTAAAGCTTGTGTCCCTAACTGTAAGATACCACTGATTTTCATATGTACCAGAGATTTGTATGACTTTGCTCTTCTATTTTCTCTCCCCCGGGACTCCCTTCCCTTTCCATAAACCGTGGCCCCTGTGTGGCTGTGCCCCTCTCTCCTCGCCATGCAGGGTTCTATGGGCTGGACGAATCCGACCTGGACAAGGTCTTCCACCTGCCCACCACCACGTTCATCGGGGGGCAGGAGTCGGCGCTTCCTCTGCGGGAGATCATCCGGCGGCTGGAGGTGAGGGAGCACAGGGCGTGTCCACAGAAACCTAGTGCGCTTGCCATAAACCTGCACAGACAGGGGCCTCCAGGTGGGCGGGGGTTTCCAGATGAGGTGGGGGGCTTCCAGACAGGGTGGGGGGCTTCCAGATGGGGTGAGGGCTTTCAGATGGGTTGGGAGACTTCCAGATGGGCCGGGGGGCTTTCAGGTGGGGCGGGGGTCAATACACCAGATGGAGTGGGGGCCTTACAGACGGGTGGGGGGTTTCCAGACAGGGCAGGAGCCTCCAGATGGGGCAGGGAACTTTCAGATTGGGCAGGGGACTTTCAGATGGGGCGGAGGTCACTCCACCTGATGGGCTGGGGGCTTCCAGATGGGGTGGGGGACACTCTACCAGACGGGCAGGGGGGCTTCCAGATGAGGCAGTTGTCTTGTTCTTTTTTTCAACATAAGGAAACAGGGAGCATTTTTACTATTTTGTAGATAAAAATTCATGCTTTTTATTTTTACAATCAACTGTAGAAAAAAAAGAGCATTTCTGTGCATCCCAGTCTCAGTGGGAGCTTACTTCAGGGGTGCGAGGTCCCCCAGGGCACAAGTCCCGCCCAGCAGCCTCCCACCCACACAGAGATCGCTCTGCCCGCGCCACCCTTGCTGTTTTCTCATTTCTGGGCTGGGCCTCACAGAGCCCACCGGGCGCTGCACACGTGCTCCGCAGCTGCTCGGGGCTCCACCGCCAGCTGCTGGTGTCCAGCCCCGCCCTTTACACAGGGCGGGGGGTCCATGTGGACTCAGGTTCGTACAGCCGCCCAGGGTGCTGCCTGGCACACCTGCTTGGAATGTGGGTGGCCCCTGGCGTCCCTGGCAAGCTGGGCAGTGGGTCTGCAGGCTGGGTTCTGGGACCACCACTCACACCTTCATCCACTGAGCCAGAGCCCCAGCCCTGTGACTTGGGTGTGCTGATGGGGACCCAACTCCAACCAGTGGGGTCTGATCAGAGTGCTCCTTTCAGTTGTACCACATGTGGCTACAGTGGCCTAGAAAGGGCTGATTGTCTATTGGTGACGTTGCCTAACTTGTGACAAATGTTCTGTGGTGTCAGTACCTCAGCTTGGTCTTCATCACTTCCAGGCTGCAGGGTAAAATGTGGAAACTCCATGACCTGGTGCCAGCATGGAGCTCCAACCATGGAGGCTTGGACATGGGGAGGGGTGGGCATGGGGGACAGTTGAGCGGGTGGGAGGAGCAGGGAGAGATGGGTATTGGGGGAGGGGTGGGCATCAGGGAGAGTGTGGAGGGGTGAGCATCAGGGTGGAGGGTGGGCATGGGGGGAAGGGTGGACATCAAGGAAGGTGAGCATGAGGGGAGGGTGGGCAGGAATGGCCAAGGCGATGGACCTGCGGGTCCCTTGTCTTCCTGTCTGCACCTCGGCTGCAATCTGTGGACCCGCCCCATGCACGTGCGGCCAGCAGCCCCTGTGACGGTTGAGCACTAGAAGCGTTCACAGGGTCTGAAAAGATAACTGAAGAGATAATCTGAGGATTAATTCAGCCCTATTATAAAACCTTTAATTCCATATGTGCTCACATTCTGTTTCTCCAGGACATAACTGACCCAGGGGTTCTCCTGGTTTAGACCCCAGAAACAGCACTCCTTGTAGACCTGTTGTCATCCAGACAAGCCTGTGCCCACCGGACCCCTGCCCGTGGCCACCTCGGGCGTCTCAGGGCTGGTCGTTTCTCTGGAAGGCAAGGACTGGACCAGTCCGCACAGGAGCTCATGCTGCGCACCTGCTGCTCCTCCTTCCCTTCACAGAGATGGTCTCCAGTGGGGAACTCAGCCCTCTTCCCATGCCAGAGCACAGTGGGGGGGTGTTCAGAGCTGTGTGCTTGACCTCCTCTGGCTGGAGTCCCCAGTCCCCCTGACCCTGGCACTGGGAGGGGGCAGAGCCCCATTGCCCTCTTTCAGCCCAGAAGCCCACTCTTAAGGTGTGAGACCTTGACCAAAGCGCCTCCTGACCCCAGGGCGCCCACGTCTTCACCCCAGCGCCGTGTTCCCAGTGGCCAGGCATTTGTGCAGACCATCCTGCCGATGGTGCAGACGTTCACATTTGTATGTGCACACTAGGTTGCGGGTGCGAGTGCCCTGTGCTGCCAGAGCCCCAGGCAGGTCCCGGGGCCCCAGGGCCGTACCTGCATCAGTGTCTCCAGGGAGAGAAGCCTAGAACTATCCCCACCAGGGGAACAGGGAAAAACAAACCTATATCCAGGTCCCAGTAACCACATGTCCCAGTTAGTAGCTCAGCTCACACTGACCTCATGCTGACTGACTGACAGCCACTGCTACTGACAGAGACAAGCTCATTTCTAATTTCTGCCTGATCTTTCCTTTGATCATCTAAGTTGTTCATCAGGGAAAGAATGTCCAGCAGGTGTCAACAGGTGTCAGGAACACGTCATTGCCCTCTTCCCACCTCTGTGCAGAGGCTTCCCCGCCCCCTCCCTCTTCTCTCTCCCCTCCCCTGTCCCCTTCTTCCTCTCTGAGACTCTCCTCTCCTCTCCCTTCCTCTTCCCTCTTTATCCCCCTCCTGTTCCCTCCACCCTCTCTTCCCTTCCTCCCCCTCCTCTTCTCCCCCTCTTCTTCTCCCATCCCCTGCCCCCTCTGCCTTCCCCTCCCCTACCCCTGCCCCTCTTTCCTCCCCCCTTCCCCTCCCTTCCTCTACTTTCCTCTCCATCTCTCCCCCCTCCCCCTTCCCACTGCCCTCCTCCAGCTCCTCCCCTTCCCCTCCCTTCCTCTACCCTTCCATCTCTCCCTTTTTCCCACTCCCTCCACCTCTTTCCCCCT
>NC_043701.1:102397586-102407981 GCF_006229205.1 Suricata suricatta | reverse complement strand
GCCATATTAGGTGATCTCCTGGGGTCAGCCTGGGCACCATGAAGCTAATGCTGACAGTGAAGTCAGGGAGGGTGGCCCACAGCCCCAGCCCTGGGCTTCTTGCGCTCCCAGTTAACCCAGAGACCTCCTCAGAGACCTGGTTAATGAACCCATCTGGGGCACCAGGACCCCTCCCAACTCCGCTTCCTGTTCATCCACAGACTAGGCCTCCATCCTCCCGGCTAGCATGATGGTAACTGTGGTGCTTGGCTGTTATTTTGAGCTCAGGGCAAACCTTCCTTTGTTTCACAATCATGGCACAGTGTGCAGAGACTCCACTGCTCCAGATGGCAGGGGCGAGGGGTGTGGGGCGCATGCCCACCGGCCCTCTGCCAGCAGGCTCTGTCTTGTGAAAAGCCATGGGGCATGGACAGAACCGGCGCTTGGAGTGCTTGGACCGTGTGGCTGCTAGAGACATTTGGGGTCTGTAAAATCACCCTGTTTCCACACCAGGTGCTTTCTTTAGCTCAGGTGTCAGTTTGGGGCTTGCTCTCACCCTGGACACCTGGTGGGTGAAGGGGGCGGAGAGCCCCCACCCAAGGCTAGGCCCTTCTAGCCTTCCTGTCCCCTCTCTCACCGTTTCCTGTCCACAGGACCCACTTTTCCCACAGGACACGTGGCCTCTGTCCCAGGGGTGGATGGGACATGCCTGCTCCATTTGGGGCCCTTTGCTGTAGGACCCAGCCTTCCCAGGAGGAGGCAGTCGTTCAAAGTAGAATTTAAAATCTAAGCACCTGCAAATCTTAAGTGGTCATTGAGCTCTGTTACCTATCAACAGCATGGTCCCTTCTTTGTCACAGCGCCGGGCATAGCCTGACCTTGGGTTCAGGGAAGCTGCCTTTCCAGAATCTTTTGTTCCCCTGGCAAGTACTTCCACCCTCCTGCCACGAAGAGAGATACCATGGCCCCGTGGTTCTTGCTGTCCCTTCTTGTTCACTGAGCACAGTATGACCCCCAAGAAGCACATCACGGCCATGCTGGCGGCCAGAGAGGGCTGTGGGCTCAGGCCTGGCGCCACCCCAGTCACTGCCCCAGGTCACAGCCAGCTCTGCTGCATATGTTCCAGCCTCCGGGCTGGGTGGGCAGCCACTAGCCCTGGACAGGCAGCCTTGATGGGGTCTGTGTGTGTGAAACAGATGGCGTACTGTCAGCACATCGGGGTGGAGTTCATGTTCATCAATGACCTGGAGCAATGCCAGTGGATCCGGCAGAAGTTCGAGACGCCAGGGATCATGCAGTTCACCAACGAGGAGAAGCGGACGCTGCTGGCCAGGCTCGTGCGGTCCACCAGGTGGGGGCTTCGCGCAGGGTGGGGGTCGCTCCAGGGAGCGTGGCTACAGGCCCTGCAAGCGGTGCTGGCCCCAGTGACCTGGCTCTTCAGGGTGGCTCGGTCCCCATCCAGGTTCGAGGATTTCCTGCAGCGAAAGTGGTCATCTGAGAAGCGCTTCGGTCTGGAGGGATGCGAGGTGCTGATTCCTGCACTCAAGACCATCATCGATAAGTCCAGTGAGAATGGAGTGGACTACGTGATCATGGGGATGCCCCACAGGTGCCCGCCTGCCCTCCTGCCCCGGGTGACCGTCCCCACAAGCCTCCTCCCCTCCCACCCCAACCCTGTGAGGCTGCAGCCAAGAGGGCTGGTGGGGCAGAGGCTCAGGGCAGAGTGCGCGCCCCGGGCGGTGGCCTTTCTCTGATTTCCACCTTCCCTCCTCCTACTGCACCGCGGCCTCGGGTGCCCAGAGCTACCAACTCCTGTTCACCCATCCCTATGTCCCAGGGGGCGGCTGAACGTGCTTGCCAATGTCATCAGGAAGGAGCTGGAGCAGATATTCTGCCAGTTTGATTCAAAGCTGGAGGCAGCTGATGAGGTGAGGCCCCTGCTTTCTCAGAAACGTCTGGTGTAGCTCAGTCCACACAGGAACCCCCTCTTCATGTGTTTCTCAGGACGGTCTCCAGGGGCTGGACTCCAAGCCACTCACAGAGGAGGGGCCCAAGAGCTGTCCTTTCTGAGAAAAGAGGGACGGCCACCATGTCAAAGGCCCAGCAGCCACCCCCACCCCACCGCTAGGCCTCCTGCAGGGGTGGAGGGTGGTGGGCCAGGATGTGTCCCTAGGCAGGGGATCACCTCCCCATGCCGTGGGCGGAAGCTGTCCTGAGAGGAGGCTTTCCAGGTTGGGGGTCCTGGTACTGGGACCTTTCCGGGTCAGGGGTCCTGGGATGACACATAGCATGGGAGCCTGAACACCTCACTCCAAGGGCCAGGACTGACATTTGTGTTTCAGGGATCCGGGGACGTGAAGTACCACCTGGGCATGTACCACCGGCGGATCAACCGCGTGACCGACAGGAATATCACCCTGTCACTGGTGGCGAACCCCTCCCACCTCGAGGCCGCCGACCCCGTGGTGATGGGCAAGACAAAGGCCGAGCAGTTTTACTGTGGCGACACAGAGGGCAAAAAGGTGAGGCCGCGGGGGTGGCCAGGATGGCCTCACAGCCCCAGTCGCATCTCAGACCTCGAGTTTCTGGAACTTAACCAAGTATTATGAGCTGACTTTGAGGGAGTTGTGTATGATGACCTAGTGCCGCCTTCAGAGCACTCCCTCTGACATGAGGCCGGGAGGCTCCAGTCTTAGGGAGGGCTGCTGCCCAGGGCGAGACCGCACCCACCTCGGCCATGACCCAGACCCCACAGTCCTTCCTGCTGTTCTCTGAGCTGCTCCCCAGAGCCCCCACGGTCAGCAATTTCTGTTCCTTAGAGGACTCAGGCTAGAGTCTATTACCATCTCCACTCAGCACTTAGGAAGTCATGTCACCTCTGTAGGGCACAACCAAGGGTGTCCCATACCTAGGACAAGACAAGAGTCTGGCCCAATTGGCCCTTGGGGTGTTTGTAGGAAAGTGGACCCCATGCAGCAGGGTGGCTGCCTGGAGACCCGCTCCTGCCAGGGTCCTAATAGGTCAAGATTTCATCCCCGAGAAGGACATCGCAGACCCTCCCTTCCTGGCACATGTGGGAGGTCATCAGGAGCAAGGGTGCCAGGGACAGACATGTCAAGGTGGTGGGAACAGTGTCTCGGGGTGCAGGAGGTGCTAACGGACGTGCAGGGAGGAGGGCATGGAGTGGCTTCGTTGCCCCAGCAGCTTGCTGTCCCGCTGGAGACCCAGAGACCAGCAAATAGCCATGTGAGCAGGTGCTGGTCTTACATAAAGGAGTGGCTTCCAGAGGAGCATCTGGGTCCAGGCTGTGCTGGGACCACGCCGCATGAGGCTGCACGTCTTCTGGGCCAGAGAGCAGACGTCAGGGGGCTCCCACGTCGAATCTGGGGCTGTGAGCACAACGGGGTCACTATCCCACTGGTCAGTTACAGCCTGCTGGGCGGAATAGGAATCCATGAGCACACAGTAGGACACACAAAAGGCGAGAAGGAAGGCTCTTCCAGAACACAGGCAGACACACGCAGGAGTTACTGCTGCTGGGCAGTTCCGTCATGAGTAGGATACAGATGTCCTCACGGAGGCCACCACCGTTCTCATGGCCCAGGGGAAATGCTGAGTGAACGGGGGACACAGCTGGGGGTGTCCTGGCATGGAGAACGTGACCCCTGAGCCTGCTCGTGACGGACCACAGAGCCCTGGGCCTGGCCAGGCCGCGGACACAGGAAAGGCAATGAGATGCTCCCAGTTGGGTCCCGGCCTGCACTGCTGCCCTGGTGGGAGGGTCCCCCATGCCATGCTCAGCGTGGCATCCCGTGGGCTCTGTGGCAGGTCTGCAGACACCGAGCAGACACACTGGGAGGGGTCTGGCGGTCCTGTGTTCTCCTGCCACTTTCTCTAAGTTTGAAATGGTCTCAAAACATTATTTTTGAAAAGCAGGTAGTGACTATCTCTGGGGTGCCTTGTGGACATAGTGGTTGGGATTCTGTTGGATTTGGAGTCTCTACACATCCACAGGTCATGTCCATTCTTCTGCACGGAGACGCTGCCTTTGCCGGCCAAGGCATTGTGTACGAGACCTTCCACCTGAGCGAC
Organism: Suricata suricatta; assembly: GCF_006229205.1. Taxonomy (NCBI): domain Eukaryota; kingdom Metazoa; phylum Chordata; class Mammalia; order Carnivora; family Herpestidae; genus Suricata; species Suricata suricatta. The sequence continues at coordinate 102,403,910 of NC_043701.1, read as the reverse complement.
CTGCCGTCCTACACGACTCACGGCACCGTCCACGTGGTGGTCAACAACCAGGTAGCCTGGGCTCCAGGTGGCCTCCATGTCTCTGTGGCAGAGACCGCCGAGTCCACAGTGTCGGGTTTGTCAGCAGACTGCCTCCCAGGGGCTCTGTGCTCATATCAGTCTTACCTAGGATGACATGTGTCCGGTTTTTAGCATAGTTGCTCTTTTCTGATTCTAAAGCTATGTCTTTCATAAGAAATGTGGACAATGCACATTGTCTTTTTTTTTTTTTTTTTGATGTTTGTTTATTTTTGAGAGAGCGCACATAAAGAGGGGGGGGGGAGGGAGACCAAGGACCTTGCACTGACAGCAGAGCCCGACACGGGGCTCAAACCCATGAACCGTGAGATCATGACCTGAGCCAAAGTCAGGCACTCAACCAACTAAGCCACCCAGGCGCCCCTGGATCATGGTTTTTTGTTTTGGTTTCATTTGGTTGTTTTTTTTTTTTTTTTAACATTTATTTATTATTGAGAGAGAGAGCTGAGCTGGGGAGGGGCAGAGAGAGAGGGAGACAGAATCTAAAGCAGGCTTCAGGCTCCAAGCTGTCAGCTTGGATGCGGGGCTCGAACTCACAAACCGCAATATCATGACCCGAGCCAAAGTCAGACACTTAACCAGGTGAGCCACCCATGTGTCCTCCACCCCCCCCACCTCCCACCCCAGATCATATTTTTGATGTCAGATCTAAAGAAACTTTGCCTTGCCCAGATCACGAGATTTTCACCCGCTTCTGGAAGTTTTAGTTTCAGGTTTTCTATAGAGAATAGCCTGTGATGTATTTGGAGTTTCAGTGTGGGTGTAGCTATCCACTTGTTCGAGTACAGTCTGTGGAAAGGACTGTTTCAGGTGAATTGACCACATGTCTGCAGGTCTGTTCTGACTCTGTTCTTCTCCACTGATGTGCGTGTGTCCCCTCTGCTGAGGCTGTGTTGATGACGCAGCTCCGCTGTGTGTCTGCAGGCACCACGCCAGTCCTCCAGCTTCTTTCCCTCTTCACTCTGTTCTGGGTTTTCCAAGTCGGCAGGTTTTTCATCCAAGCCGTAGAAGCAGCCTGTCGGTTTCCACAAAGCTCTGGTCTTGTGATAAGAAGTGTGCAGGCTGGCATGCACCCTAGGGAGGAGCCGCAGCTACAGCAACACTGAGCCTTCTGATGTGAGAATGCGTAACTCTCTGCGCTATTTTGATTCTTTTTCATTTCTCTCTGGGTATTTTGTAGTCCGCCAGTGACAGGTCCTGCACGTGTTTTGCAAGAGTTACCCCTAAATGTGGGGGGCTGTCAGTACTTTTTAAACAGTTTAATATCCAGTTTTTACTAGGATATAGAAATAGAGTTCAGTTTTGCATTTTGTATCCCACAACCTTACTAAACTCGCTTTTAGTAATTTTTCTTTGTGATAGTCTGGAATTTTCTGTGTAAACAGTCCCATCTCCATAAGAGACCGTTTTGTTTCTTCCTGTCCAACCCACGTATATAAATGCCTCTTACTTCTCTTTCTTCTTGTGTGGCCAGGATGCCAGCACAGCGTGGAGATGGGGAGGGTGGACATCCCTTCCTTGTTCCTCATTTAGGACAAAAGCACTTGGTCTTGGCCACTAAGTGGTGCTTGTAGTAGGTTTTCTGTCCGTGTCCTTTGTAAGCGATTCCCAGTTTGTGGGTGGTATTTATCACGAGGGGCTGGTGTTTCTTCTCAGATGCTTTTCTGCATCTCTGAAGATGATCAACTGGTTTGCAGACAGTGAATCCCACTCTGAGCAAGGGATGCCGGTGTCCGCTCACGCACGACGCGGCTCTGTGGTGTTCTGGCCGTGTAGGCCTGGCCTGGCTGTCAGGGTCGCACTGGCCTCATGAAGCATGCTGGGAGCTGCCCCTTGTCTTCTGCTCTCTGGAAAAGCCTGTGTAGAGCAGCTGTTGTTTCCTCTGTAAACGCTGAGTGGAATTTGCCGGTGGCAGACTTCACGGCCCAGGGTGCTCATCACAGACGGCCTTTCCCTTGTCGTCGTGTTTGGAGCTCAACTGCACAGCGCTGGGCTTGGGTCTCTTCCCGTCCACACTGTTGGGGCTCTCCCCCACATGTTCTCTGTCTCTGCAGCTTTACTGAGCTGGCGTTCCCACAGCGGACAGTGGCTTCTAGTGGCCTCACACTTGTAGAACATTGCGTCAGCTGAAGAACCCGTGTCCCTTAGCTGTCCCACGCCTGCCCCCGTCCTCCCCAGGCCTATGCAGCTGTTAGCCACATCACAGTCAGGGCTCCATCCCTGTGATGCCCGTGTAACAGCTGTTTTGCGGCTTTGTCAAGTGCTGTCCACCCACGTGTCTGTTGACAGACATTTGGACGTTTGTATCTGCCGGCTGATGCACATAACACTGCCCGGGGCATAGGCTTCTGCGTGGCACGTATCCGGAAGTGGCACCGTGGGGTCCCGTGGCAGCTCTGCGCTCCCTTCGGAGGCCTGTAGACGGCCATCCCGGCATGACATCCATGTCTCCTAGTGTTAGCTACTGCTTGCTTTCTGTCCCTCAAGCTGAGGTTCTTCCAGGTGTTGGTGTGACATTCCGATGGTGTACAAATGAAATCGGGATTCTGTGAGCTTTGTGTTGTGAGACTCCAGTATTAATTAAATCTGTGAGGCTTACCTCCTGGCCATCTTAAGGGGGCCTGGGGCAGAGCCACGATGTTTTCTGTGGGCTGGCTGCAACAGGGTGGTGATGGTCTAACAGTCGGTCCTCTGGCTTTCTTGCCTGTGCCTGCTGGTATTTCTTTCTTTAAGTTTACGTATTCATTTTGAGAGACAAGAGACAGTGCAAGCTGGGGAGGGGCAGACAGAGAAAGAGGATCCAAAGCAAGCTCTGCACTGCCAACACAGAGCCCAACATGGGGCTCGAAGCCATGAACCATGAGATCATGACCTGAGCCAAAACCAAGAGTCTGACACTTAACTGATTGAGCCACCCAAGCACCCCTCTTTCTGGTTTCTTAGATCACTGGGGTGAAATCCTCCTTCCCTGCAATAGAAACATTTAATAACTTTTGGATTTAAGAACCACATTCCACAAATATGGTACAGCTAAGCCTTGTGTGTGTCAGACTTCTTGTGACAGAATTAAGCATTGCAGTTGCAATGAGACCGGGTTCAGGGGAGAGTGTCACAGGACGGTGGTGTCTGGAAACTACCCTACCAGGAATGGCCCAAGAAACTGGGCCATGTAGCCCAGAAGACAGAAGGCCCTGGAAGCACGAGACCTCTTTTTCTAGAAGCAAATGATTCACGCAGCAAGAATGTGACAGGTGGTCATGACCAGAAACGAAGTGTCGGTAGAATGACAGGAGGAACTTCAGCAACCAGATCTATTCCAGCCAGGCACCAGCCGCAGGGCTGAGGGAGAGGGCTCCAGCCAGGGCTGATGAGGAAAACCCTGTCCCCTGACACCAGTGCCACTTAGTGAGATCTTCCTACTGGTGCTCTCACTACCACGTGTCCGCTCAGGAAGGTCTTTGAAGACCTCGCTGATGCAGCCAGATCAGATGTGAAAATCTCCATCCCTAGATCAGTGGGGAGCTGGGCAAGTAATTTACAGAGTACCCACACGTGTGACACACAGCTTAAGTGAATTAGCGCATGAAAATTAATATACATAAAATGCTCGGAATAGTTCCTGGCCCATGAGTAAGCCCAGATGCGGGTTACTGCCGTGATCAAGACCACACAGTGAGACTATGTCAGTGACCGAGATCTACACCGCCCACTGAGATGACCTACAAGATCTGTTCTGTGCAGACAACAGTAGAATGTGTGCACACCTGTCTCCCTCCGTCTATGTGCATGCACACCCACAGAGCACACCATCTGCACACAGGTGTGTGCGTGCACACTTCCATGTGTGCCTGAAGACACGGAAGCTGGTAACCGTGGTGGATACTGGTGAGGGCGGCCAAGGGATTGAGGTCTTGACCTTCCTGTAAGCTTCTAGAACAGTGTGCATGTCGTGATCACTAACTCACCAGCCCCTGCACTCGTTTCCCTAATGAGGAGACTGTTGAAGGTCTGTCCGTCAGTGTGCGTCCCCATCTCTTTCTGACCATCTCTCATCTCTTCCGGAGCCAGGGTGATAAAGGAGGTGAGCAAAAGCAATGTATGATCAATGATTCCCCACCTTCTGTGAGAGCTACAGTGTAGAAAGTGTTCTCTCTAATCTCGTCACGGATTCTGATGCCACAGCAGGCAACATGACGTGAAGTAAGACCTGTAGCAGGACAAGCAGCTGCCTTCCTGGCCCTTGTCTCACTAAGAACATGTCTCAGACCTCCAAAAATTCTCTCCTGAGGAGGCCATCAGATGCTGAGTATTTTTTTGTGTTTGTCGAAACCGTGTTCTTATGACAAAAGTAGGAAACAAGCTATATGCACGTAATGTTTGGCAAAGTCATAGGAAGCAGTCCTGCATAAGTGCCAGAATATCTGATGTCCTAGAGAAAGAGTCACAGTGCCGTGAGAGGACGTGCAGGCCGTCGTTCGCTGCTGGCAGGACCATGCGGTACAGACGCACGCACACACTTCAGAAGAGCAGGTTGCTGGCATCCGGAAGTGTCCACAGAGCTGGCCCTGTGCCTCCATTCTCCCTGCTGGGAGCGTCCACACATGAAGTCAATGCTTGCTGGACAAACCCTGCGTAGGAATGTGTCCAGCAGCAGCAGGTTGACCATGGGCCAGAAAAAACTAAACGTCCACCCAACGGGGACAACTGCCAGTGCCTCGGAAAACCAAGGAGGTGGGGAGCCTTCCAGATCAAGGGAGACAAGGGGGCACCCGGTAGAGTGCTGCACTGGACGCTGGGCCAGGGCAGAGTGTGTGGACACCGTGGGCCAGGTTACGCACTCTGGGATGTGGAGCTGCTCAGGCTAATGAGGCCGTGCCCCTGTTTTAGGAAATGGGAACTCTCCAACTCAGCTCTGAATGCTTCAGGAGGAAGAGGGGGTGCGTGCAAATGCGACGTGGAAGGAGCATGAGCCATGGAAGGCGCCTGGAAACAACTGGCACGTCTGAGTAAAGATCTGTGGGATTCTTTGTATTGTCCCTTCAACCTTTTGTTCATAAGTCTGAAGTTGTATCAAAATTTTAAAGTTACCATGCCTCAGAAGATAGTGTGTTATTTATGAGCACTGGCTGCCCGTGTGAAGGCTTTAGCAGAAACAGGTCATTTCTGGAGGGTCAAAAGGTCTGACGGTAAAGGCTTGCACGAGTTCACAGGGGACCATTAACATATTGTCATGCCTTCTGTGTTTGAAGCATTTAATAAATAAAAACAGGTATTAAGGGGCCCCTGGGTGCTCAGTCAGTTTCGCATCTGACAGCTCAGGTCATGATCTCACACTTTTTGTGTTTGAACCCCGCATTGGGCTCAGGGCTGACAACTCAGAGCCTGGAGCCTGCTTCAGATTCTGTGTCTTCTCTCTCTGCCCCTCCTCTGCTCGTACTTTGTCTTTCTCAAAAATAAACATTAAAACAAAACTTTAAGAAAAAAAAGTATTAAATGTAGGTTGCAAAATTATATGTACAGAATTTTTGGTACATCTAAAAAGTAGGGAGTGTTATGAGGCTTTAAATTTTCGAAGACACAGTGGCTCATAATGTTATGTGAACAAAGTACTAATTATAGAATGGCATTCAGAATTTTAAACATAGGTTACATGTGTGCATGTGTAAAGAAAAACATCAAGATATTTACACTGTAGCTGCTGGAAAGATACACAACTTTGTTTAAATTAACTTTAATTTTGCATGCTTTCTTCCAAACTCTGTGTATTGAACATGTATGGATTCTGTTCACAGAATAAGAGAGAACAAAAATTTTTTAAAGACCTAAGGGCACCTGGGTGGCTCAGTCAGTTGAGCATCTGACTTCAGCTCAGGTCATGATCTTGGGCTCCATGGGATCGAGCCTCGCATCAGGCTCTGTGCTGACAACTCAGAGCCTGGAGCCTGCTTCAGATTCTGTGTTTCCCTCTCTTTCTGCCCCTTCCCTGCTCACACTCTGTCTCTGTCTCTCTCTCTCTCAGAAGTGAATAAAGGTTAAAAAATATATAGGGGCCCCTGGGTGGCTCAGTAAGTTAAGCGTCTGGCTTCGGCTCAGGTCATGGTCTCCAGTTCGTGGATTCGAGCCCCGCGTCGGGCTCTGTGCTGACAGCTAGCTCAGAGCCTGGAGCCTCCTTCAGATTCTATGTCTCCCTCTCTCTCTCTGACCCTCCCCTGCTCACACTGTCTCTCTCTGTCTCTTAAAAATAAA
>NC_043701.1:102374812-102397486 GCF_006229205.1 Suricata suricatta | reverse complement strand
TATGACGTAAACTTATAAATAAGTAAACAGACCTGAAAATAGGCCCTTGGGGACCTGGAAGGGCAGGGCAGGTGGCTGCCCGCTGGTGGCACTCTGCCCACCCTGCTTGGGTGTCTCTTGCAGATCGGCTTTACCACAGACCCACGCATGGCCCGCTCCTCGCCCTACCCCACTGATGTGGCCCGTGTCGTGAATGCCCCCATTTTCCACGTGAACGCAGACGACCCAGAGGCTGTCATGTACGTGTGCAAGGTGGCAGCCGAGTGGAGGAGCACATTCCACAAGGATGTGGTGGTAGACCTGGTGAGTGACCCCCATCTGTGTCTGGGAGAACAGAGCTGGCTCCCTGGCGCAGGCTCCCCACGCTGCCCTTCCCCAGAGCTCCCAAGGCTGTAGGGCCAGTGAGCTATGCTGGGACAGGAAAGAAAATGGCTGGGGCCTCATCCCAGGGTGTCCCCAGGTCACGCTTGTTTCATCTGGGGTGAAGGAGCCAGATAGGACCCCAATTCTAGAGGAGGTAGACTGAGGCACCATGCAGTAGATGCGGGCTGATGCTATGTCCCTGATGCCAGCGTCTCTGGGCTTTGTCCAGGTGTGCTACCGGCGCAATGGCCACAACGAGATGGACGAGCCCATGTTCACGCAGCCGCTCATGTACAAGCAGATCCGCAAGCAGAAGCCGGTGCTGCAGAAGTACGCAGAGCTGCTGGTGTCCCAGGGCGTGGTCAACCAGCCCGAGTACGAGGTGCGGCCCGGCCCAGCCACGGGGCACTCCAGGGTCCCCACAAGAGTGTGCGGAATGTTTACAGCCACGACATTCCCCACACATCACTTCTGGACAGTCTGGGCTATGGGGAGCTCACAAAGGAGGTGGAACCTGAGAGCCTGTGCAGGGGGGCCGGCGACGGGCCTGCTGTAGACCTGGCCCTCCTGGCTGCTTAAGAGAGGCCTGTGTAGGTGCTCAGGGCACAGAGGCAGAAAGGGCTGACTTTGGCGGCCATCTGGAGGTCAGGGCCAGCGCTGGGGTGGCGCTGTGGTCCTCCCCTCTCCAGGTAGTCCTAGGAGTCATAGGAACTGGGCCAGTGTGCAAGGAAGGAAGCTGGGTGGGGGTGGGGGACAGGCAGGGGCAGGGGCTCCCGCTTCGAGCAGGTCTGCAGCGAGCAGACTTGGAGAAGAAAGTGTTGGGCGTGAAAAAGATAAAGACAATAGCCCCCCCTCGCTGGCCTCTAAGTGGGCGTGCACATGGTGGCCCCAGAGCCTGGTGCACAGCTACCCAGACAGCCATGCTGTGCTCCGCCCTCCAGGAGGAGATCTCCAAGTACGACAAGATCTGTGAGGAGGCCTTCACCAGGTCCAAGGACGAGAAGATCCTGCACATCAAGCACTGGCTGGACTCCCCTTGGCCTGGTGAGCAGGGGGCCATCACCAGGCACCCCTCACCCGCCCCCACAGCACCCCCAGGGGCCACGGTGTGGCTCTCAGACAGTGGAGTCTGTGCTTCAGCTGGGCCTCCTGTCCTAGGCTTCTTCACCCTGGATGGGCAGCCGAGGAGCATGACCTGCCCCTCCACCGGCCTGACGGAGGACATTCTGACACACATCGGGAATGTGGCCAGCTCCGTGCCCGTGGAGAACTTCACCATTCACGGAGGTGAGGAAGCATCTGCCACCTGGGCCAGGAGGTAGAGGACCGGTGGGGGCAGGGGGAGGATAGCACCAAGCACCACTGCTGGCTGCTCCGCCCCGCGCTCCCCTCCCCACTGTCCCAGAAGGCGAGTCAGGCCCTCAGGGGCTGGGCTGGAAGAGGCACTGCTCTTGTGGCAGCTGGCGAGCACACGGTCTCTGCAGGGCTGAGCCGGATCTTGAAGACTCGTGGTGAGCTGGTCAAGAATAGGACCGTGGACTGGGCCCTGGCCGAGTACATGGCTTTCGGCTCGCTCCTGAAGGAAGGCATCCATATCCGGCTAAGCGGCCAGGACGTGGAACGGGGCACCTTTAGGTAACACGCTCTGTGATCTTGTGGGCCCTGCGAAGTGCAGGGCACAGAAGGGGAGGGCCCTGTGTGTATCCTAAGAAGACCACTGCTGGGAAGCAGTCATGCAGTCCTGTGCTAGCGCAGGTGCACCCCTTCCCTGCTCTGATGCGGACACTCCAGCGGAGCACTGGCCGACCTGTGGGTCTCCTGGTCACGACAGAGCCCCAGTGCTCTGCCTCTAAACTGTGCTATTCTGTTCTAGCCACCGCCACCACGTCCTCCATGACCAGAACGTGGACAAGAAGACCTGCATCCCCATGAACCACCTCTGGCCCAACCAGGCCCCCTACACCGTGTGCAACAGCTCACTGTCCGAATACGGGGTCCTTGGTGAGTGCTGTGGCCCACAGGCCCGCCCCCCCCCCGCCCCCCCTCCCCCAGGCTCAGGTCCGTCTTGTCCCTCCTCTGTGCCCTGCAGGCTTTGAGCTGGGTTTTGCCATGGCCAGTCCTAATGCCCTGGTCCTCTGGGAGGCGCAGTTCGGTGACTTCCACAACACAGCCCAGTGCATCATCGACCAGTTCATCTGCCCAGGGCAGGCCAAGTGGGTGCGGCAGAACGGCATCGTGCTGCTGTTGCCCCACGGCATGGAGGGCATGGTGAGCCCTACCCCCTCAAGACCCGGGAGTGGTGGAGGGGCGCGTTTGCCTCTCCCCTGTCCCAGAAGGCAGGAGGCAGCTCCGGCTCCACCTCTGTGAGAAGCAGGGGTACTGGTGCGGGCCACCTTCCCATCCCTCCCCACACTGGGCCTAGGAGGACTGTCTTCACTGCAGAGGCCCCGCGAGAGGAGCCATGCAGAGCCAGGCTGTGGGCCCTGTCCTGACACAGAAGTGCCCCTCTGCGCTCTGGGGGAGGGAAGGAGGTGGAAATGCCAGGAGGTCGATGGAAGTTGATGCTTATCAGACCAGAAGTGACCTGAGTCCATTAAGGAAGAGATGTGACATGCACCTTCCGCCTGTAACGTGTGTGTCTGGTTCCAGGGTCCAGAACATTCCTCTGCCAGGCCGGAGCGGTTCCTGCAGATGTGCAACGACGACCCGGATGTCCTACCGGTAGGCACGGCACTGCCCCCTCCCAGCCCCCACCCCAAAGTGAGAGACTCTGTCCTGCTGCTGCAGACACTGCCTCAGAGCCCACTCGGTGCAGCCACGTGCAGTTGAGTTCAGGCGGACGTTGTAGAGGAAGAGTCCTGGTGGTCTCAATGAAACTTGAAGACCTAGAACGACATTACCAGGAGGGGGTTTCTAAGGCAGATCAGATCTGGCTGCAGGCCATGGTTTCCAGAGGAGCAGGAAGGCCCGAGGGACCAACCAGCCAGGACACACAACCCCAGTGAGGGCCTGCGGAGCTCCAGGCGGGGTCCCCTCGTGCACGCACCCAGGACAACAGCGGTGCCTGAGGCTGGGCTGGGCTGGGGCCTGGCCCTGAGGCCCAGGGACAGGTGCTCAGGCCGCCCCGCCCGCGGCCTCTCCCTCACACTGCAGAACCTGGAGGAAGCCAACTTCGACATAAACCAGCTCTATGACTGCAACTGGGTCGTCGTCAACTGCTCCACGCCTGGCAACTTCTTCCACGTGCTGCGGCGGCAGATCCTCCTGCCCTTCCGGAAGCCGGTCAGTGGGGGGAGTCCCTGCCCAGAGGCCCGGCCTGAGGAGTCCGGGGCCCCCACCCAGCAGGAGGATGCACCTGTGAATGGGCGGTTGGGGGGCAGTATGCCTGGCGGGGTCCCAGCCAGCGGGCTCCTGGGCCAGGCCTTAATGGAGAAGAAGTGGGTGTAAAGGACACACAGTTGGCACAGCCTGGCTGCGGGCGGGGACCCCGAGGAGAGGCTGGGGCCCGGTGTCGGGGCGCCAGCATTCAGTGCAGCTGGGACAGGTCCTGGAGGAGTGGATGCTGGGCTCCTGGCCACACAGCCAGGCCTCCTTCTGGACGCCAAGGGGCCTGATCCATCACGGGCCTGTGCTTTTCCGTTCTAGCTCATCATCTTCACTCCCAAGTCCCTGCTGCGGCACCCTGAGGCCAGAACCAGCTTCGACGAGATGCTTTCAGGTAGGCGTCGGGAGTGCTGACGGTCTCCTGCGGCCCTGGCCATGTGTTTGGTTGTTGCACACACACCAGTGAACATAACAGCCCAGATATTGGAGCTTTCGTGTGTTGTGCCCCACCCCACCCCCCCAGTCTGCAGCCTTCGCCTGGGCGCCCTGGCCTCCTTTAGAGGTGACGAGCCAGTCTGACCTCAGGGCTCTTCCGCTCTGAGGAGGAGGCCGTGCATGAGACCCACAGCGACCCCAGGCTCCTGGGCCAGGGAGCCTTCTTCATCTTCAGTCAAGCTGAAGCCTCCTCGGTCCGTTTGGACCCCCCAGGTCCGGGGACCAGCACCCCACTGCCGTGCCTGGTTCACTCGGCAGGTGCCCTGCACACGGGTACATTCATGTAGCTCATGTCCTCCCGTGTCTGGCTGCTTGCACTCCTGGCCTGCCCCACAGGTGTCACAGAGCAGGTGCCGGGACCTGCTGCGGCTGATGACGGACCTGTGCAGGTGGTCCACTCACACAGGCTGTTCCGCCATCGGTGGACACGTGGTTGCTCCCTCGCACGAGTGGTTGAAAATGATGCTGCTGTGGACGTGGGTGTGCAGATGCCCCTTCTCGGCCCACTTCCGGCTTGCTTAGGCGTGTCCCCGAGGTGTAGCTGCCGGGTGCCGCGTAATTCTGTTCTTGGGGTTTTGAGGGACAACCATACCGTTGTCCGCAGCGGCCGTGACATCTAATGTTCAGCCCATGGGAGCTCGTCTCTGCACTGGTGTGACAGTGATGCTGAGCCCCATTGTGCACATCTGCTGGCTGTCTGGGCATCCACTTTGGACAAGTGTCTGTTCCCGGCTTCGCCTGATTTTGAGTTGGGCTGTTTGCCTTGTTGCATTGTGATTCTTTCTGTGCGTGAGGTACTAATTTGGCATCAGATAAATGACTACAGAGCAGCAGTAAGCCTGCCACCCAACCACCCCCCCCACCCCGGGGACACACGTCTCTGCTCACTTGTGTCTTCAGTGCTTTTCAGCAACGCTTTACAGTTTCATCGCAAGTCCTCACTGCCTCCGGTCATCCCACTGACGCTGGCCCATGTGGGCTTTCTTGTTCCTGTTTGGATCACATGTTGTCAGTCTGCAGAAATGCACCTTAACTCTGAGTGTGGACATTTTTATCCTGCGACTTTGTTGCGTTGGTTCATTCTAATTTCTAGGGTTTTAGCCATCTACCCACAGATCATTTTATCTCTTCCTTTTCCAGTTTAGAGGTCTTTCATTTTCCTTTCTCCCCTCACTGCTCAGGCCAGGACTCCCAGCACTAGGTTGGACAGGAGTGATGGCCATGGCGTCCCTGTCTTCTTCCTGATCTTAGAGGAAGAGCATCTGTCTCTCAGCCCTAAGTCTGGTGCTCATTGTGGGCTTTTTGTATCTAGCCTTTATCACATGGGGGAAGTTCCCATAGCAGGAACGTGTGCGTATGTTATGTGTGTGTCGCTAAGAGAGACCTTTTTCTGGATGCCACTTCCAGAGGGCAGCCTGGTTCCCCTCACCAGGCCCAGCTCTGGGAATCTGAATATTCCCAGCGCATGTCACTTGCTGTCTGAAACCATCCTTGCCTACTGTGCGCTGCACACGATGTGCTTCTCAAGGTGCTCTGGATCCAGATGGATTCTAGGGCCTCCTGAGGCTGGTGCGCTGGGAGCTGCGCGTTCTGGCACCAGCCCATGTCCCGCCATGCCCTGGGGGACTCTTGTGAGCCCTGGGTGTTTTTGGCCTGGTCCTGAGAGGACCCCTGGCTGTGGGGATTCTCTCGTAGGAACCCACTTCCAGCGGGTGATCCCAGAAGACGGCCTGGCTGCCCAGAACCCAGCAAACGTCCGGAGACTTCTGTTCTGCACCGGCAAGGTGTACTATGACCTCACCAGAGAGCGGAAGGCCCGGGGCATGGCAGAGCAGGTGGCCATAACCAGGATCGAACAGGTGGGGGCCAGTGGCTCCACAGCAGGTGCCTGCGTCCCTCTTCTCGGTCCCTGAGCTGTACACCCAGGGACCCTTCCCATCTGACTGGAGCCCCTCGCTCCGCAGTTGTCCCCGTTCCCCTTCGACCTGCTACTGCAGGAGGTGCACAAGTACCCCAACGCCGAGCTGGCCTGGTGTCAGGAGGAGCACAAGAACCAGGGCTACTATGACTACGTGAAGCCGCGGCTGCGCACCACCATCAGCCGCGCCAAGCCCGTGTGGTGAGCTGGACCTGGGAGCTGGCCGTGGGAGGTTGTTGGGGGGACTTGGGCAGGAGCTGGCTGGGGGCAGGGAACTGGCTAGGAGGGGCGGGGCCTGAGACCTGGATAGGTGGAGGTATTGGGGGGACTTGGGCAAGGGTGGGGCCTGGGGGTCTGGCCAGGGCTGGGGCCTGAGGAGCTGTCTCTGCTCAGGGCAGTGGAGACTCCATGCTCACTGTTTCCCCACGTACCCCACCCCCACCCCCTGCAGGTATGCTGGCCGGGATCCAGCTGCAGCTCCTGCTACTGGCAACAAGAAGACCCACCTCACAGAGCTGCAGCGCCTCTTGGACACGGCCTTTGACCTGGACGCCTTCAAGAACTTTTCCTAGACCCTGCCTGGGCCACCTGGGCCTCGGCTGCCCCTCGCTTTTCAACTAAAGAATAGTGCCTCAGCGCTGCCCACACCTCTGCCTCTGCTGCACCGCACACCCCCTCCCGCTTAACGTTAGGCTGCTGTCCCCCCAGTGCTTGGCCACCCCCCAGGCCAGCTGTCCCCAGGTGCGCGACTTCTGCCATGCTGAGCAGCTGAGCATCCTCCATGGAGGAGAGGAGCCCCTGTGGGTGTCCCAGGAGGGTCTGCCATGCCCGGCCCTTCCGCCCCGCGGGCCCAGCCTCGCACCCCACCCCCAGTGACAGCACCTTTCACCGGGGAGAGGGCTAGGCTCCACTGGAGACCCCACTGCACAGTGAACCAAGGCACTATGTGGGGCATTGGGTGGGAGGTGGCCTGTGCCTGGCCTGGCACAGAGAGGGCAGGTCCGCTCTCTGCGGTGTCCGCTTCTGGCCCTCGAGAGGGGCCTGGGCCACTTGTGGGGCCCATGCATACTGCACCCACCTGGGGCCACGGGGTTTAGGGCTCGGGACTCACGGCCAGGCCAGGGCACAGCCACTGCCCACCCCCCAACCAAGCACCCCCTCCAGTTTCCTGATTCCCGGTCGCCAGTGCCGTGGAGACAGAAGGGGTCTCGTCTGGGCTGTGCCGCAGTTGGTAAGGGGGAACAGGAAGGCCAGGGCTGAGGGCAGCCCCCCTCACCCGTCACAGGACAGATCTGATTTATTTATTTTGGTTAAAAAAAAAGAACAAAAACAACTTTGCATTGCATTTGGCTTGACCCATAAACGAAGTTACCCTTGGGACGTTTGTGTGTGGTCCTTTCTGTCGCCCCCCCATCCTGCCCAGAAGCAGCCCTCCGGTGCACGGCCGTGTGTCACAGGTATAGATTGTGCCCGGTTCTGCCCATGATACCGCAGTCTGTGCTTGGACCGCAGCTGGTCCGCCCATCCCCCTGGGAGTTTGCACCCCTGCAGGACCTCTGCAAGGCCCCCAGCCCAGTGCCCCTCTTGACAAGAGCTCCACCATCTTGGGCTCACAGCACACCATCCTCGGCCCCCTGAGGGATCAGTGGGTTCCAGCCTTGAGCGAGCTTGGGAAAGGCCTGGATGTGGACATGGGCTGAGAGCCACCCCGAATTCTAGGCCACACTCAGGTCCCTTTTTTTTTTTTTTTAAATTTATTTTCAAAAGAGTGTGAGCAGGAGAGGGGCAGAGAGAGAGGGAGACACAGAATCCAAAGCAGCTCCAGGCTCTGAGCTGTCAGCACAGAGCCCAACGTGGGGCCCAAACCCACAAACTGTGAGATCATGACCTGAGCCAAAGTCGGATGCTGAACCAACTGAGCCACCCAGGCGCCCCAGGTCCCTTATTCTGGAAGCCTCTTGGGATCTCTTCATGTTATCCCATGTGTTCCCTGTGGCTCGGCCATGGGTCCTCCAGCCCTGGAGTGGCGGTGGCCACACACAGGCAGAGCCGAGTGTGGGGTCAGGGCAGCAGGACCAGCAGGACCCTGTGTCAGATGCGGCCAGCGGGGTGGGTCAGTGTTAAAGGAGGCAAAAAAAAGTCAGAAGCCCTTTTCCTTCCCTGAGGACCCCAGTCCAACTGTGAAGGAACCTCCCCTCTCACTGCCGCCACGAGGACCACATGGAGAGGGAGAGTGCAGGGGGGCTCTCCGAGGAGGGAGTGCTCAGACCTCATTGGGCAGCTCTGTCTGCTTGCCCTTGGGTCGTCCCTCCCGCTGCTGTGGAGGAAAAAGTGCATCCTGCCTGCTCAGAGGGTCTTTGGGAAGGGTGAGTGTGTGCTTACATGTATAAGTGAGTGTGAGCAAGCATGCATGAGTGTGCATGGGCATGGGTTGTTCGGGACCAAGAGGCCCTTGGGACACCCACACCAATTTGAAAGCTCGAAGTGCTGGGGGGCCTGCACCCGTGGGGGCTTCAGGCCCCAGGATAGGTGACCTGGGCAAGAGGGGCTTAAGGGGGTGGCCCAGGTGGGGCTGAGGCCTCACCCACCTTGGCCGGGTATGGGGTGACGTACCCACCCAACTTCTCCAGAGGCAATGGAATTGGAGTCAATGTGGAACCTATTTCTGCCCTAAACTCTGTGGGGCAGTGAGCTAGTATTCAGTTGGGCCTGGACCGAGCAGAGACAACAGAAAACGGTGTGGAGCCACACTGCCTGCATTCCCCACCTCAGGCTCCCACTGTCCCCGCAGAGCCCACGTCATCTAACGCCCCATTTCCCAGCCTCCTCCCCAATGGCCTCCTCACCTCAGCGCCTTTTTCTTTTTTTTTTTTAATTTTTTTTAATGTTTATTTACTTTTGAGAACGTGAGAGACAGTGTGAGCAGGGAAAGGAAAGGGAGGGAGACACAGAATCCAAAGCAGGTTCCAGGCTCTGGGCTGTCAGGGCTCAAACCCACAGACCATGAGATCATGACCTGAGCCCAAGTTGGTCGCTCAGCTGAGTGAGCCACCCAGGTGCCCATCAGGGCCCTTTTCTTAATGGAGGTATAACTGATACATGCTGTTATAGTCCAGATATAGATGTAGTGGGTCTGCGTTGAGCATCCTTACCACACGTACTTATAATCCGTTTTTCTTATGATGAGAACTTTTCAGATTTACTCCCTTAGAAACTTTCAAATACACAACACAGTGTCATTAACTACAACCACCATGCTACACACTGTACCCCTCAACTTGCTCACAGTGGAATTGGAAATGTGTCCCTTGTGACTCCCTGCACCTGCCCCCCCCTTCACCACCCCAGCCTGTCAGCTCTTCGGTGCCAAGGATGACCACCCGGCCTCAAGCCCTCCCTCTCCCCGTCCCCCTGTTGGGGTCAGATGGGCAGGCAGAGACCCCATCTCCCCAGCCTAGGGTGCCCCTGCCCTTGGGAGCCCTTGGCTTGGACACATAGCCCCAGGGTGTTCCTGCCATTGCCCTGGTTAGGAGTGGCCACCTGAAGTCTCCAGGGCTGTGCCCTCCCCTCCATGCTGGGCCCTTCTCCACCTTGGGAACGAGGGGTTCAGATTTCCTGCTGCATCCTCAGCCAGGTCACAATTAGCCTTAAGAACAGGGTTTAGCAGCCCCAAATAGGATCTTTATTTCTTCCTTTCCAATAGACATGGTCTTTATTCCCCTTCCTTGCCTTGTCACACTGGCTGGAATTGTGTCACCACGTGGACGAGGGCCATCACAGCGGATGGCTTGCTTCGCACTCAGGGAGAAAGAACTCAGTCTTTCAGCACTACGTATAGTATTAGTTGCAGGTGCTCTGAACACTCTATCTGGTTAGGAAGTTCCCCTCTCTTTATTTTTCTGGGAGTTTTTATCATAAACAGGTGTTGAATTCTGTCAAATGCTTTACTGACAATGATGGATATAATCATGTGATTTTCCTTCTTTAGCCTGTCATGTTTAGTTTTGAACAATGAACTGGCCTTGGATCCCTGGATGAACCTCTGCTTGGCCACCATGTGTGATTTCTTTTATACATTGATAATATTTTGTTAAGGGTGCTCCTATATCTCTTCCCTGAGGATTCTATTCTCTATACAGCTGTTGACCTGTAGCTTCTTTGAGTGTGTTCTGCGTTATCAGTCTTACTAGGGGCCTGGTCAATGTTATTGATCTTTTCAAAAACCAGATTTTTGTTTCATTAATTTTCTCTATTGGTTTTCTGTTTCTGGTTCTTTGATTTCTAGTCTTTATTATTTATTCCTCTACTTGCTTTGAGTTTATTTTGCTCTCTTTCTAGGTTCTTGGATGGGAGTGTAGGTTATTAAATTGAGACTTTTCTTCTTCTCTAATTAATGCATTTAATTCCATAAATTTCCTTCTCATCACTGCACTAGCTGTGACTCACAAACTTTGATACATTGTATTTTTTCATTTTCATTGAATTTGGTGCATTGAAAATTTTTTCCCTTGAGACTCCTTCTGTAAAACATGTGTTGCTCCTGTTATCTTTCTATTGATTGTGTTGATTGTCCCTAGAGAAAGGCACTCTATATGACTTCAGTTGTGTCAAATTCACTGAGATTTGTTTCATGGCCCATGATATGGTCCATCTTGGTGTGTGTTCCATTGGTACTTGGAAAGAGTGTGCACTGGGCGAAGTGTCCTGTTATGTCCATTAGATCCTGTTGGTTGATGGTTATTGAGTCCTTTTACATCACGATGGATTTTCTCTCTAGTTTTCCATCAGTTATTGAAGGAGAGGTGGTAAAGTCTTCAATTATAGC
Organism: Suricata suricatta; assembly: GCF_006229205.1. Classification (NCBI taxonomy): domain Eukaryota; kingdom Metazoa; phylum Chordata; class Mammalia; order Carnivora; family Herpestidae; genus Suricata; species Suricata suricatta. Next base: position 102,386,561 of record NC_043701.1, on the reverse strand, counting down.
TGTGGTTTCTCTTTTTCTTCTTTCATTCCTCAGTTTTTCATTCACATATTTTGTAGCTTTGTTGTTTGGTACATGGACATTTAGGATTTCTGTGTCTTCTTGGAAGATTGACCCTTTTCTCACTATGTAGTAGTGCTCCCCTCTGACTTTGTTAATTCTCTCCTCTCTAAAGCCTACTTTATCTGATAATAATAGAGCCACCTCTGCTTTTCTTTGCTTAATATCTACATGTATATGCATATATTTGTTTACTTTTTTCCATTCTTCTACTTTCAACCTGCCTATACATTATTTTTAAAAATTGTTTAATGTTTATTTATTTTTTATTGTTTTTATTTATTTTAGAGAGAGAAAGACACACATGAGCAAGGGAGGGTCAGAGAGAGAGGGAGACACAGAATCTGAAGACAGGCTCCAGGCTCTGAGATAGCTGTCAGCACAGAGCCTGATGCGGGTCTTGAACCTACGAACTCTGAGATCATGACCTGAGCCGAAGTCGGACACGTAACCAACTGAGCCACCCAAGCACCCCTAATGTTTATTTATTCTTGAGAGAGAGAGAGAGACACAGAGTGCAAGGGGGGAGTGTAGAGAGAAAGGGAGACTCAGAATCCGAAACAGGCTCCAGGCTCCAAACTGTCAGCACAGACCCTGATGTGAGGCTTGAACCCACAAACCTCAAGATCATGGCCCAAGCCAAAGTCAGACACCCAACCTACTGAGCCACCCAGGCGCCCCTAAGTTATTTTTTAAATGAGAATCTGGTAGACGGCCTGTAATTTTTATCCATTCTTCCAATCTTTATCTTTTATTTTTTTTATTTTTTTAATGTTTTTTAATTTATTTTTTGAGACAGAGAGAGAGAGAGAGAGAGAGAGAGAGACAGCATGAGCAGGGGAGGGTCAGAGAGAGACACACACACAAAGAATCTGAAGACAGGCTCCAGGCTCTGAGCTAGCTGTCAGCACAGAGCCTGATGCGCGGCCAGAACCCATGAACTACGAGATCATGACCTGAGCTGAAGTCAGATGCTTAACTGACTGAGCCACCCAGGCGCCCCCCCCAATCTTTATCTTTTAATTGGTATGTTCAGACCATTTACATTTAGTGTAATTGTTACTATGTCAGAGCTTAAGTATGCCATATTATTTTTAATTTCTGTTTTTCTTTCTGTTTTTAATTTCTATCCTTTTTTCCTGCCTTTCTTTGAGCTACACATTTTTTATAATTCCATTTTTATTTATCTATGGTGTTTTTGATAACTGGTATTTGTCTATGATATGCATAGCTTCCTAGTGGTTGCTCTAGGTATGACATTATATATACATTACTTGTCACAGTCTGTTGGAGTCATCATTTTAACAGTTCAAGTAAAGTGCAGAAAATGTATTTCCCTGTACATCCCTTAACCCTTTCCACTTAAAATATAATTGCCCTAAATATTTCCTCTGTGTACATTTAGAACCACATCAAACAGTGTTGTAAGTTCTGCTTCAACCACCAAATACAATTTAGAGGACCTAGTTCTATTTTATTTAACAACATGGTTTGCTCTCTATGTTATTTTTTCCTTTCTGATGTTCAGGAGTTCCTTCTTTTATCATTTCTTTTCTGTTCAGAGAGTATGTTTTAGCTATTCTTTTAGGGTAGATCTGCTGCTGACAAATTTCTTACTTTCCCTACATCTGAGAATGTATTTGCTGCCTCTTCTCTCTGGAAGGATATTTTTGCTGGATAGAGGATTCTTGGTTAACAGTTCTTTCCTTTTAGCGTATGGAAAATGGGTTACTTCCTTCTGGCTTCCTTGGTTTCTGATGAGAAATCCTCTTGTATTAATTGTTTTGCTGCATGGAACAGTTTTTGTTCCTCTTTAGTTTTTAGAAATTTTCTTATGATATGTCTTGGCATAGGTCTCTTTGGTTTTATCCACCTGGGACTTGCTCACCCTCTTGAATCTGTATGTGTTTGCCTTTCATCGTATTTGGGATGTTTTCAGACACTAGTCCTTGGGTGCTTTTCCAGCTTCCGTCTTTCTCCTCTCCTTCCAGGACGCTGATAAAAACAAACATTAGATCCTTTATCATTTCTACAAGTCCCTGAGCTCTGTTTTGTTTTGTTTTTCCAGTCAGTTTCTCTCTGTTGTTCAGATTGGGTTATTTCTAGTGTTCTTCTTTCCAGGTGCGTGATCCTCTGTCCTCTCCATTCTGCCAGTAAGCCTACCCACTGAGTTTTTAAATTTCAGCTATGGTGTTTTTACTTCTAAATTTTCCACTTGGTTCTTCTTCATATCTTCTATTTATTGAGACTGTTTTTTAAATTTGTTTCAAGAGTGTTCATAAGTGCCTGTTGAAGCATGTTCACAATAGCGGCTTTAAAATCTTTGTCAGATAATTCTAACATTTCTTTCACTTTGGCATTAGCATCTATTGGTTGTCTTCTTAAATATGAAGTTTGTGAGATCGAGCCCCACATCTGGCTCTCTGCTGTCAATGCAGAGCCCGCACTGATCTTCTGTCCCCCTCTCTCTCTGCCCCTCCTCTGCTCACCATCTCTCTCTCTCAAAAGTAAATAAACTTGGGGCACCTGGGTGGCTCAGTCCGTTGAGCATCCGACTTCAGCTCAGATCATGATCTCACGGTCTGTGGGTTCAAGCCCCACATCGGGCTCTGTGCTGACAGCTCAGAGCCTGGAGCCTGCTTCGGATTCTGTGTTTGTCTGTCTGTCTGTCTCTCTCTCTCTCTCTCTCTCAAAATAAAATAAAGACCAAAAAAAATTTTTAAGTAAATAAACTTTGGGGTTCCTGGGTGACTCAGTCAGTTAAGCGTCTAACTTTAGCTCAGGTCATGATCTCACAGTTTGAGAGTTCAAGCCCTGTGTTGAGGTATGAGTTGACAGTGTGGAACCTGCCTGGGATTCTCTCTCTCTGCCTCTCTCTCTGCCCCTCCCCTGCTCATTCTCTCTCTCTCTCTCTCTCTCTCTCTCTCTCTCTCTCTCTCTCTCTCTCTCTCTCTCTCCCCCCTCCCCCTCCCTCTCTCCCTCTCTCTAAAAAATAAATAAGTAAATAAATAAATATTTTTTAAAAAGGGAGGCATAAGGGCACCTGGGTGGCTCAGTCAGTTACGCAGCCGACTTCAGCTCAGGTCATAATCTCATGGTTTGTGAGTTTGAGCCCCGCATCCGGCTCTGTGCTGACAGCTCAGAACCTGAAGCCTGCTTCGTATTCTGTCTCCCTCTCTGCCCCTCCCCTGCTCATGTTCCGCCTTGTTCTCTCACTCTCTCTCTCTCTCTCTCTCTCAAAAAATAAACGTTAAAAAAATTTTAAATGAGAGACGTAAATATAAGAGCTAAAGTTATCAACTGTTAGAAGAAAACATTAGTATAAACCTTTGTGACCCTGAATTAGGCAATGGGTTTTCACATAGAATACAAAAAGCATAAATAACAAATATATACTAGACATCATTTTAAAAATTATAAATCAGGGGCATCTGGGTGGCTCAGTCAGTTAAGTGTCCGGCTTCAGCTCAGGTTATGATTTCACGGTTTGTGGTTCGAGCCCTGCGTCGGGCTCTGTGCTGACAGCTAGCTCAGAGCCTGGAGCCTGCTTCAGATTCTTTGTCTCCCGCTCTCTCTGACCCTCCCCTGCTTGCACTGCCTCTCATTCTGTCTCTCAAAAAAAAAATTATAAATCAATAGACACTATCAAGAAAGTAAAAAGGCAAAGGCAACTCACAGAATGAAAGAAAATGAGATCTTTACAAATCATCTATCTGATAAAGGATGTGTGTCTAGAATATATAAAGAAGTCCTACAACTCAATAATAAAAAGACAACCCAGTTAAAGTATAGAAATAGCTAATGGGCCCATGAGGAGATGCTCAATATCATTAGCCATCAGGGAAACCCAGGTCAAAACCATAATAAGGGGGCACCTGGTCGGCCCAGTTGGAAGAATATGTGACTCTTGGTCTCAGGGGTCATGAGTTCAAGCCCCACATTGGGCATAGAGATTACTTTAAAAAAAACAACCACAATGAGATACCACTTCACATCACTAGTATGATGATGGTGAATAAGACATAGGATGTGGAAAAACTGGACCACCTACACACTGATGGGAATGTAAAATGGTGATGGGAACTATTGAATTGGTAGGAATGTAAAACAGTGCCCACAGCAGTCCGGCAGTGCCACATGTGTGAAACCTAGAGTTCTCGTATGACCCACAGCATGTCCACACAGAAACGTGTACATGCATTATTCATAATAGGTAAAAGGTGGAAACAATCCAAATGCCCCTTAACGGATGAATGGATAAGAAGGCTGGCCGGTCCATCCATGTAACGACAGTACTGGGTCTAAAACAGGAATGGAGGGCAGGTCTTGCAATGGGGTGACCGAACCTGGGAAATGTTAAGTGGCCGTGGCCAGACACGGGAAGACCACGTGCTGTGTGATTCCACGTGTAGGAAATGTCCAGAGCAGGAAAATCCATGAAGACAGAAAGTAGACGGCCAGGGGCTGGTGGAGGCTTGGGGAGTGAGCACCCAGGAACGGGATTTCTCCCAGGGACCAAGCAGATGTCCTCAAGTTGTACTGATGGCGGCACTATTCCCAGTACACGGAGCGCCCCTGAACTATACACTTCATGCAGCTGAACCGCATCACCACTAAAGTGATGTTAAGAACTGGAGTTTGGATGGTGGTGGCTGCACAGGAGAACCCTCCAGATGAGCACGATCGGCGGGCCTGGGGCAGGATCCAGAGTCAGGAGAAGCGCCTGGCTCTGGGGGAGGTGACGGTGACAGGGGTTTCGTGAGAGACAAAGCATCACTGCAGAGGGCAGCCCCTGAGGACTGAGCTGCAGTGGGAGGTGGGGAGGTGGGGAGGTGGCTGCAGGGAGGGCGGGTAGTCCCTAGTTTTAGGTAAGAGGCTGAGGGACCCAATGCAGGGGAGGAGACACCTGCAGCAGAGAAAGCAGGTCGGCAGATGACCGTGAGCCAGAGGTCCCAAATCACAGCAGTTCGATCTCTCCCAGTCTGGGTGCCAAAGTCTGAAATCTTGAGTGTGGCAGGGCCCTCCTCCTGCCCTGCTCTAGTGCAGGATCCTTCCCTGCACCTCCAGCTTTTTTGGTCGGTGGCTGGACCCTCCCGCCCTTTGTGGGTCTGTCTCTAAAGTCGCCTTGCTGCTCCCTGACACGCTCAGGACCACCTGGATACTCCTTTCCCAGTCCTTAGTCACACCTCTTGTCCTATGAAGTGATGTACACAAGCTCTGGGGACCAGGACGTGGACATGTCTTTGGGGGCCACTAATCTGCCCACTTCAAGGAGCGACCTCCAGGGAAGAGGGGATCAGATCAGCAACAGGTGCAGCTGGGCAGGATCATGGGTCATGTCCCCCGTTAGTTCCATTAGCTCCTGAAATCAGGAGCAGGCTCTCCGCAGAGACAGTGGTCTGGGAACAGTGGTCTATGATGGGCAGAGCAGGGTGAGTTGACCAAGAACGGGTGCACTGTAGGCAGTGGTCAGGGTCCTGCTGAGGTCAGTGGTCAGGAAAGGAAACAGAAGCAGAAAGGGGAGGACCAGGCTGCATGTGCGAATGGAGGCAGGTCTGAAGGGCCCAGGAGCAGCCCGGGAGGATGTGGATGCCACCAGGGGCACTACTGGGGTGGGAGTGCGTCCTGTGTCACAGGCTTTTGGGGGACTGAATGAGGACACTGCCCTTCTTTCCACCGCCCACCAGTCCCACTGAAGCTCGGGGCTGGATGTTGCCCTGTGGGTGTGGGACCCTCCATGGCCAGTAGGGACAGGGACCCCGCTGACTTTTGTCCTCACCTTCCAGAGGTCCCCTCCTTGCCTGACCCCAAAGGTCAGGAGCTTGGGAAGCAAACATTAACAGTGAGGATCCTATTGGTCATGGGTCAACAGTTAGGACTTGGAGGGTCCCCCAGGAGACCCTGCCTGTGCCAACGGGGCAGCCCCTGCTGAGACACAGGTTGATTCTGGTGGTGCTGGCCCGGGCGGAGTAGGGAAACACGTGCCTATGGTCTCTGCTGCTGTTTGGAGAAAGATACACACAGAATACAGGAAGGAGGTACACCAAAAATAATTTTTGTTCGGGGAGGCAAAGTTGCAGTAAAATTTATTCTATTTTCTTATTTTTAATTTTTTACATGAATATGTATTACTTTTGTGACCAAAAATATTCAGTTATTTAAAAAAGTAATACAATTTGCTAAGCCTGGGAGTGGGGTCTGGGGTGAGGTGGGGTCTCAGATGGGGCGGGGCCTGAGGCCGGAGTGGGTTGTGGGGTGCGGGCTGAGGTGGGGTGGGGCCTAGGGGTGAGGTTTAGGTATGTCGTGCCTGGGGGTGCGGTCTGGAGATGGGGACCCCTGAGGTCTGGGGTGAGGCTTGGGTGGGGTCTGAAGTCAGGTGGGGTCTGTGTGGGTTGGGACTGGCTGTAGGGTGGGCAGGATCTGGGGCGGGGACCGGGAGGACTGGGTGGAGCCTTGGACGCTTCCCTCACCAGCAACCCTTGCAGCAGAGAAGACAGCATGGTCCCCAGGGAGCAGTTCCTGACCGCCAACATGCTGCATCGCAGTGACCCTCCTGTGCCCACCCAGCGCTGCCAGCCGTTCCTCGCCAATGGCCAAGGAGACCCTTGTTCCATCCCCTGTCCACTTCTCTGTGTCCCGGGGAGACACCGCGTCCTGCAACACGGCTCACTTCTGCAACCCCTCCCTTCACCCCGCGGGTCTGCGGGGAGAAGTGGAGGCAGAAGCCTATGTGAGCGGCCCACAGTGCCCAGAGTGTCTGGGTTCCCTGGCCTGGACGGGAGGAGGCCATCAACTATGTTTAAAGGTATTTGAGTAGTGCACATACCAAAGGGACAAAGAGTGCACCCCCATCCACTGCCTGTCTGGGTTTCAGTGCCCAGAGAAGACTGCCACCTTCCTCTCCTTCTGGCTGCACACTTTCCTGGTGGGTCTAATCGTGGTTCTTCCCTGCCAAGCTGGCCTCCGTCCCCAGGCCCCCTTGGGGGTCAGCCTGGGCTGCTCCCCAGCCAGGTCACCTCCCTCCCTGCCTGCAGCCCAGGTCCAGGGGAGCCCAAGGGACCCGCAAGCCTTCCCCACCCAGGGTCCCTAGGAGGCGTCAGGCTCCAAGGTCTCCGCTGACGTTTCCCCAGGCCGGTTTTCTGGAGTTTTCCAAGTCCAAGCCAGCTCTGGAGGCCGACACTGCGTGGCTTTATCATGATTCGATTCAGGTTAAACGTCTCTGTCTGAGACCCAGTGGCCACACTGGGCAATATGACTTGATCATTCATTTGGTCAAGATGGTGTTTGACCCACATCTTTATTGCAGACGTGCTTTCTCCTCCTGGGGGTAGATCTTCTGCCCCATAGATGGTTTTTCTTTTTGTTTGTTTGTTTGTTTGTTTGTTTTATAAACTATGTTGACATTATACCACTTTGTATGCTTGTCTTTCACTTAGCAAATTGAATTGTGAATGTCTTCTCATACCATTAAATAGCTCCAAAAACGGGGCGCCTGAATGGCTCAATGGGTTGAGCATCCGGCTTCGGCTCAGGTCATTATCTCGCGGTCTGTGGGTTTGAGCCCCGCATCAGGCTCTCTGCTGACAGCTCAGAGCCTGGAGCCTGCTTCGGATTCTGTGTCTCCCGCTCTCTCTGACCCTCCCCTGCTCACACAGTCTGTCTGTCTGTCTGTCTCTCTCTCTCTCTCTCTCTCTCAAAAATAAATAAAACATTAAGAAAAAGTAAATAGGGGCGCCTGGGTGGCTCAGTCGGTTAAGCCTCCAACTTCAGCTCAGGTCAGATCTCGCGTTCGGGGTTTCAAGCCCTGTGTCAGGCTCTGTGCTGACAGCTATCTCAGAGCCTGGAGCCTGCTTCTGGTTCTGTGTCTCCTTCTCTATCTCTGCCCCTCCCCCTCTCATGCTCTGACTCTCTCTGTATCAAAAAATAAATAAGACATTAAAAAAATTAAAAAGAAAAAGAAGAAGTAAATAAATAAATAGTTCCAAAAAACGTGATCTTGGGCACTACCTAAATTGCAGCCTGTGGGGGGTATTGTACTTCATGTGCATCGATTCCAGGCTTACTGCTGGAAGCTTGGCGGTCGCACGTCCTTCCCAGCTTGCTTGCTGACGTACTCTCAGCTGAGAATGATGTCTGGCAACTAGCAGGAGCTCAGCAAAAAGTTTTGAAAAGAATGAACACGGCTTGAGCCTCGTCGTCCAATATCACAGGAATTGGCACAGCAAACATCCTTGCACGCAAACCTTCACATGGATTTTTAGGAGGATCACATTTATGAGAAGGGAAACATTTATGTTGATGGAGTGAGAAATAAGGATGCAAAATCACATATATGCTCTTACCTCCAAAGCACATAACTGTACAGAGAACCACCTGAGAGAAAATAGACCCAAAAAATCTACAGGGATTAACACTGAACATTTGGATGGTGAAAGGTTTTGATTTATTATGAAAGTTCCCCCAGGGGCACCTGGGTGGCTCAGTCAGTTAAGAGTCCAACTTCAGGTCATGATCTCACAGTCCGTGGGTTCGAGCCCCACACGGGGCTCTGTGCTGACAGCTCAGAGCCTGGAGCCTGCTTCAGATTCTGTATCTTCCTCTCTCTCTGACCCTCCCCTGCTCACGCTATCTCTCTCTCTTTCAAAAATAAATAAAACATTAAAAAATATTTAAGGGGCACCTGAGTGGCTCAGTCGGTTAAGTGTCCGACTTCAGATCAGGTCATGATCTCACAGTTCATGGGTTCAAGCCCTGTGTCAGGCTCTGTGCTGACAGCTAGTTCAGAGCCTGGAGCCTGCTTCAGATTCTGTGTCTCCCTCTCTCTCTGACTCTCCCCTGATCATGCTGTCTCTCTCCCTCTCTCTCTAAAATAAATTTTAAAAAAACAATAAAACTTTTTTTTAATTTAAAAAATAAATTAATTAAAATCAAATGAGCTTTAGGCCACATTTAGAGTACTGTGTCCCCGCTCAGTATCACATTTATAAATTTTTTTTTAATTTTTTTTAATGTTTCTATTTATTTTTGATACAGAGAGAGACAGAGCATGAGAGGGGGAGGGGCAGAGAGAGAAGGAGACACAGAACCGGAAGCAGGCTCCAGGCTCTGAGCTAGCTGTCAGCACAGAGCCTGACGCGGGGCTCGAACCCACGAATGTGAGATCTGACCTGAGCCGAAGTCGGAGGCTTAGCCGACGAGCCACCCAGGCGCCCCCAGTATCACATCTAAAAAGGATGTTGCCCAGGGTAGAACATCTGGAGGGAATGGCCCATGGGCTCTGGTACTCACGTGGCTCTTAACACTTAAAGGATCAGGCACATTCGTCCTCCAGCCCAAGATCCAGGAGGAATGAGCAGTTTCTTCTAATCCCTGAAGAGCTGTCACATATCAAAGTGCAGACTCTCATTTTATGCAGTCACAGAAGAAAAGTTTGGGGAAGGTATACTTTTCCCAGCAAATAAGGAAGACTTTTCTAACAGTCCATATGGTCAGAGATGAAAACACAATGTAGAAGGGAGTGGCCACCAAATGGCATCTCCCGGGGTCACTGGGCAGGCCGTTGCTGTGGGGAAATGAGATGCCTGCCAGTGTCAGGCCCAGGGCCCTGGTGTAGTCGCCTCTGGCCACCTCCAGGCACCTGTCTGCAGCTCCTCCAAAACCCATGGCCTCCTGGAGGCAGAAGAGGGTCGGGGTCCTGTGGTGCCTCCCTCCCCCTTCACGTGGGCCAGCTTTCCATAGAATCTTTCCCCCATTCCACCGCACTCCCTATACGCTGCTCTGGCTTTACTTTTCTTCCTAACCCTCTCCCCAAAGAAGAGTTTTTACTTGGTGAGTCACCTGCTGCTTTTTGTCCCCTCCTCTGGGGCTGGAGAGTCCTTGCTGTCATGTCACTGGGGGCAGACCAGTGTTCAGAGCCCAGACCAGTGCCTGGCACAAAACAGGCCCATCATGTTTGTTCAATGAATGAATGGTTCTCTGAAGAAACAGAGCACCCGGGCTGCTGAGCAGCTCAGGCAGTTGGGCATCTGACTTGATTTCAGCTGAGGTCATGACTTCATGTTCTTGAAATTGAGCCCCATGTCAGGCTCTGCACGGACAGCATGGAGTCTTCATGGGATTCTTTCTCTCCCTCTCTCTCTCTGCCCATCCCCTGCCCTCTCTCTCTCTCTTTCCCTCTCTCAAAACAAATAAACATTTAGAAGAAGAAAAAGAATAATAAGAAGAAGAAAGAAGAAGGAGGAGAAGAAGAAACAGCACAGGTCCAGACAGCCTTTCGGGAAGAACATTAAAAGCCATGGCACATGGACCAAAGGATGAACAAACAAAATGCTGAACACCCATACGGTGGGATATCACCAGCCTTAAAGAGGAAGGGAATTTTGAGGCACCTGACTGGATCAGTAGGTTGGGCATCTGACTGTTGGTTTTGGCTCAGGTCATGATCTCACAGGTTGGTGAGTTCGAGCCCCACTTTGGGCTCTGCGTGGACTGTGTGGACCCTGCTTAGGATTCTCTCTCTCCCCCTCTGCCCCTCCCTGCTTGTGCTCCTCTCTCTCTCAAAATAAATTAAAACTTTAAAATAAAATAACTGCCCAGTGCATAGTAAGTGCTCAAAAATATTTTTAAAATGGCTAAGATGATAAATGTTGTTATGTACATTTTACCACAATTAAAAAAAATTAATTGTGAGTAATCGGGAAAACGCGGTCTCCCTAAACCAAGGATAGGAAAAAGCAGACAACTGAAAGGGTAAGAACAGTACTTGGAAGGCGCCAGCTGATCAGAGAAGGTGCTTCATCTGATAGAGCGCTACAACCACCCTAAGACCGACCAGTCCCAGCGTGGGAAGTCCCTCTTTCCCTCCAGGCCCCGCCCCAAAGAGGCCCGCCCTCATTTAAGCCCCGCCCCTCCACCTTCATCTGACAGCCCCAGTCCCTATCCAGACCCCGCCCTCAGCACGGACCCCACCCCCTACATCTGATAGCCCCGCCCCTCCGCCAAGCCTCCTCCGCCAGGACCTGCCCTCCCAGCCAGTCTCTGACAACCTCCTCGCACAGGATCCACCCATTAGAAGGCCCTGTCCTCCGCTGGGACCCTTCCGCCAGGCCCCGCCTCCTATCCAAACTCTGACACCCCCTCTGACAGGCCCCGCCCATCGGCATCCCTCTCCATTCCGCTTTGCCCTCCTGCCACGCGCCCCCTCCAGTCGCGTTCTGACACCCTCTCCCCTCCGGCCGCACCCCGCCCCTCCGCCGGGCCCCCTCTACCGAGCCCCGCCCCCTAGCCAGCGGACACCCCCTCTGACAGGCCCCGCCCATCAGCTGTCCAGCCACCGCCCCGTCCCAGTCGCTCCATCTGGCCCCGCCCCGCGGAAAACGAGCAGGAAGCTCAGGAGGCTCCGCAGACACGGCGTTTGGAAAGGTGTGGAGGGGTCGCGGGTCGCCGGTGGTGGTCCCCCGTCACCCGCGCTGCCCGCCAGCCCCCAGCTCGGCCCGACTCGGCCAGCCACCCCGACCCGCGCAGAGCCCTGCCCGAAGGCGGCTCGGGGCTCTACTGCTCTGGTCTGGAGGCGGGGCCGGCGCGCGGCGTCATGCATATGCATGAGCGGCGCGGCGGCTCCATTGTGCCCTCGGAGCGGGCGGCGGCGCGATGGCGCGGGTGGTGGCGGCGGCGGCCCCGGGGCGGCGGGCGG
>NC_043701.1:102344673-102374712 GCF_006229205.1 Suricata suricatta | reverse complement strand
GGCTGGGTGGGCAGATGTGGGCGGCGGGGGCGGCAGGTGCGGCAGGTGCGCGAGGCGGGCAGGTGCGGCGCCCGGGGCCCGGCTCTGCGGCTCCTCTGTCTCGGGACTCCGGCCGGGCTGGGGGCGTCCCCACCGCCCACCTGCCATACCTGCCGCGTGCGCGTCGCGGTCTTGGGCCCAACGGCCCGGTGCACGCCGGGCGACCCTCACCTGAGTCTTTGTTGGGGCCGGAAGCCTGCCGAGAACCCTCCTGCGCGGGAGGGTGACCCCCGCGCCCCACCTGGCTCCGCCGCCTCCGCGCCGCGCTCTGGCCTGAGGGCTCGCCTTCCGCACTTGACCTGGGCCGTGCGCGCCCACCGACTGGCGACGTGGGACCCGCGCAGGTCTACTCTGGGTCAGCGACGCTGGCTGACCTCTCAGCCTTCAGCCGCGGCTTCCGTGGGGACACCCCTTTCCAAACGGGACGCAGGAAGCTCAGGCGGGAGAGTGTCGTGCTCCCCCGACCTGTTCCCTTCCTCCTCCTCCGTTCCCCTCTGAGCTGCTCCCAGCTATCCTCTGTTCTCCCCGCTCATGACCTACTCCCTCCTTGCCCTGGTCCCCTCCCCACAGCCCTGCTCCCCTTCACTCCCCCCATACCACACACACACACACACACACACACACACACACACACACACATATTCTCCCTGCCCTGCTCCCCTTTTCCTCCCCACTTGCTTCCCTTTTGCCCTGCTCCCACCCCTGCCCTGCTCTCTTCCTGATAGTTGCAGAACATCCACGGCCACATCTGTAAGTCGTTTGTTTTATCTCAGAAGATTTTGCAGGGACCTACACAGAACATGTGACTTGATCTGTAAGACAGTGGTGAATGTGGAGAGGGTGAGCACAGACTTCCCCACCAGACCCTGGCTTGCTTGAACCAGGGGCCTCTCCTGAAGAGGTTTGAGGGAGGTGACAGGACCCATGAGGAGGTCTCACCCAGTGGGTTACTGGCTTTGAGGACTTGCCATGCTTAGAGACTGGTCACGGGCTAGGAATAGAAGTCAGGGAGGAGATGATGAAGAACAGGCAGGGTGTGCCTGGCAGCCAGGCTTCCCCATGACATGTCCACTAGTCACTGCCCCCACTAATAGAGTCAGGGCTGCTAGCATAAATGCTGTCACGTGTCTTTCTCTTTCTTCGTTCCTGGGGTGGCCACATGTACCCGTTTTACACGTTGTAAACCGAGGCTCAGAGTAGTGAAACCCTGTAGCTGGTCTCTGATATGTGTGATGTCTGGGCCATTCACAAATGCTCCTTCCTGGGTGTTTGGATGAACTCTAGCACTTAGCTGGTCAGTGTTGGGGCATCACACGTAGACACTGGAGCACGTGAGTCCCCACCTTGTGCTGTCGCACTCACTGGAGCCGTTTTTTCTACCTCCTCTGAGCCCATTTGACCCTGGTGTCCCTCCGATTGGGGACTTACTCTGGGACCATGAGCTCCCTGCTCTGTGACCGTGGAGTAGGCCTGCCCTCCTGGGGTCAGGTGGCTTGTCATGGGCATGCCACCCCTGGGTGACGAGGCAGCGGGGACAGGGTGGAGTGGAAGTGGCTGACCCACATTAACGTCTGCCTTTGGTTGGCATGCAGGAGCCTGGGCACAGCTGCTGTAAGGCCCTGGGGCAGGGGGCCTGAATGGGGAGTTTTCTGGAGGAAGATGTGACTGGACCCCCGGAAAGCTGTGGTGCAGAACCAGACCAGGGTGGTTCTGCCGAGGGATCCCGGCTTCCCACTGGCACTGGGGCACAAACCCCACAGGCCTGCACCGGCTTTCCTGGCTCTGTCTTCGAAGCCAGGAAGTGGGAGGAGGGTCTGCACTCAGAGGGTGCCTCTCCCTCTATGGGGAGTAGCGGGTCGTGGGGTGCCCCCACTCAGAGTCTGTGGGTCTTCTCAGCGAGGAGAGCAGACTCAGTTTGGCAGGAAGTCACACACACACCCGAGCACCCAGGCGTGCAGGAGGCTCAGGGGGAACTGGAAACGTCTGTGGTCTCATCTACAGCAGAGAGGTCTCTGGGGTGGAATTCCCCCACCCCATGTGATGTAGGAGGCCACCCGGGGCCCCTGCCCTGCCACCTCCTCCCCGGCAATCCAGGGCTCTCAGACGGGGGTCCCAGTGTCAGCAGCAGCCTGACCCTGACCCACAAGCCTGGTAGACACAGGAGTCTTCTGGCCCCTGCCCTGCAGGTGAGTGTGATTAGCCAGACTGGAGGCTCCCAGCAGTTGTGAATGGAGCCCCTGCGGCTCTGCGATACTGTCCTGGGCAGGGGGCATGTCTCCCCACTGATCCTGGGATGGCTGAATGGGCCTGGCCAGCCCAACCGCCCTGGGTTGGGGAGGATTGCGGAGGGCTTCTCTGTAGGGAGAGCGGGCGGTGGTTGCGGTTTTTCAAGTTAATTTTATTTTGAGAGAATCCCGGATTCACGTGCAGCTGTGAGAAATCAGCCTGGATCATTTTCCTGGTTTCCCTAGCGGTGACATCTCACCAGACGATGGTCACATCACACAGGGATTCTCTGGGGATACAGATATCTCCTTCCCCACCTTCTCCTGTTCGCACCTGCTTCCCTCCTCCCCACCTGGTGTCGCGCTCTGCTCCTCACTTCTCTGATTTCATCATTTCAGGAACGTTACATAAAGGGAATCATACTGCGTGTAACCCTCAGGGACTGGCTCTTTCCACATGGCATGATCCTTTGGGGATCCCTGTTCACTCTTCCTTTTCATGCCCCTGGGCTGTGGACGCCCTGCAGCTGGCTAAAACTTCACCCAAAGGGCTCTGGGTGGCCACTCTGAGGGTGCCAGGAGGAAGCTGGTGTCAACACGCGCATCCGGGTTTTCTGTGAACGTGAGTTTGCATTTCTCCAAGATGAACGTGCAGTCGCCAGGTTGCCCGGTAGGTGCGTGCTGATCCTCACAAGACCGCTGCCAGACCGGTTTCCAGGGTGGCCGCACCACTTTCCAGCCCCCTCCCACCCCCCAGTGGGGAGGCGATCCACTCCCCCACTGCTCACCATCCCCAGCACTGGGTGGTGTCACTGTTGTAGCCACTTTAGTAGGTACGTAGTTTGCACGTCCCTGGTGGCCGTGATGTCAGACGTCTGTCTCATTCTGGGCCAGCATGCCACCTAGACAACCTCGTCGATGAAATGTCTTTGTGTCTTCTGCCCATTTTCTAGCTGGGGTGTTTCCTTTTCTTTTGAGGTTTGAGAATTCTTTATATATCCCAGATACTAGTCCTTTGCCAGAGACACGGCTTGCGGGTGCACCTGCTGCTCTGGAGCTGGCCTCAGCAGGGTCTTTTCCAGATGTCATTCCCCCACCCCCATGAGGATCATACCAGTGTTACGTCTAAGGGTTCTGTCCTTGGTTCTAGGTCCTGAAAAAAGAGTCTCTCCAAAGGTTTTACCGTTTTTTGTTGTTCATGTACATCTATGCTCCATTTCAAGTTAATCTCTGCACAAGATGTGAAGGTCAGGACTTTTCGGTGTTGCTCATGGGAGCCCCGTGTGTGGATTGCAATGCCATGTTTCCTCCAGTGCCTGGTCTGTGCCCTCTGTGGTCTGTTCCGTTGACCTGTTGGCAGGTCCACCCATCCATGTCCATGATGGCCACGTCTCCATCCTGGAGTTGGATGGTAGGGACTGGGGACACTGACCTGGCTGGCTGGTCCTGTCTCCTCGGCCTGCATCTACCCAGATTCCCTGGGGCCGCAGCCTTCTGGACCCACTGACTCCTGTTTCCAGAGTGGGACCTGGCCTGGGTGGGGGAAGAGAAGACTGTGTGGAGGGGGAGCAGAACCAGGTACAAGGCAGACCTGCTGAGTGTCCCCACCCGCTCACCACCCCAGCCCCCTGGCCCTGCTGCGGCTCTGGGACCCACTTAGCTCAGTGCTCAACAGCGGGAAAGGCTGAAGGCAGAGCCACTTGTGTCACATTCCCCACTGTACCCTTCCCTGCTCTGGGTTCCCGGCAAGGGGCCTTCAGGACCACTGACAGACGACACAATAACGTGGAGGTCCCTTGTCAGCACTCAGGAATGGGAGTCATGGGATTGGGTGGGTTCTGGGGCCACTTTCTTGCTTCTGGGCCAGAGAGGTACTGTGAGTGCAGGGGTGGCGGGTTGAGCCACCAGACATTAGCTTGTCCAGGGTGGCGTGTGTGTGTTGGGGGGGCTTGTAGCCCTTAAAAGGCAGTGGTGCTCCAGGACAGAACCTCAACACCAAGAGGGTAGAGTCCCCCTGCCGGGGACCCCTGGCGACCTCTGAGAACCATAGCCAGTGCGCCTCTGTGGTCAGGTCTGGCAGACGTAGGTGTGCAGGGTGGCCCTGGGGGTGTCAACAAGGGCTTGGGCCTGCTTTCGGGGGTGTCTCAGGACATGAGTGCCTGGCTCTTCCTTCGTTTTTCTGAGCCAGCAATTGGGGGGTGAGAGTCGCACAGTAGGAGGATGCCCCCTGCACGGGCACACAAGTCGCATGAGAGTTCCCATTGGCCCCTCGCCATGTCCTTGGGCACATGCCAACCCTCTGCCCGTTGCTCCCTGTATGCGCCCCTCCCCTTTGGGGACCTCTCAGTGGGTGTCACCTCGGCCTGTGGGGGTCAGGTGTGCCTGGCCCTGTGCCCATGTCAGTCCCTGAAGGGCCGCCCGCCAGGGGTGCGCAGGTGTCCTCTACTCCTTCCCCCAGGCTAGGGTGGAGGCTGGCAACTGGCTGCTGGCTGACCTTGCTCAGCCCTGTTAACCCGAGACCCCTCCCCAGAACAGGCAGGCTGAGGAGCCCAAGAAGACGGTGGTCACCGGCTGGTCCTCTCTGTTCTCCTCCGCTGGCTCTGGCCTTGGCCTCTACCCGAGGGCCTTCTTGGGGGATTCTGGCACTTGGGTGCTGAAAGTTCCCTGACTTTTATGGATAGCCAGGCCTTCTTGAGGGAAGGGCCTCTGAAAAGGATCTGGGCTCAGAAAGCCTGCTCCACTCCAGGGGTTGTGAGTAGCAGGGCCTGGCCAGAAAGGGTTAATGCTGGCTTCCAGGCTGGGTTTGGGGGTCCAGAGACAGAGGCTTGTCAGGGTGGGCAATTCAGGGTGAGGCTGCCCCCACTCCACAGTGGCCCTGTGACCTTAGTGTTGCCCTGCCCTCCATTGGTTAGAGCAGAGCAAGGGAGCCTGGTGCTGGAGGCTCCCGGCCCCACCACCAACAGTCCCCAGCTGCCACACCTCCACTATGTCCTCCTCTCTTCCCACAGCCAGAGCAGCTGAGTCCCACGTAAACAGCAGTGAGGGCCACTTCCTGCTACCCGAAGACCTGGCCTTTAGGCTGCTCCGAAGCCAATGAACCCCATGCACCCTGTGAAACCTGCCCTGCCCCCCACGCCGCACGGGTAAGTGGAGCTCCTGCTGCCCTCCCCTCTCAGGTCTCAGGTGGCAGGTGCGGGTGGGGTGGCAGAGTGGGATATCTCTGCCCCAGGTCGCCAGCCTCCCCAGTCAGGGACCTCGACACCTGTTGCCTCCTGACCTGGGTCACCATCCATCTCTCTCCTTGCAGTGATGGTCCATTTGCTTATGAGGCGGTGCCTTGGCAACAGAGTGCCACTCAGCCGGCAGGGTCGCTGTCCGTCGTCACGACTGTGTGGGGCGTCGGCAACGCAGCACAGAGTCAGGTGGGCCTGCAGTGGGGCCACCCCCAAGAGCCACCACAGGCCACCTAGACCCCGACTCTGCCCTGTCCATGTAGATGTGTCCCCCTCTCACACGTGCTGTGGGACTTCTTCCCCCATCTTTGGGCCTTCGCACCCCTGCTATTTTCCCCTCCTTCCTCCCCCACCTCTGCCCCCAGCCCCTCACTGCCATGCCTTTCCTTTGGAGCCCTTTAGAGCAACTGCATGAAGTGAGCCATCCAGATGGTCCTCACCAGTGATTCTTGCCTCCTCGCAGGTTTTGGGGAACCCCATGGGCCCTGCAGGGAGCCCCCCCGGTGGCTCTGTGATGCCTGGCATGGCGGGCAGTGGCCCTGCCCTGAACCCCCCACAGTGCCTCGGACAGCAGGCGTTCGCTGAGGGTGCCGCCAGCAAGGGCTTTGGGGGCTACCCCGGGGGCCCTGGCTTCGCTGCTGGGTAAGCAGGACCCTCACCCGCGAGGTATGCTGGGAGCCCTCCAGGGGCAGTGTTTGCAACCTGGCAGGAACCCAGGGCCATGTGAGCCAGTGTGTTGAGTGGCATGTGTGTATTGCTCCCGCGGGCTCCCTGGGCTGATGTGGGAGCATCTAGACAAGAACGGGACCCCAGTAGGTGCCGTGTGGCCCCCAGGCGACAGGCAGGGGAGCGCTTCTGAGCCAAGCCATCTGTGTCTCTCACAGGTATGCGGGTGGCCCGGGGGGGCCAGGGGGCCTGGGTCTGCCCTCACATGCCACACGACCCTCCACCGATTTTACTCAGGCGGCGGCGGCGGCTGCGGTGGCTGCTGCTGCAGCCACCGCCACGGCCACCGCCACGGCCACGGTGGCCGCCCTCCAGGAGAAGCAGAGCCAGGAGCTGAGCCAGTATGGAGCGGTGAGGCCCGGCCGCTCCTCCCATAAAGCCCACGTGTGCTGGTCTGGAAGGCAGCGACCCGTGGGGCAGCCTGGGTCGGGGACTGGGGACATGCACATAGCGAGATGAGGGGGTTGGAGGGCGGTGAGGATCTGCGGGGGGCAACTGGGTAGCACCCACAGTGGTGGGGGCGCTGAATGGCTCCTCTCTTCTCTCTCCAGATGGGGGCTGGGCAGGCTTTTAACAGCCAGTTCCTACAGCATGGAGGTCCCCGGGGGCCCAGCGTCCCTGGCAGCATGAACCCTGCCAGCGTGGGAGGGCTGTTGGGCCCCTCTGGCATGAACCCCATGGGCACAAACCCCACCCGGGCAGCAGGCATGGCACCTCTCTATGCAGGGCAGCGCCTGCCCCAGCATGGGTACCCTGGGCCTCCGCAGGCACAGCCCCTGCCCCGACAGGGCGTCAAGAGAGCCTACTCCAGCGAGGTGAGCGTCCGTTCCCCCCTCAGCCTGAGCTCCTTCCAGAGCCACAGTGAGGTCGGGCATCTGTGTGACAGAAGCGGCCACTTCCGACAGGGCGGGCACCACGTCCTCCCTGGGACCTGGCTTCCCTGACAACTATCCCCCTGGCATTCTGCCTCCTTCAGGTTTATCC
The DNA here is from genome assembly GCF_006229205.1 of Suricata suricatta. Lineage (NCBI taxonomy): Eukaryota > Metazoa > Chordata > Mammalia > Carnivora > Herpestidae > Suricata > Suricata suricatta. The sequence continues at coordinate 102,367,505 of NC_043701.1, read as the reverse complement.
AGGGCAGCAATACCTGCCAGGAAGCCAGTACGGGCCCAGTGCCACCCAGTACACACCCAGCGCCGGGCAGCCCCCTGCCCCCTCCTCCTACCCTGGGCACCGGCTGCCCCTGCAGCAGGGCGTGGGCCAGTCCCTGTCTGCCTCTGGCCCCGCAGGACTGCACTACAAGGTAGGTCTGGCTCCTCTGGGCCCGCCACAGCCTCTGCTGGGCCCCGTGCACTTTGGGGGACCAAGCAGCCAGAAGCTTCACAGGGGTCCTGGCCAGGGCAGGGATCCAATTCTGAAAGGGCCCTCTGAGACTTGTGTATCTTGTTGGAAATTGGGCAGAGGGAGCGGTAGGCAGGCCGCCTAGTCACTTGAATTCTGTTGTGGAAAAGTGTCTCTTCTCCCTCCACCCACCCAGGAGAAGCCCAGCAAGCTCTGGGGAAGGGGTGGAGGAGGTGTTTCTTCAGCTTCTCTGTGGCTCTCCCAAAACCCCTTGTGACACACGGGGTCATCTCGTTTTCTGTAGTAGCAATTTTTTTAAATTATGCAAGCAATACCTGCTCCCCGCAGATCACATGGAAAACCTCAAAAGCATACAAAGGAAACAGGCCAGTGCCACGTACGTGGTGGGCTCCCTCCCCCTGGCCTGCTCCGAGTCAGGTTCAGGGGCCCGGGCGGCGGGGGGGGGGCAGGCTGGGGCCCCAGGCACACACGGTGTTTTCTCCTACAGCCCGCAGAACAGTTCAACGGGCAGGGTGCCAGCTTCAACGGGGGAAGCGTCAGCTACAGCCAGCCCAGCCTGAGTGGGGTACAGTCACGCGGGTGGGCGGCTCCTGGGGCGGGCATGTGGACAGAGGGCACCCAAGCGGCAAGAAGTGTGGGTAGCCAGCCTGATGCCCCTGGAGGTGCCCACTGCCTGTTTCTATCGTGACCAGTCCCAGTGGGTGCTTCGAGAACAAACTCCACCCCCCACCATCCCACCTTGACTGTTTGTTCAACCCCACAGCCCACCCGTTCCATCCCTGGCTACCCCAGCTCCCCACTGCCCGGGAGCCCCACGCCACCCATGACCCCCAGCAGCAGTGTCCCCTACATGACCACCAGCCAGGAGGTCAAGTCTCCCTTCCTGCCAGACCTCAAGCCCAGCATGAGCTCCTTGCACCCGTCACCCCCTGGTGAGTGTCACCTGCTCTCAAAATGTTTGGGCAGAGGTCCCAGGACTCCAGAGTCCTACAGGGAATGTGGGGGTGGGGGGACCCTTAATTGTCTCTTGTAGTCCTAGAATTCTGTGCACATCCATTCAAGGTGTGGGTCTTCTCCCTAGAAAAATACTCATGCACACAAAGTTCTGTCTATAATTTCAGGGGATTTATGAGCCTCCTGAGGTGCACTCCTGGTTAAGAGCCCCCTGCTCTGGGGGAGACCACCATGCAGAAGCTAGGGTCCTAGAACCCTACCTCAAGCACGGGGATGATGGAGGGTGGTCTGTTCACACCTAGTCAGCCTCTCTCGCCTTCTAAAAGCACAGGAGCACCGTAATTCTGGGTTGGGGGCACATTCTCTAGTCATAACTTAGGGGACACCGGGCCAGGTGATGGAGGAGGGTGATGGCTGGGCTCAGGGCCCCAGAGGAAGATGCTGCCCACACCAGCCCGAGGCGGGGGAGGCCAGGAAAGAGAAGTCGTGCTCCTCAACCCCAGATCCTGGCTCGAGGGTGGCTGGCTCACAGCAGCATGGCCTGCTCCCAGGCAGCGGCCCCGGTGACGAGCTGCGCCTGACCTTCCCTGTGCGGGACGGGGTTGTCCTGGAGCCCTTCCGCCTTCAGCACAACCTGGCTGTGAGCAACCACGCCTTCCAGCTCCGGGACTCTGTCTACAAGACCCTGATGTTGAGGTGAGCGACCCATCCACCCTTCCCTGCGCCCCGCCTAGCTGCGCAGCCGCATTCTGCCACTTGACATTTCTCAGTCAGAGGCCCTGCCCCGCCATGAGGCCCCGCCCCACATTGCGACCCAGCCCTCTGGACCTACCCCGGGCTCTTGCTCAGTGGCTCCGCCCAGCAATATAGTCTCTTCTCACCCGAGAAGCCCTGCCCCAGGGCCTCTGCTTGGACACCCGGCCCCACCCCGCAATGTGCCCGCCCCTCTGTGAAGCCCCGCCCCACGGCCCCTTCTCAGCGGCCCACCCCCCGCAGGCCGGACCTGGAGCTGCAGTTCAAGTGCTATCACCATGAGGACCGGCAGACCAACACCAACTGGCCGGCTTCGGTGCAGGTCAGCGTCAATGCCACCCCGCTCACCATCGAGCGTGGTGACAACAAGACGTCCCACAAGCCGCTATACCTGAAGCACGTGTGCCAGCCGGGCCGCAATACCATCCAGATCACAGTCACTGCCTGCTGCTGTGTGAGTGCCTTGTGGGTCACAGGGGCCTGGCTGTGCCTGCCCTCCACCCCCCACCCCACCCCTGGCCCAGAGAGTGGACCTCCCTGCTCCCTGGTGATGCCCGCTCACCAGGGCCTGGTGTTCTGGCTGAACCTGTAGGAGACAGTGGCCAGTTCTTCTGGGGGGTAGGGGTGGCTAACCCAGAAACCTCCCTGGATGGGGGCTCCAGGCAGGCCCAAGGCCCCACATGGACACCAGGGTGCCATTCGCAGGGTGCGCAGGGGGCTCTCTCAGGGACAGTGCTCTGACTGGCGGCGGACAGACAGCTAGAGCAGGATGTGAGAATATAGGCAGCCCAGACGGGAGAACCCTGGCCACAGCCCCTGACCCACCTCCCCCTCCGCAGTCCCACTTGTTTGTGCTGCAGCTGGTGCACCGGCCGTCCGTCCGCTCGGTGCTGCAGGGCCTGCTCAGGAAGCGCCTCCTGCCCGCCGAGCACTGCATTACCAAGAGTGAGTGACCAGCTACCACACGGCAGGTCCCCATGTCCAACGCGGTGGGGCTCTGGGGTGGGCAGCAGCCGGCCTGGCTGGGAGCCCCTCACTGAGACCTCTCCCTTTCCACGCCAGTAAAGCGCAACTTCAGCAGCGGCACCATCCCTGGCACCCCTGGGCCCAACGGAGAGGACGGGGTGGAGCAAACGGCCATAAAGGTGTCCCTCAAGTGTCCCATCACCTTCCGCAGAATCCAACTCCCTGCTCGAGGTCATGACTGTCGCCACATACAGGTGGGTGGTCCCAAACTCGTGACGTGGGATGGTTTTTAGTTGAGCCTCCACCAGCAGGTGACCAGCCAGCGGGTGGGTGGACAGGCTGTGCCAGGTGCCACCCCCTGTGCCGAGTGCTTAGCCTGGCTTCTCAACACACACGTACCTCAGCCTGAAATCGCGTGGCTTGATTGCAGGGGGCGGCCCAGTTGCCCCTGGCCCTCATGTGAGAAGCCATCTCTCCTGCTCCCACAGTGTTTCGACCTGGAGTCCTACCTGCAGCTCAACTGTGAGCGGGGGACCTGGCGGTGCCCCGTGTGCAAGTGAGTGTCCCAGACAGTCCTCCCGGGATCCCAGGTTTGGACACCAAGGAAACCCCAAGTTTAAGGGGTCACAGCACAGACGAGGACAGTGCAACTCAGCAGTCAGTTCGTGCAGGGTCATCTTTCATAGAATCGCTTTATGTGGGGTCACCTTACACAGGACCACTTGATGCTGTGCAGCCTCGGGCAGAGTGATGGAGCCAAGTGGCGTGCCCGAGGCCGCTGAGCCACATGCCTTTGGTTTCCTACAGCAAGACAGCGCTGCTGGAGGGCCTGGAGGTGGACCAGTACATGCTGGGCATTCTCATTTACATCCAGAAGTGAGTGTCTTCGTGCTGCCTGCCTACCACAGGTCGGCCGCGGGGCGGGCTGATACATCTAACCCAGGCTGACCGCCCATGGGGTCCGTGCGACGTACCGGGTGCCCATAGGCGTTTGAGCAGCCGGTCTGCCTAGAAGCGGGCCTAGGGGCCGGGAGAGACCAGGTGGTGACCAGCCGCGTGTCCCTGCCCAGCTCTGACTATGAGGAGATCACCATCGACCCCACGTGCAGCTGGAAGCCGGTGCCCGTGAAGCCCGATGCTCACGCCAAAGAAGAGCCAGATGGGCCAGCGCTGAAGCGATGTCGCACTGTGAGCCCTGCGCACGTGCTCGTGCCCAGCGTGATGGAGATGATAGCGGCCCTGGGCCCTGCCGCTGCCCCCTCCGCTCCCCTGCAACCCTCCTCGGCCCCAGCCCCTGGTGACTACCCTGGCCAGGGTGAGTGCCAAGGCTGCTGATTTCGCGCTTTCCAAGACCAGTGTGCTAGGGGCCCTGCACCTGGGGAGGGCCTCCTTGGGACTTGGCAGGGCAGGTGTGGCAGCACCACAAGGACTGGCAGCGGGGCCCAGTGGGTGAGAATGGGGCGCTCTGCTGGCCCAGCCCCCTGCCCTCACGTGTGGGTGTGCCTGGGTGAACCCAGCTCCCCTGAGATGAGAAGAAATGCTGTTTTCTGTAAAACCCAAAGGTGCCTGTGGGAGGGCGCTGGGAGCCTGGGCCCCCAGCTGTCTCACCAGCGCCAGCCCCCATGCCTCACACAACACCGACTCTGCTCTCAGGTTCCAACTTCCTGGGACCCGGGACCTTTCCTGAGTCCTTCCCACCCACCACGCCCAGCACCACTGCCCTTCCTGAGTTCATCCAGGGGCCACCCCCCAGCTCCTACCAGCCTGACATTCCCAGCAGCCTCCTGACACCAGAGAAGTCTGCCCCCTGCCTCCCAGGCCAGGTCAGTGCCACTGCGGGGTGGAGGGCCGACTCCAGGGGGCCCCCAGGCCCATTCTACCTGGTTCTTGTCTCCTTCCCCAGATGGCGCCAGCAGGCCACCTGGACCCTGCCCACAACCCAGGGCCTCCAGGCCTACTCGCCCCCAGCCTTGGAGGGCCCCCAGGGCCCCAGCTGCACCATCCAAACCCTCCCCCAACATCCCGGCAGCCCCTGGGCCCAGTGAGCTCGGGCCCCATCGGCGAGCTGGCCTTCAGCACTACCACAGGCGTGATGGGGCCCCCCATGTCTGGGGCGGGGGAGGCCCCAGAACCAGCCCTGGACGTGAGTACAGGCCCCCATGCCGGGAGCACGTGGGAGTTGGGGCTGGGGACAGCATGTCCATCACCCCCAGGGTCCACATGCATCATACAAGGGAAGACGACCCTGATGTTCTAGTGACTTCGAAGCCAGGACAACTGATCAGATAGCATCATCTCTTTCCATGAGGAGTGTCAGGCACCTGAATAGCTGAGGGGTGACTCTGTCCAGGCAGTTGCTATGGGGACCGTGCAGAGTCCCCAAGAAGATTGGGCTTGCAGACGACCACCCTGGCCTCCGTGTGGTTTGACCCACAGGTGTCATGTGAGCCAAAATCACTGTATAAACTGCAGATAATGGTCTTCCTGATAAACCAAACTCACTAATGTTCAACTGGAGAAAAATTAGAGCAGCTGAAAGCTGAAAATTCCAGACACTGAAATCCCACTTGCTGCATTTGCCCTGTTCACATCCGGGACCCTGAATGGCCCCCGTATGTGCCCTCTGGGGCAGGCGCCATATGTCCCAGGTTGTCCTTGGACAATGTATATGGAGTGAGTCCTGGTCAAAGAGGAGCCTTTGGCAGGGAGAGGCCCCATGCAGGCTGAGGGACTCAGGCAAGGGCCCCTGTGCAGGGGTGTGGTGGGCCTCAGGCCAAAGCTGCTGATGGCTTTGCTTTGTCCTCAGCTACTCCCAGAACTGACCAACCCCGAGGAGCTGCTGTCCTACCTGGGCCCACCTGACCTTCCCACAAACAGCAATGATGACCTGCTCTCTCTCTTCGAGAACAACTGATCCTGTTGCCCCTGCCCAGCTGGTGGGGACACGCCTGCAGATGTCACCACGCCCTGCCCCTCCCACCTTTGTTCCTGGAGCCAGGACCTACCCTCCCCACCGCCACCGAGAAGGCAGCTGCACTGGGTGGGAAGGGACCTCGGGCACCCTGCCACCACCCAGCTCTCTGCCATGCTCAGCCCCGCCCTGTCCACCACTGCTGCCCCGACCCCAGCTGGGCCCAGCTCTGCCCTGTCCATACACACCTGCGTCCCCAATCTCGTGCCCCGCCCCCTGGAGCCAACCCCGCCTGCTCACACCAGCCTGCATCCTGTCCAGTGTTGACCCTTCTGTTGCAGTGACCCCGTGGCTCACTGGCAGGGAGCCGGGCTGCCCTGTCCTGAGCCTGAGCTCACAGTGGTGGCGGGTCCCTCTTCCCACCCGAAGCCTCAGGCCGTGGGGTGGGAGCCCCAAAGCACAACAATGTACATAGTGTAGAGACACTGAGAGCTGTGAGCGGGAGGGACCCGAATGTCCTGGGTGCAGACAGTGGGTGCAGGGGATGGCTGCAAGCCTTATCCCCCAGGGTGGGCACCCAGACCCAGCTCTGTACAGACTCTCCAGCAGGCTGCTCCCAAGGGTCCTTTTCTGTGAACATGAAGAATCAGTCCCGCTGAGTTTTTTAAAACTGCCTCTCCCGTGTCCCCCCCGGGGCCAGGCCAGGTGGGGGAGGGGAGCCTCTGCATCCCCTGGCCCAGGGCTGAGTCGTGTCCCCTGTCTGCCCTTCTCTATTAAAGGACTCCCTCGTAGTGGGCCTGGCGAGTCCCTCCTTCATGCCCGGCCCATGGCCTTCCCGCGGGCAGGCTCCCCTCCAAGCCGAGACCCGGCTATCCCCGCCTTGTGGTATATTTCCTCGTCCCTGGAATTTTCCAAGTTGGCTTCAGCTGGAGAACTATTTTGTGAGGTGTCACCAGGGCCAGGAGACACATCTGCCACCATGTCACCATGCGTGGGCATGCCTGGGGCAGGGAGCCAGGGGCCTTGGGAGGGGCTGAGACTGAAGGCCTGGCTGACCTTAAGACACCAGTCCCAGACAACCTGTGGAGGGTGGCCCTGGGCCCCTCTGTCCATGTGCCAGCTGCCTGGGTGGCCTTTTCTCCTGGCCCCAAGGGCCTTCCTGTATAGCAGATCTGAGCCCTGTGGTAGGGAAAGGGGAGCCGTGGGGTGCTGGAAGCTCATGTGGGAGGTGTCCCAGCCCCAGGAGGCTTTGGCTGTTGGCATCTTGGGATCCCAGGTGGGGGCCATAGGGTCTGCCTGCAGCCTGTTCCTGGCTGAGGGAATAGGGGTCATGACCCAGCGCTGCAGGGTCTGACAGAATGCTGTCCCTCTGCGGGGGACACGGAGTGGGGTGCCATGTGCAGTGTGGTCTTGCACGTCAGTGCACCTTCAGCCTATTCCGGGTGCTGCTGAGCAGAATGGAGAACTCCAGAGCTGAGCTGCAAGTGGCTGGGGACAGGTGTGGCCAGATGTGGACTCCCCTTGAACCAGGGGGTGACAGCAAGGTGCAAACGTTCATGCAATACGTCCCATTTTAGTAAAGCGCAATACTAAATCCCATTCATGGGATTCCTGTGTATGTGCCACGGTTCCAGGGAAAAGCGAGGGGACATTGGCCAGCACTTCCTGGGGTGGGGGGTGGGGCACACGCACCACCACCCCCAGCTCCTCTTAAATGCCTGGGGACACTCCTCACCTGAGGCCACGGGACAGGTCTCCATCAATTAAGAGACAAATCCTGCGAGGTGCCTTCTCTGAGCCTTTCGGGACAAGGCTACATGTCACTAACAGGGTTCAGGTGGGACGCTAACCTCCTAGACAACAGTAGCAAACTGGAAGTCAAACATCGTCTACAGCCCACGGGGCAGAGGCAATGTCAGGAGCTGAACCACGAGGTCCTTCGAGGGCACGCAGGCCTGAAGAGCCAATGGTGAAAGCAGCTTCGGGAGGGAATTTTCCAGCTGTGAACAGCTCTCCACACCCCATTCCACACATGAAGAAACTTCTAGAACACAGTCCAAAGCCAAAGACTGGAGGAAATCAAGGCCCAGGCCAAGGAGGCCAGAAAAGCGGTCGAGGGTCCGGGTACACGTGTGTCTCTAAGAAGTGACAGGATGAGCTGACCTGGAGTCTGAGCGACTGAGGTCAGCAGTGGGGCTGGAAACTTTGGCCAATGTCACAGAGAAGACTGACAGCCCAATGCACAGGTCCTGGGAGGCACAGGGACCACAGAGTGGGCGCTCCAGCAAGGACGCGGAGCCCCTGGTCAATTGCCCCACACATACACACACAAACTGGGACCCGATTGAGCTCAGTGGGTTAGGAGACATTACCGACCTCTCCCCCATCTTCACTTGCGGGAGCCCCCTCCCTGCAGTGCACCCCCACCTCGCTCCCTCCCTGCAGTGTGCTCCCCACCCCCCCAAGCTGGGCTAGCCACCGGGACTAGGATGGGCATTGTGAAAGAAGCCAGGACACCAGGGACCCTGTTGAAGGGAGGGTCCAAGGACAGGATCACTTTTTTGTCTACTTTTGAGGTTGAGAATCACTGGCCGCTTGCCCAGTCCGGTTTTTAAAGTTGGTGTGTGTGGATTGCCCAGATGCTAAGTGCAGTGGGTTCTGTGGGGTGACATGCTGTCACTGACCCTGTCCTGCAGTCACCCACCCACCAGTGCCCTGCCTCTGTCAGCAGACGTTGGCTTGGCGGACTCTTGAGCCTGTGAGTCGGGTCAAGGGACTGCACCCCCTCGTTAGCTACCAGCCACCCAGGCTGACGCCTCCTGGGCTGTGACAGGGGGGGATGAGCTGATGCTCCTCCTTGCCTCCACACCCCCAGCTCCTCCAGCCGGGCCCCTCCAAACCCTTTCTGAGTGCGTTCACCACAGCTCAGGCTGTGAGTGATCAGGACCAGCTTGGAAGGGAAGGATGCAAGCTAGGCATCCTGAAAGGGCCACCAAGTGCCTTTGGGATGGCCAGACTTGGGCAGATACAGCCCCAGAATGGCCTGTCCGCTTTGAGAGCCTCATTCTGCAGAGTGGCGGCTGCTGGGGAGCAGAGACCTGCCTTTCCAAGCCCTGCTCTCTCCGACACTGCACAAGACCCCAGCCACCTGCTTTGCGGTGGGGTGAGCTCCGGCCGACCCAGCTAGGGGATCACAACCAGGGTGGGGTCAGCAGTGCTCCCCAACGCAGGGAATAGGTACCAAAAGTACCACATTTCCTCCTGACCTGCACCTGCCACACAGGCCGCCCACCGGAGACGTACAAGCTTCTCATCCTACCAAATCCAGGCTTTGCACAACTCGCCCCTGCCGCAGTGAGCCCTCTGTTTCCAGAACAAATCGGGGTGCCCACTGTGGCCGCTGCTCTCCCCATGGCTGCCTCTGTGGTCCCCTTTGCAGCTGATCAATCACAGACAACTCCATAATGATCATTTCCTGATGTTTTATTTAAAAATTTATAATGTTTGTGGCGCCGAGGTGGCTCAATCGGTTAAGCATCCGACTTCAGCTCAGGTCATGATCTCACAATTCGTCGCAGGTTCGAGCCCCACGTCAGGCTCTGTGCTGACAGCTCAGAGCCTGGAGCCTGCTTCGGATTGTGTGTCTCCCTCTCTCTCTGACCCTCCCCTACTCATGCTGTCTCTCTCTCTCAAAAATAATAAAATATTTTAAAAATAAATAATAAAAAATAGAAATTTCTAATGTTTTTATTCTTTCTTTTTTTTTTGAGAGAGAAAGAGCAAGCACATGCATAACTAGGGGAGAGGCAGAGAGAGAGGACACAGAGACGGAAGCAAGCTCCAGGCTCTGAGCTAGCTGTCAGCACAGAGCCGGACGCAGGGCTCAAACCCACAAACCGTCAGACGCTTAACTGACTGACCCACCCAGGTGACGCCTGATGTTTTATTTAAAAGCACGCCCACCTTTGCAAAGTTAAACAGCACAGGGAGTGCCCACACAACCCTCAGGTTGGTGACTGTCAGCATTTTACACCCTGCTTTCCTACTCCCATCTTTTCTATGTAGCTGCGTTTTTTATGTGCACACGATTAGCCGTTGCCAACTTTGGGAAGTCAGTTGCAGATGAACCGTTGGTCTCTCAACACCTCAGCCTGCATCTTGGAAAAACAAAAACCTTACCTTCGTTCGCATGCCAGGGTGAGCCTGGGCCCCACAGTGTCCTCCGTCACGTTCCAATGTCTCCACGGCTTTTACAACTTTTATCAACTGAGACTCAGTCAAGGCTCACATTTTGCGTCTGGTGGCTGTTTCTCTGCCCTCTCTAAGAGAGAAGGGTCCTTGGCTTTTTTCCCTCACACTGATTTTCTGAACAATTCGGGTGAGTTGCCCCATGGAAAGGCTGGACGTGTGGTCCTGGCAACACTCACTTTCTCCTTTGCCCCGTGTGTCCTGTCCCCTCGAAGGGACAGCTGGAGCTTGCCTGAATGATCTTGATCAGACAAGCGTTGGTTTTTAAGTGACCTCCCTCGAGACCATGAGTTCCGTGGGGGCGAGGACAGAACGTTTGTGTCCAGATTTATCCCAAAGCCAGCAACCTTTGTCCGAGAGATTAAGCAGGGGCGAGGCCGCGGTGCCCAAGAGTGGGCTCCCCCCAGGGCTGGCTAAGCACCCAGCACCCTGGCTACTGCCCCTTCCGTCTCTCCAGCCAGCCTGCCCCTGTCCTGACTGAGGCCCTGTGCCCTGCAGGTGCACCATGGGATGGCCGGTAGGTGTCCAGTGAGGGTCTGTCCCCATGAGGACTGGGAGCAGGGTGAGCCCTGGTGGCCAGGGTCGCCACACGGGCCCACACTAGGAGCCTCTTAAACCGCGTGGGAAATCTCTGTACGAAGTTTCCACTCAGTTTTGCTGTAAACCTACAACTATTCTAAAAACTGTCTATTTACAAAAGTCTGCTAAAGAGTTGACATCTTACTTATGATTTGTAAATACCAAATACAAATTCTTAATTATTGTCATTGACTTTATCTTTTATTTCTTTAACGTTTATTTGTTTTTGAGAGACAGAGTGCGAGCAGGGGAGGGTCAGAGAGAGGGAGACACAGAATCTGAAGCAGGCTCCAGGCTCCCAGCTGTCAGCACAGAGCCTGACTTGGGGCTTGAACCCATGAACTTTGAGATCATGACGTGAGCCAAAGCCGAACACTTAACCCACTGAGTCACCCAGGCGCCCCTGTCATTGACTTTAAAACAAGCAAAATGACCTAAACAGGTGGGAAACAGGAAGGACCCCTGTAAGCCCATGTATGCCCTGCCCCCGCTGCTCTCCCAGTGGGTGAGGCCTGGGCTGCTGGTGGGTGCAGGGTCAGTCGGAAGACCGTGGCCCTGAGCGGCATCCTTCCGGACACTGGGGCCAAGTACGCTCCTTAGTTCCTGCTCATTTTCTGAGCCTGCAACCCCAGCCCTCCCACCAAGCATTAAGTGTGACCGGATCAGCCTAACTCAGCCAGAGCTGGTTTCTGCTGATATGCAAACACAATTTTTGGCTGGTAGACACATTTTTTTTTAATTTACTCATTTATTTTGGGGAAGGGGCAGAGATAGAAGGAGAGAGAGAATCCCAAGCAGGGTCCACAGTCAGCACAGAGCCCGACATGAGGCTCAAGCCCACGAACTGTGAAACCATGACCTGAGTTGAGATCAAGAGTCGAATACTTAACCGGCTCAACCACCCAGGCGCCGTGATACACATATCTTTAAAATGCATCCTTGAAAAAAAATAATAAATAAATAAAAATAAAAAACAACCTTGAACTTCTACTCGTGGCAGAAGATCTGGTGGTGAAATCGCACACACACCCCGTCCCGCCAACCCATCCTGTCAACACTGGACACAAGAGGCACTAGCTCTCAGTCGCCAGACAGTAGGGCTGTGGGCATGTCCCACATTCTCTGTGGCACCAGCCAGACCCGGGCCAGGAAAACGGACCCACGGAGAGCAGGGCCCTGGGGTCAGGTCCAGAGCACAGCCTGCAGAGAGGCAGCCCTGGATGGATGGCCACGATGGGTCTCGGCTGCACCTCTAGCTGCACTTGTGCAGTGAGCGGTGAATTCAGGACAGGCCACCGCAGAGTCACATGGGACCCGTGGTCAAAAGCCCCATCCCTGTCGTGGAACTCTTCATAACTTCACAACAGGAAGCCCCACGTTTTCATTTTGTCCTGGGCGCCAAAGTTTATGTACACAGCCCCTGTAAAGGGAGATGAGGGCCGGAGAGACAGCTGCTACCAAGACTTGAGAAGTGGCCCCCAGAGTGCGGACGCGACCCAGGGATGCCCCACGAAGGGAGGAGTGAAGGCCGCCAGAAAGGGAGCCTCTCCCCGGCAAGTGTAGGAAAAGCTCCTGGGAGATCCACGCTGGCTGGCCGGGCTCGGGGACACGCCCATCTAATCGAAGTGCCAACCTGTTTCCTGGTGAGAGTTGAGTGAGTCTCCAATCCTAGCGAGACCAGTGAGGCGAGGGGGCCCCAGAGGGTGTCAGGGTGCTGTTAGGGACAGATAGGAGTAGGCAGTCACCTAGCACAGACTTCCATGGTCCACACAAGCCGGCAGCTCGACTTTGATGGAATGTGGCTCCCTGGTGGCCTCCTGGCCGGAAGAGTCCTCCCACGCCTGCATCTCTCTCTGCCTCCAGCATCTCAGCAGCTGCAGGCCCCCCAGGGAGAGCTATCCAGGCCCCACCGCCCTGCCTGGGGCTTGGAAACAGAAGGGCAGCAGATCTATCCAGAGGGTGACCTGCCCAGCTCCTCACACCCTCTCCCTGCATTTCTCTGCCAGGCCCCAGGCTGCCTTCCTTTCCTTCTTCCTCCCCCTCGTTATTTCTCTCTCTCTTTTATTAAAGTCCTCTGCTGAGGTATGACATACAGCTGCGTATTCCATGTGTCCAGCTCCGTGAGCCTGGAGAGAAGCCTGGCCATAATTTTCATTTCAATCTTCGCCAGAACGGACAGACACCACAGATGGCCAAGTCCCCTTTTTCATCCTGAATATGAGTTGTCCCTTTTTTTGTTTTCTTCTCTAGTGTTTTTTTTCTAATTAAAAGAACACTTCAAATATTAGAGATATCGACCTTCTGCCTGTTGTGCCTGAACCTCGCTTACTTTAATTTTGTTTATAGCCTTTGGCTGGAGTGGTTTTTATTTTGTTATTGCTAATCTATGAATCAGGTCTGGGTCTCCTGGCCTTCTCTCTTCTGCAAGATCGTAAAAATTAACACCTTGTACTTTATATCTGGTTCTTTTAAATGTTTTATTTTTTTAAATATTATTCAGAATTTTAAGGCCACTGAGGTAGTTTTACTGACCATCTCAAAAAAAATTTTAAATGCATGTCTCTTAACGTTTATTTTTGGGAGAGGAGAGAGAGACAGAGAGACAGAGACAGAGACAGAGCATGAGTGGGGAAGGGGCAGAGAAAGAGAGGGAGAGAGAGAATCTGAAACAGGCTCTGAGCTGTCAGCACAAAGCCTGATGCGGGACCAGAACCCACAAACCACAAGATCATGACTTGAGCTGAAGTCGGACACTCAACTGACTGAGCGACCCAGGCACCCGCCTCCCCCAGTTTTTTAAAAGTAATCCCTACACCCAGCAAGGGCTTGAACTCCTGAATCTGAGATCAAGAATCACATGCTTCACCAACTGAACCATCCAGACCGTCTCTGGCTCTTTTTTTATTTAATTTTGAAAATCGGAATTGTACGTAAGGTAGACCTTTAGCTCAGGAACCAGGCCTGTGTACCCCTGTGGTGGGTTATCGAATTTGAGGTGACCTTCTTGGCAAAGCTAAGAACACTGAATGAAATAGTTTAGAATATCCTTTAAAACATCTAAGAGCTAACACGACAGTGTGGAGTTACCGAAACTGAGGAGGCAAGAACCCAGACCACAGCTTTTTGCCCCCAATGCACCTGCCGCGTACTGTGGAAATGGTCAAATTGGTGGACGCTGGGGCCTTCGGGGGTTCAGGGAACAAGCCATGGCTCAAAGCCCACCCAAGGTGGGGAGCCTGACACCCTCCCCAAGAACCTGAAGCTGGGATGGGGGAGGGGACCACACCTGCGGAGGAGGGAAAACCGGAAGTGGACCAGCCCTGCAGGGACCCCCCCCCCCCCCCCCCCCCCCCCCCCCCGTCCCTGGCCCCATCCAGCTGGAGGCCCTCCCTTCTGCAGAGTTAAATCAATTGCACATCATCTTGCTCTTCACACTTATAGGACACCAGCAAAATCCTCTTTGGGGTTTCGCGTCCATCCTGGGACTCAATGTCTACAAACAAAAAAGTACAACCTCAGCACTGATTCGAAGGTAACCAGATTGGTTCTAAGCACAAATCGTAGAAAACAGAAATCTGGTTTAGACCTCGAGGTTGGCAGACACATGTGATAAAATAACTGTTGGTTACGTTTCAAGAGTGAGAATCATTCTGGAAAAATGTCTATAAAAAGCAGGACATTATAAAAAGTGACAATGCATGTTTGAAAAAGAAGCAATGAAAATATGCGGCTGAAATTCAGATCACTGAACAGGCTTGACAGCAGATATTCTTCCTTCATTTAAAATTTGTGTGGCCCTGGGGCACCTGGGGGGCTCAGTCCGTTGAGCATGTGACTTCGGCTCAGGTCATGATCTCAGGGTTCATGAGTTTGAGCCCCGCCTCGGGCTCTGTGCTGACAGCTCAGAGCCTAGAACCTGCTTCAGATTCTCTGTTCCGCGCCCCCTCTCTGCCCCTCCCTCATTTGTTCTCTCTCCCTCTCTCTCTCTCTCAAAAATAAAAACATTAAAATTTTTAATAAAAAAAATTTGCACAACCCTAAGAACATGGCCTCAACATGTGTAGAACAGAAGATGATAGATCTAAAAATAGAAGTAAACAAATTGCTAGTCCTAGTAAGATACTTGAATATACTTCTTTCAGTAATTGATGGAAAAAAGAGGAAAAAACTGCAGCAAAATAGGAACTATTTAAACAATAGGATTATTAAGTATGACCTCATGAGATTTAAGTTCATTTTTCCTTATTTTTTTTTCTTTAAGTTTTTTTTCATGTTTATTTTTGAGACAGAGAGACAGCGTGAGCAGGGAGGGGCAGAGAGAGAGAGGGAGACACAGAATGTGAAGCAGGCTCCAGGCTCTGAGCTGTCAGCACAGAGCCCAGTGTGGGGCTCGAACCCACGGGCTGTGAGATCATGACCTGAGCCCAAATCGGATGCTTAGCCGACTGAGCCACCCAGGCACCCCATTCTTTGTTCATTTTTAAATTCACTTTGGGATTTCTGAGCTTCTTGGACCAGTTGATATGTTTCATTACCTTCAGGAAATCCCTGTCCGTTATCTACTTATAGTTTTCTCCTGTTACATTCCCTGCCTCCTGTCCTTCTGGGACTCCACGCAGGCCAGACTGTCAGACACCGTGTCCCGGATCTGCAATGCTGAATGTTGTTTTATTTTCCCCTATTCCTCTTTATCTTCGTGTATCTGATTGGATCAGTTCTTTTGTCCTGTTGTCTTAGTCGGCTTGGGCATGCACAACAAACTATCACAGTTTAGGTGGTTCAACAGCAAACATTTATTTTCTCACGGTTCTGGAGACTGGACATCCAAGGTCAAGGTTCTGGCTGATCTGCTTTCCGGTGAGGCCTGTCTTCATGACCCTCAGGAGGACACATTCTCACTCATGCAGCCTTTCCTGCATGTGCAGGCTGAGCGGAGAGCGGGACTTGAGAAGAACATGGTCCTATGTGATCAGGGCCTGCCCTCGAGGCCTCATTCAACCTTGGTTACTTCCTGGAGACCCCATGTCCCACAGGCTCACACCGGGGTAAGGGTTTCCACACGTGAGTTGTTGAGAGAGGGATGGGCATCCTGTCCACACTGTCCTCAGTCCCCGGGGCCTCCCTCGGTGAGTCCAGTCCACTCCACATCCTTACAAGTGGCCTTCATCTCTGATGTCATATTTCCTTCTAATTTCATCATTTCCTTTTGCAGCAGCTCCACCTGGCTCTCGTTTACTGTTTTACCTTTCTGCTGAAATCCCCGTGTCTTCAGGCCACCCATCCTTAGCACCACAGCCTATCACTCATTCCCCAGGACTGAAGACTGACTTCTCGTGCGGGCCGCCCCTGGGTCTGCTTCTATCAACTGTCGCCTCCCTGGACGATGGGCCACATTGGCTTGCTTTTTTGGGGTATCTGTATTAGAGTTCTCCAAAGAAATAGAGCCAATAAGAGACACACACACATAAAGGAATTAATAGAATTAATATAAAGATATTTCTCGTGAGGGATTAACTCACAGGAATGCAGAGACGAACAAGTCCTGAGACCTGCAAGGCACGCTGGCAGCTGGGCTGGGGACAAGCGATAGGGTAGGTTCCAGGCTGGAGGCAGGAGAAAGGCGGGACAGAGTCACGACTGAATGCCAGGCCAAGTCAGTGGTCACATGCCCAGGTGATGCCTGCCCCTTCTTGTGCTGGCTGCCAGTTTGGGCTCACCCATGTGGCCTGCGGGCGGCAGGATCATACCTTCCTTTTGGGATGGGGGAATGTGGCTTCTGAGTGGGTCGGGGTCTGCTGCAGCAGGCCCGGTGACTCTGTGCCGGCCAGAGTCCCCCTGTTCTCCCTTATCTCCCTGAGCAGTAGAGGACCACCAGCCAGCAATCGACACAGCCCATGTTTCCCTCGGTGCCTCCCCCACCACCCCTCCCAGCCCCACAGCACTGCGAGCCTCAGGGACCTGTGCCTCTGCATAGACTTGGTCCTCTGGTCGCATCCCCGGTGCTACCTGGTGTGAGGCCAGCCTGGCCAGTTTCTGCCAGACCTCCTGCCGCAACCTCAGGCTCTGGGAGCCGCACAGGCCTGAGCCTCAGGCCAGGGTCCCGGCTCCCTGCATCACAGTCACCTGGGGGTCTTACTGCAAGCCTCCTATCCTGGTGTCACAGGGCCCTGCTCTTCCTTCAGACTCGGGCAGGCCCTGAGCACTCAGTCCACTGGACTGGCCTCCAGTCTTCTTCATGAGCACCTAGTGACCGCTCTTGGAAGAGAGCCAAGCTTTGTGTGTCGGGGGCTCCCCAGACTGACAGGTTGTTGCCAAAGGCAGTGCATGTGTCCCGGGCCCTGCATAGAGTCCGTACTCAGAACAGCCTTGCATTTCATGTAACACTCTGCTGTCCCTGTCTTGAAATCCTTGCTGATTTTTTAAATTGTGTTTATTTATTAAAATTTTTGTGTGTGGGCGGCGTGCCTGGGTGTCCAAGTTCAGCTCAGGTCATGATCTCACAGTTCATGAATTGGAGCCCCACGTCGGGCTCTGTGCTGACAGCTTGGAGCCTGGAGCCTGTTTTGGATTCTGTGTCTCCCTCTCTGGCCCTTCCCATTCATGCTCTCTGTGTCTCTCAAAAATGAATACATGTTAAAAATATAAATTGTTTTTATAATTTTTCTTCAGGCCAAGCTGTGCTGATGAGCACTGAGCCCAGAGTCAGGGAGAATGGGCGTCGGCCCTGACTCTCCCTCCTACTGGCTGTGCTGCCTTCAGTAAGTTTCTCAACCTCCCTGAGTCTTCTCCGCCCTTGGGGAAAACAGCAGTGTCATGGGGCTGGTGGACCCCTGACAGTCCCCAGAATCCTGAAGAAATTGGGCCCCGTTGGCCTGCTTAGGTTGCTGCGCCCCTTTCCGTGCCTGGATGCTCCCCACGTTCCCCACCAGTGAGTCCCCAGGGGAGGCGCTGTGAATACTCCAGACAGCAGCTGCCTCTGGAGATCTGGGCAATCCAGGCTCCACAGGCAGATGGGCCGCCCCCACCCCGCCATCTCGTGGACGATTCTGGAAGCTGAGGCAGCAGCTGCCGTCTCCCCCTCGCCGGGACAGCGGGCGGGCGTCTCCCAGGGCTCCGAATGCCTGCCACCTCCCCGCCCAGCCCTCCTCTGCGGCCCGCCAGCTACTAGAAGCAAAGCCTCTCTCTTGCTCCCTCAGCACCAGCAGGACGCGGGCGGGGTGGGGCAGGGGTTGGGGGGTGGACTGGTGGCAATGTGCCCAGACCCACACATTCATCTTCCCAGATTCCTGTACCAGGGTGCAAGTGGCTGGGCAGGCTCCCAGGGAAGCCAAGAACAGGCCTGACTGGTGGCCTCATCCCAGCCTTCTGAACTCTCCCTTCTCTCCCCTTCCTAGCCTTCCAGCAGCCGGATGAAGAACGTGAACTTGGGGGCTGCGGAAGAGGCTCCTGAGGTGACCAGCCTGAGCAGGGAAGAGCAGAGCCCAGGGGGCTCCTGTCTGGCGATTTGGGCCCTCGGTTTCCTTATGTAGGAAAAGTACTCAGGAGTTATTTTGTTTTCTCTTAACAGCTGATATCTCATTTATTAAAGCTGTCATTTAGAAACATAATTCCTTAGCTTAGAAACCGTGTTGGTATCTTTGTGAGTATAATAGATTGACCTTGTTCTTAATAATCTTCAAATATTTCCTTTTTTTAAATGTTTATTTATCTTTGATGGAGTGAGAGAAAGAGAGAGAGCATGCAGGGGAGAGGCAGAGAGAGAGGGACAGAGGATCCAAAGTGGGCTCCACGCTGTCAGCACAGAGCCTAATTCGGGGCTTGAACCCAAGAACCAGAAGATCATGACCTGAGTCAAAGTCTGAATCTTAATCAACTGAGCCACCCAGGCGCCCTTCAGTCAATTTCTAACTTCACATTCGAAAATGCAGTTTCGGTGCAGTAACAAGGAGTTACTAAAAACAGGCACAAGGTCCTTTTTAGAGCCAAGAAAATGTTCTAATATTAGATTGTGGCGGGATCTGCACAGCTCCAATTTCTCTCTCTTTTTTTAAGTTTATTTATTTATTTTGAGAGAGAGAGAGCACTCTTGCGCACGCAAGCAGGCAGGCTGAGCAGGGGAGGGGACAGAGAGAGAGGAAGAAAATCCAAAGCAGGCTCTGCACTCACAGTGCAGGGCTGGAAATCAGGAATAGTGAGATCAGGACCTGAGCTGAAACCAAAAGTTGGACGCTGAACCAACTGAGCCACCCAGAGGCCCCGCAGCTCCAATTTCTAAAAATAACTGGACTGCATGTTTGTTTGTTTGTTTGTTTTAACATTTCTTTTTTTAAAAATTTTTATTTATTTTTGAGAGAGAGAGACAGCGTGAGCAGGGGAGGGTCAGAGAGAGAAGGAGTCACAGGATCTGAAGACAGGCTCCAGGCTCCGAGCTAGCTGTCAGCACAGAGCCCAACGTGGGGCTTGAACCCACAAACTGTGAGATCATGACCTGAGCCAAAGTCGGCCACTTACCCAACTGAGCCACCCAGGCGCCCCTGGACTGTATGTTTAAAACAAGTGAGTGTCATGGTAGGTACCTAAATGAAAAAGAAAAACAAGTGTTAAGTCCACCTAACTGAGGACCGCGCCAGAGACAATGGCCTGTGGCCACCCCTGCATGCCTGTCCTAGGGACCCTGCTCCTGCCTGCAACACACTCAGTGCTTCCAGTCGTCACGGGCAGGGGACACACAAAGCACATATTCGTTTCCTCTTCCCCGAAGCCTCCTTACACGTGATGCCACCGTCAGATCCATAAACATCTTCTCCATATCTGACCATCTCTGCACCCTCGGGGCCTCCTGAGCTCCTCCATGGCCTTCCCAGGCCCAGCTGCTCTGGGGGCAGCGGTGCCTGCCGACAACTGTTCCCCACACAGCTCTCCTGACTGAGAGCACCGGGAGCTGTGCTCTGCCTGTGACCTTCAGCACGGAAACAAATTCCCATCGGACCGGACCCACTGTTGCAGGGTTTCCCCACCTGCTGCCGCTGTGCCCTGAACCCTGGACCGAGTGGTGGGCTGTCCTCGCAGCCCTGGGCTGAGCACCCTGCCTCCCCGATGGGGTCAGATGCCAGCCACCACAGAGCACAAGTCTGTGAGGTTTGTGAATCAGAGATGCTGGAGTAGGGGCAGGGACAGCTTGGGGGTCGAGTGCCGTCCATGCCCCATCAGGTGCGGAACTCACCTGGTGCGCACCAGGGGGCAGCCCAGCGCCAGCCCGGCAGGCAGGCTCCTCAACGTGCACTGGAGCTACTGGCCTCCTCTATGCGGTCCTTCAGTGCATCTTTGCCCAGTTTTGCTTCTTCAGGGTGTTCTCAGGCAGCCAGCTCTGGGAGAGCTTAGGAAAGCTTCCCAGAAAGGACCAAGTACATGGGTGAGCATTGCTGACAGGAAGCAGGGAGGCACTGCCCAGGCCGGGGTGAGCCCTGCAGACGCGGGGCACAGTGTGGAGAAATTCAGCACAGCTGTTGAAGAGTGGAAGGCAAGCCAGCTGAGACGGGACGGCTATGGGGCTGCTCGGCTCTCTACTGGGGACAACCGAGAACCTGGGAGAGGAGGTCTAGCCCAAGAGTTATAATTGCAGATGGTTTTCAGAATGATCTTCCTGGAAGTCTCTGGACAAACTAGGGCCCAGTAATCAGTCAGGAGGTGGCTGCAAAAGGCCAAGCAAGAGTTGTAGCTGTGGACATGGAGACCAGGCCTGGAGAGGGGGAAGGGGGGGAAAGGAAGAGGGAGGAGAAGGGGAAAATGGAAAGGGAGAGGGGTTGGGAGAGGGGGAGGGAGGGGAAGAGGGAGAGGAAGGAGGAGGGAGAGGGAAGGGGAGGAGATAGAGGAGGAGGGCAGCATCCAAGGCTTCGGTCTGGGGAGGGAACTGGCAGAGCTCTGTGAGGGGCTCATTCTCGTGAGGAGGACCGGTGAGCAGGGAGGATCCCTAGAAACCCTAGAGCAAGCTGTGGGCTCTGGGGCAGATTTAGAAGCTTCCTGATGATCTGAGCTTCCGGAACGGATGAGGTTGGCCGTGGCAGGTGTGCAAGGAACAGGACACGATCAAACATGTAACTCTGAGAGGGTAGTAATCTGTGGAGGCGTTCACAGGGAAAGGCAGAGCTGGAGAAAGCAGGAGAGACAAGGCAAAGCCTTGAGGGAGCTGTAGGGGTGTGGACACCTGCCGGATAGAGGGTAGCCTCAGTGAAGGTTTGCCCCCCACAAAGCCCTGGGACAGTGGGCTGTGAGATCACCAGTGGTCCCAGCAGACGCAAGGTGACCACGCCGTTCCCTAGGCAAGAGGCACATTGGAGTCGTCACCCTCTTCCAAAGCTGTTTTCTGAATGTTTTCAATAACCCAATTTTCTCCCTATTACCCTCTCTGTTGCTCAGAGACGCTCTGGAGAGAAGTTTTGTTTATAACCCACTGTCGGAGCAAAGCCACAGCAACTGTGCTGGCCGGTACAGAGCACCAGTGGCCGGCCCCTTGGGACCCTGCTGGATTCAGCCTGGTTCATCCCAACACAGCAGAGACAGCCCCACGTTCCTGAGGCTCTGGGCCTGTCCCTACTTTTTGGTTAGGAAGCAATTCCACAGATAAGGCTAATGAAGGATTCCTACAACACTGACTCCCCGGAAACAAAACAGGTGCACCTTAGTTTTCTTGAATTCGTCTGTGGCCTTGCTGAGACTGCGGGTTACAAGAAGACAGGACCCTCAGTGGCCCGAGGGAAGTCACACAGGCTGGTTTCCTTTCTCATCCACACACTCCTTCCTTTCTTAGGAAGGGTCCCTAGCCGCGCAATGGTTAGCGTTAGCAGAGGAGGGAACGGGTGCCAGTGTCTCAGGGCCTTGGGTGTTTTGTTTTCAGTCACAGGGGAAGAAGCAACAAGGTCGCAAAGCACCAGGTGAGAAGGGCGGGGGTGGGGTGGGGGGAAGCGGTTTCCGGGTCTGGCTTTGGGAACTCCTCGGGCGGGCCCCTCCCACGGTGAAGCCTCCTTAGCACGTGTGTCAGTGGGGGCTCGAAGCCCCAGCCCAGGTGCCCTCCTGTGGCAGCTAGGGACCCGTGGGATGCAGGACACCCGACACCCGTCGCATCCCAAGGCTTCTCCAGTTGTACGGGGGAAAAAACCGAGTTGGATGACGTTCTGGATATTGCAACTTAGGGGCGCACGAGAATCTATCAAGTCCCTCCTCCGGGCTCCGCATGCATAGGGGACCGAATTACCGCCGGCTTTCGAGCTTGGGGGCCTGACCCCACGTGCGGGAGCGCAGAGGCGCAGAAGGACGGGGAAGGAGGGCGGGAGAGCGCACAGCGCCTCTGCAGGTACGAGTCTGCCAGGCTCTCCAGTCAACGTCTTCCTGCTGGAGAAAATGCAGGCGGGCTGTGCAAGATATTTTCGGAAAGTAGGACATTTTGGAAGCATTTCGTAACCTCTCAGACGGGGGCGGCGGCGCCTCTCGTGCGCTGGATAAAAAGCGATGCCCCTAGGACCCCTGCGCGCAAGCCGCGCGCGGGCTGGCGGGATGATAGGGGCGCAGTGTGGCGGGGGCGCGGGCGACCTTGGCTGGGCGGCGCGACCTTGAGGCCTGCGTTCGCCTCAGTTGCCCCCTCTGCGCAATGGGAACACACCCTGATCGTCGGGCTGTGTGAATCCGCCCGCGCCGCAACCCCAGCTCCCTACGTCCCCTTGGGCTCTGCCGGCCCCCGGGCCTCCGTCCCTGCGCCAGCGCCGGGCCACCGTGCCAGTCCCCACGCCGCAGCACCGCGACGGAGCCCGCGGGCGGGAACCTGCCTCAGCCGCCTGCGCGCACGCGCGCCACCGGTCCGCCCCTCCGGCGCCGTCTCAGTTCATAGGCCAGCCGCACTATCACTCAGGCCGGCCCGCTGTCATGATTGGTCAGGATCCGGGCGCGCGACCGGCTGTGGGCGGGGCCCGGCTGGCTATATAAGGGGGCAGCGGTGGGGCTCGTGCCGCCTTGCAGACGCCGCCGCCCCGGAGTTCCTCGTGCTGTTCAGCCATGGTCAACCCCACCGTGTTCTTTGACATCGCCGTGGACGGCGAGCCCTTGGGCCGCGTCTCCTTCGAGGTCGGCGGGTGGGCGCGGTGTGTCGTGCGGGCATGGGCCGCTCCGGGGCGGCTGCGGCGGGCGGGGGGCGCGGGGGGCG
>NC_043701.1:102325311-102344573 GCF_006229205.1 Suricata suricatta | reverse complement strand
CCCGCCCGGCGGAAGCCGGCGGCGCCCCCGCCCCGCGTCGACGACGCCGGCCCCGCCCGCGCCCAACGGTCCGTTTCCTTCAACCTTCTCCCGGGAACCCGCGGCCCTCGGGGTGCTGCCCCGCGGGAATGGCCTGGACGGGAGCCGGGGCTCGGCTCGGCGCGGGGCGGGTTGGGGATCACGCGCGGATTGAGCGCAGGTTGAGATGCACGCCCGGGGACTCGCGTTGACTGGGGTGCACGTCCCGCTCGGGGCCCAAACTCCCGGCCCTGAGATGGCGGCGCCTGCTCAGCGGGAGGAGGGTTCGGTCGCACGTGTTCGAAACGGCCTGTGATCTCGACCGGCGCCCGACCGGCTGTCCTTGAGGGCGAGCCAGAGACCAGCGCGTCCAGCCCGCGCGGCCGCGGAGGAGGGGTCCTGCGGGAGCCCCGCTGTTCCCTACGGTCTTTCTCCGCCGCGGTTGGGGGCCAAATCCGTAGTGCTGGGGTCTCGGCTGGTGCTGGTTATGGGGTGGGGGGGGGTCTTCTTTTCCTCAGCCCGACCCCACAGGGGGCCGAGGCCTCGGGCAGCGGTCTGATGTGGGGCCCAGTAGTTAGTGCAGAAGCATTCTCTTCTGGCGAGGAAGCGAATTCGTGCTCAGGACCGCCCCCCAGTGCCCCCAGTTGTGCCGAGGGACATGTGCATTAACGCCCCGTTTTTTCTTACAGCTGTTTGCAGACAAAGTCCCCAAAACAGCAGGTCAGTTCCGTTTTCTAACTCCTCCTCAGGTGTGCTGGTTTTAAAAGTTGAGAATGTGACAAAAATTGTCTGTTTACAGAGAACTTCCGTGCTCTGAGCACTGGGGAGAAAGGATTCGGTTACAAAGGTTCCTGCTTCCACAGGATTATCCCGGGCTTTATGTGCCAGGTATGAGATTTGCAGACTCTTTCAGGCCACTATCTCAGATCGGGACTGAGCTAGGAGAGTGCAGCGTAATTGCGTCTGCACTGTTTGCTACCAGTGTGGTCCCACTTCACCTTCTAGTCCGTTTAAACTTGAGTTGGAAGCCAGGTCCCTGCAGACTTGGCGTGTTTTCTTCTGACGGTGTTGCCGGAAGTGACAGGTTCTGCTCACATCCACAGGGTGGTGATTTCACGCGCCATAATGGCACTGGAGGCAAGTCCATCTATGGGGAGAAGTTCGATGATGAGAATTTCATCCTGAAGCACACAGGTCCTGGCATCCTGTCCATGGCGAACGCTGGACCCAACACGAATGGTTCCCAGTTTTTCATCTGCACCGCCAAAACTGAGTGGTAAGGGTGGAGCTCCACCCAGAGCAGTGCTGAGTGCTTGGGCCTCTCCCCATTTTTCTCCAGAGAGGGATGCAAAAAAGCAAGATCCCAGGGTAGCAAAATCAGGCACATAACTGAGTAGTTAAGATTGGTACTTTGGGTGAACCCACTGGCTCAGTCTGTAGATGGTGCAGCCCTTTATCCCCAAGTTGGGGTTAGAGATGATAATCAACAATTTAAAAAAACAAATACAAACAACAAAATAGTGGTAGTTTTACTTGATTGGCTCAGGGGTTTTGGCCCTTTTCTAGCGGTCTATTCTAAATTGGGGGGTTTGGTGTGGGGGTTTTTGGTGGTGTTTTTGTTTTCCTTTTTCAGTGTTTATTTTTGAGGAAGATAGAATGTGAGCCAGGGGAGGGGCAGAGAGGGGGAGACAGAATCCAAAGCAGGCTCCAGATTCCGAGCTATCAGCACAGATCCCAACAAGGGGCTCAAACTCACGAACTGTGAGACCATGACCTGAGCTGAAGCCGAACTCTTAACCCCCTGAGCCACTCAGGTGCCCCTAAATTCAGGAGTTTTGCCAGCAGGTGAAGAATCTTCTGACTTCTGGTGTTGCCATTTCTGTTAGAAGGATGAAGTGTTGACAGTGTTTAGTCCCAGTTAACAGGTACTGAAGGCTGGATAAACTATTCAAGCAGTTTTGAGGGTGCTGTATTGGTTGTGGGGCTCTGATCTCTGGGTGCACGGCACAAGCTTTGTGGCCTCTGGGCACCAGGGCTGATCTCGGTCTTGTTTCCAGGTTGGACGGCAAGCATGTGGTGTTTGGCAAGGTGAAGGAGGGCATGAACATCGTGGAGGCCATGGAGCGCTTTGGGTCCAGGAACGGCAAGACGAGCAAGAAGATCACCATTGCTGACTGCGGACAAATCTGACATGTTTGACTTGTGTTTTATTGTAACTACCAGACCATTCCTTCTGTAGCTCGGGAGAGCGCCCCTCTGCCCCCCTCTGCTCGGAATTTCCTAGAATCCCTGTGCTCCTGCTGCAGTTTTGCGGGTCCATGTCCTCCTTACCCCCATCCAAGTTTGGCTGGATTGCAGAGTGAAGTTTATGATCATGAAATAAAAGCTAAACAACACTTGTCTGTCCTTGTGCGGGGCAGGGGTCCTGCAGCTTGTATTTTAAGGGACACTTGTGGTTTGCTTAATTTCACAGCTATTCTGCTTCTCTGGCCCAGAGGTCCCTAGGGGGCATGCTTGGGAGGGTGCTGGAGATGGGGGCAAGGAAGGAAAGAGGTGGTGACTAGGGAGGCAGGACAGGTGCTCCTCTAGGGGAAGCTGTGGGGAATTCCCACCTGGCATGTGGATGGGCACCACCCAAGTTGCCACTGTAACAAGTGGAGCGCCAATCCTCCATCCCTCTTCTAGAACCCCAAGTACCTGCTGTGGATGCCTGAAAGAAGTTTGAAGAGGGTGTTTGCTTCTAGGAGATGATAAGTGCTTCTTTATACAACCCCTTTTGTTGGCAGGGAAAACTAGGGTGTTGGGCCTTAGGTTCTGGGGATGCAGAATCAGGGCAACATGTAGGTGTGCAATAAAGCCCAGCTCTGGAATTGCTGACAAGTCTGGTAGAGGTAGGCCTGCGGGGGGCAGGGGGGGGGGGCCTTAGTGCTTTCACCCGCTCCTGGCCCAGTCTAGGTCCCACAGTCACTCCATGAAGGACCTGACTGTCCAGAGCTGTAAGGTCTAGTTGAGCGGATACTCTTCCCCTTGAGAACTGGGCTTTATTTAAAAAATTTTTTTGTTTTTATTTACTTTTTATATAGAGAGACAACATGAGCAGAGGCAAGGCAGAGAGAGGGAGACAGAATCTGAAGCAGGCTCCAGGCTCTGAGCTGCCAGCAGAGCCCAACGTGGGGCTCTAACCCACAAGCAGATCATGACCTGAGCCGATGACACCCAACTGACTGAGGCGCCCCCAGAACTGGGCTTTAGATTGCACTGAGGAGAGCTAGCTGCACAGGCTGAAGGCTGTCCCCGCCTAGAGCAAGGACAATCACCTCTCCCTGCAAGGCTCTCCCCACTGGGGCTCTTGACACAGAAGCCATTTCTGCCTTGATGGTGTGAGAGTGCTATTCGTCAGGCAGCTGGCTGCTTCCTTCTGTGCCAGACGTTAGTGCCTCTGGGTGTTCCTGTACCCCTGGTGACCTCTAATGTCATGGATGGCTTGTGTCCAGGTGGTGATACACCTTCATCAACCCAACCTCACTTTGTTCCTAGGAGAAGCCCTTGATCACGCACACCTCGTCACTGTTTATTCTGATCCCAATGCACTGTGCTGGCTAATGGAAAAACCCGTAACCAAAGTAGAGCAGGAAGCACCTTTCCAAGGGGCAGCTGCCAAGGGTTCGTTACACGGTGCTACCCTGTAATGACACCTCATCCTCCCTCGTGGCTTTCCTGGAGAGTTTACCAAGTGAGGGAAAGGTCCACGCCAGGAACCCACAAGTGTAAAGGCCTTGGCTTCCCTGCTCCGGGCAACCGTTTCTGCTTGTTTCGGGCAGGAGTGAGCCACTTGGGGCCCATCCATACTGTCATTTCTCTTAGCATAACTGATGGCTCAGGTACGCTTCCAACTCTGGGTCTTGGCTCAGGTCATGATCTCACAGTTTCTGAGTTTGAGCCCCATGCTGAGCTCTGTGCTAACAGCACAGAGCCTGCTTGGCAGTCTCTGCCCCTCCCTTGCTCACTTGTGCACACTCAATAATGAAAAAAAGGACTATGGAAATTAGAATTACACACTATAAAACTCATTTTTTTTTTTTTTAGTCTTAGGGTTCTGTGATGTCAGCTATGAGCCCAAGACAGGGCTCACTCCCATGAACCATGGGCTCTTGACCTGAGCTGCAAGAGTCAGATGCTTAACGGACTGAACCACCTAGGTGCCCCTGATATTTTAAAGTATTAATTGTAGATGCTAGGTGATCCATATGAGAATTATTGACTGCATAATTATTTTTTCTGCATGTTAAAAAATTTCCATGTCAAAAAAGAACCACTGCACTATGAACAAAATGAAAAGACAATCTACTGAACAGGAGAGAGTATTTGCAGGGCATCTGGGTGGCTCAGTCAGCTTCAGGTCATGATCTTGTGGTTTGTGGGTTCGAGCCCCATGTCAGGCTCTGTGCTGACAGCTCAGCTTGAGGTCTGCTTGAGATTCTGTGTTTCCCTCTGTCTCTGCCTCTCCCCTGCTCTGTTTCTCAAAGACAAGATAAACAAGAAAAGTTTTTTAATGTTTTTTTTAAGTGTTTTTTATTTTTGAGAGAGACAGCGCAGCAGGGGAGGGTCAGAGAGAGAGAGAGGGAGATACAGAGCCTCAAGCAGGCTCCAGGCTCTGAGCTACCGGTCAGCACAGAGCCTGATATGGGGCTCGAACACACAAACCACAAGATCATGACCTGAGCCGAAGCCAGAGGCTTAACCAACTGAGCTACCCAGGCGCCGCAAACATGAAAAAATTTTTAAAAATATTTGCAAACCATCTATCTGATAAGGGGTTAATATCCAAAATATATAAGGAACTCCTACAACTGAACAGCAAATAAACAATTCAAACACAGGCAGAGGAAGGGCACCTGGGGGGCTCTTGTTGGTTGAGCATCTGGCTCTTGATCTCAGCTCAGGTCTTGATCTCAGGGTCATGAATTCAAGGCTTGTATCGAGCTCCACTTAAAAAAAAAAAAAAAAAAGGCAGAGGACTTGAATAGACATTTTCCCAAAGACGACATACAGACAGCAACCAGACACATGCAAAGGTGCTGCACATCACTCATCATCAGGAAAATACAAACAAAATCCAAGATACCAGAGACAAGAAACAACAGGTGCTGGTAAGGACTCGGAGAAAGGGGAACCCTCCTGCACTGCTGGTGGGGATGCGGACTCTGGTGCAGCTGCTCTGGACAACAGTATGGAGGGTCCTCAAGAAATTAAAATTAGAAATATCATGTGACCTAGTAATTCCACTCCTGGGTATTTACCCAGAGAAAATGATAACGCTAATCTGAAAAGAGATCTGCACTAATGTGTATTGGTCCATTATTTACAACAGCCAAGATACAAAAGCAACTTAGGTGTCCATCGGCAGATAAGTGGATAAAGAGGGTGCAGTATATGACAATATTACTCAGCCCTGAAAAAGAATGAAATATTGACATTTGCAACAATGTGGATGGAACTAGAGTGTATGATGCTAAATGAAATCAGAGATAGACAAATATCATATGACTTCATATGTGGAATTTGAGAAACTTAACAGATGAACCAAGGGGAAGGGAAGGAAAAATAAAAAGAGGGAGGCAGACCATAAGAGACTCTTTTTTTGTAAAAAAAATTTTTTTAATGTTTTATTTATTTTTGAGAGAGAGCGTGTGCAGGGGAGGAGCAGAGAGGGAGGGAAACATAGAATCCGAAGCAGGCTCCAGGCTCTGAGCTGTCAGCACAGAGCCTGATATGGGGCTCAAACTCACGAACCAGGAGATCGTGACCTGAGCTGAAGTCGGACGCTCAATTCACTGAGCCCCCCAGGCGCCCTGAGAGACTCATAAATAGAATAAACTGAAGACTGATGGAGGGAAGTTGAGGGGGTGCTAAATAGGTGACGGATATTAAGGAGGGCACCTGTGATGAGCACTGGGTGTCATGTGTAAGTGATGAATCACTGGGTTCTACTCCTGAAATCAATATTACATTGTGTTAACTAATTTGGATTTAAATAAAACGTGATAATAATACAAATAAATTTTTTTCAATTTATTTTTTTAGTTTCTTTTAAAAGAGAGTGAGCAGGGGAGGGGCAGGGAGAGAGAGAGAGAGAGAGAGAGAGAGAGAGAGAATCCTAAGCAGACTCCGAGCTGTTAGCAAAGAGCCCAACATGGGACCTGAACACATGAACTATGAGATCATGACCGGAACCGAAACCAAGAGTTGGATGCTTAACCAACTGAGCCACCTGGGCACCCCTAAAAATAAAATCTTAAACTCCCAAACAAATGAAACCAAAACTGTGGCTCATAGATCCAGAGAACAGGTTGCTGGTTGCTGGAGGTGGGGAGCGAGCGGAGAGGGTGCAGGGGTCCACTGTACCACGGGGAGGACCCGCGGGCTGTTGTGTGCCCACAGCCCACGGTCCCCATGGCGGAGCTGAGACCTGCGGAGAGGGATCCGAACAGCTCTCCTCACCGGAGTGTTAAGTGTGTGGGCAAGCTGTTCATTGGGCCTCACGGCGGTCGTGCCAGTCTGCACACCCGTGGAATCGTGAAGTTGCATGCCTGAAACTGTATTGTGTGCCCATTAGACCTCAACAAAATAAGAATCCCAACAAGCCCCACAATAGACTCCAAAGCCAGAAGTGGACCATTCCGTGTTTCCACTTCCGCAGCGGTGCTGTGCGAGTCAAAATACACCTGGGCCCTGTGAGTGGGGCCAAGGACATGTTGGACAACAAGGACCACCAGTGGGGGGCAGGACCCAGCTGCAGGACTTTGTCTCCATTAGAAAACAAGGGGTGCCTGGGTGACCAGCTCAGGTGGTGATCTCACAGTTCCTGAGATTGAGTCCCAGGTGGGGGGGCTCTGTGCTGACATCATGGAGCCTGCTTAGGTTTCTCTCTCCCTCTCTCTGTCCCTTCCCAACTTGCTCTCTAGCTCTCAAAATAAACTTAAAAAAAAAAATTCCTTCTCTTAAAAAAAATTCTAGAAACCTCTCAAACAACTACCAAAGGGAAGTCGGTATCTGAAGCAACTACCTAGAAAACTCACTATTCTCTATTTTGCCTTCTTTGCTGTTGTTACTTTGGCTTCTGGAAATTACTAAAACTTCATAGGAGGATAACCGAGGGCCCACTCAACATAGAAACTTCAAAACTATGTGCTGAGATAACTTAATCCAAATTTGAAATGTTCTTATTCCTGCCTTGTAAACCAAAGAGAAGGTCTGTAGGAATTCTGGACGCAGAAGGATGACGAGCGTGTCCCCCGCCGGCGCCCCCCATGGAATGCTGCATCTGGGCACTGCAGGCTGGTGGCCGCTGTGAGCCCCCCGGGGAGCAGGCTGGCATAGCCCGACCATCAGTCTTCACACAGCAGGTGTTAGGTGCCCCCTGACAAGATACAGCAGGAAGGACACAATGTTACCTATGAGTTATTTTTGTGAGGAAGCAAAACACAACGAAAGACAACTCCTCAAGATCTGTCCAGTTCCAGGAAATCTAGGGGATATCTCAAGCACCAGTAGGAAGCATTCTGTAAAATAGAGACAATTCTGTAGCAAAAACAACTCCATGTTTTCAAAAATTATAAGAAAAAAATAGGGGCACCTGTGTGGCTCAGTGAGTTGAGCATCCAATTTTGGCTAAGGTCATGATCTCATGGTTCATGAGTTTGAGCCCTGCATCAGGCTCTGTGCTGACAGCTCAGAGCCTAGAGCCTGCTTCGGATTCTGTATCTTTATGTATCTCTCTCTCTCTGCACCTCCCCTACTTGTGCTCTCTCAAAAAGAAATGTAAAAAAATTTTTTTTACTTATAAGAAAAAGAGGGAAGAAAAACCTCTAGATTACAAAGATAGAGGGATCAACAAAATCTAGGATCTGTAACACGTTAGGGCGCCTGGCTGGCTCAGTTGGTAGAGCATGCAGCTCTATCTTGGGGTTCCGTGCTGGGTGCAGAGATTAAGCAATCTTAAAAAAAAGACAGGAATGCCTGGGTGGCTCAGTTGGTTCAGTGTCCAACTTTGGCTCAGGTCATGATCTCAGTTCGTGGGTTCCAGTCTGGAACTGGGCTCTGTGCTAACAGCTTGGAGCCTGTTTTGGATCCCATCTCCCTCTCTCTGCCCCTCCCCTACTCCTGCCCAAACGCCTCTCAAAAAGAAACAAAAAAAAGATACAGAACACAAGTCTCTCAAAGAGAAAAAAAGATACAGAATGTCTGGATCTTGATTCAAACCAACCAACCAACCAACCATAAACAAATTGATAGGAAGACATGTTGAATAGATCTGATACTATAAGATACCGTTTTGGGTGCCGACTGTAAGATACCATGTTTGGGTGCCGGGTGGCTCAGTGTCCAACTTTGGCTCAGGTCATAATCTTATGGTTTGTAAGTTCAAGTCCCACATCAGGCTCTGTGCTGACAGCTCGGAACCTGCTTGGGATTCTGTCTCCTTCTCACTCTCTGTTCCTCTCCTTCAAAATAAATTAAAAAAAAAAAAATCTTAAGATCGTGATTCTGGCCTAAAACGTGCCCCATCTTTAAAGACTTACACTTAAATGTACAGACATGACCAAAAAATTGTGCCTGATACGGGCTTCAAACAACCTGCTGGGAGGCGGGACCTGGGGAGCAAGGAGGTTAAAACAGCGCTGACACAGGATGACTGTCTGAAGGTGGGGGGTGAGTACATGGGGGTTCATTATACTGTTCTCTTTATTTTTCTGTATTTTTGAAAATTTCCATAAGTTTTTTTTTAAATGAGCTTTGTTTTGATAGAGTTAGATTATAAAACATTAAAACATCTTTTTTTAATGAAGACTTTCAAGCAGAAAAGTCGTCTTTTCTAATGGACCATTAACTGGTACATTAAACCTTACAAGTTATTTAAAAGTTGACAGAGTAAAATATTTTTTAAATATGGCAAATTGCTGAATGTTAATATATCAATAAAAGACCACTAAAAGCGGGGAGTTTAAGTAAAAGCAAAAACTATGATAAACTGGACTCTGAATCTGCTGAGTAGGCTCCGGCTCTGCCAATCTAGGCCTGTTCCCCAGCCCTGCGTGTCCTACCAGGTAACTTCTTCCAGCAAGTAACTTCCGGGAAGCCTGGTATGCACACCTTTAAACGTGGGGGGAATAAAGTCTCTGGATCATAAGCACTTAGTGCAGGGCCTGCCGCAGTAGGTGCTCAGTGCTCAGACCTGCTACCCTAGTCATCAACTCTCAGTGCATGCATTCTCCTGTGCTGGGGTCTCTCTGCGGCTCCCTTCTTCCGTGATGTGTGACTGGACAGGCTGTACCGCAAGCAGATGGCACCTGACGACATGGTGGCACCCGGTAACATGGTCTCGGCCCTGGGAAATCTGTATTGCTAACCTCTGTTTTAAGGTTATTCTGAATATAGGGACACCTGGCTGGCTCAGTTGGTTGAGTGTCCGACTTCGGCTCAGGTCATATCTCACGGTTTGTGGGTTGGAGCCCCGCATCGGGCTCTGTACTGGCAGCTCAGACCCTGGAGCCTGCTTCCGATTCTGTGGGTCCCTCTCTCTCCCCCTTCCCTGCTCATGATCTCTGTCTCTCAAAAATAAATAAATGTTAAAAAAAAAATTTTTAAAGATTACTCTGAATATAGAATAACTGATTCAAAATTTTAAAACATTTCTAAGTATGAGCAAAATATTTCCAACACATCATGAACAGAACAGTTTTGAGACCGATTCTTTTTGTAAAAAATGGTTTATCAATTCCATTTTTGTATAAAACACACGGGAGAAACCTAGCCAATCACCACACGAGTGCTGCCACACGGAAAGGTACTTTATCAAACTTTGAGCCTAAGAACATACAAATGTCTCTTATTGTGTCTACAGAAATTGTCTAAGCTTTTCCTTCAGCCTCTTTTAAAAATCCCCCATGTCCCCACTATTTCTTCTGTCCCAGTTACAGTACAGTGACAGGAGAAGGGCTGGGTAAAACAGCCCTCTAAGCGGTTTTCTGCTGTCCCTTCTTTCCAATCAGAGACTTGTGGATGTGCGGGATCACACCTGGAAGGAAACGGAAACATGAATGACTCTCTGGGGGCCTCTTACCACTTCCAGGCCTCCACGAGCAACCCCCCGGCCACAGAGTCCACTGAAGTCCCCTTCACACGCTGACCCCATGGAGGCACCCATGCCGAGGGCTCCCTCTCTCGAAGTCTGTGCACCCCCCTAAAACTACATAGAACACAGCTTTGATGGGCTTTGGGGAAGAAAAAGCAGAGCTTTGAAGAGCTTCTCCAAAGGTGACCCAGAAGGGATTCCGAACCCCGGCAGACATCTTGCCTTCAGTGACCCAGACTCACTCGTTCACCTCAGCCCTGACTTCCAAGGGCATCACAGCGAGCCGATTCTCAAGATCGTTTTGAAGCCACCACTATGAGGGTATGGGAAATATCTGAAACCTCAGGTTTTAGGGATCATACATGAGATTTAGACGACGAACGTGCTAAACTAATGCAGCACTGTATCAGGCCGCAAGCGGGAATGTTTATTGGGATCAGAATGAAAGGAGTCTTTACTGTAACAGACTCCGAACTCCAGGAATCCTGGAGTCAGAGTCCCTGTGTGTTCTAGGGTCACTAAAAGGCCAAAAGCCACCTGGGCGGGAGAGGAGACCCTACGTACCACCCCCCGCGATGGTCGCCTTGATGAGGGAGTCCAACTCTTCGTCGCCGCGGATTGCGAGCTGCAGGTGGCGCGGAGTGATCCGCTTTACCTTGAGGTCCTTGGAGGCGTTCCCCGCCAGCTCCAGCACCTGCAAGGCACAAGGAGACCGTGGATCAGAGGCTCAAGTGCGGGACGGTGAGCGTGGACCTGCAGTCAGTCACAGGGACACAGACCCGTACAGCGTCTGCACAGAAGACCCGCACACGTATAAACAGGTAACGCGGGCTTCTTCTTATTCCTGATGCTTTCGTAGAGATCTCGTTACCTTGCTGGTGTCTCCCTTATTCATTTTCTGGAGAGCCAGACCAAGAACCCACTTCTCCAGAAAGAAGGCTGAGGTTTAACACTATCCCCTAGTCAAGATTCCGAATGTGAACACTGAGGAAAATCGTGATTTCAGTATGGCCCTATAGTCTATTTTTGCATAGCCCTTAATGGATGGAACTTATTTCTTAGTACTTAGAGAAAAATTTTAAAATAGAATTTAAAATAATTTCCTATAAAAAATTGATAAATTTATTTTTAAAAAAGGGGGGGGGGTGCCTGGGTGGCTCAGTTAATTAAACACCAGCTCAGGTCATGATCTCATGGTTTGTGGGTTCAAGCCTTGCGTCAAGCTCTGTGGTGACAGCTCAGAGCCTGGAGCCTGCTTTCGATTCTGTGTCCCCCTCTCTCTCTGCCCCCCCCCCCCCACTTACTCTGTCTTTCCAAAATAAACATTTTATTTATTTATTTTTAAATAGTTTATTGTCAAATTGGTTTCCAACAAACATTTAAAAATTTTTTTTTAAATTAGTAAATTTATTTTAAAAAATAGTATTTCCTATTTAGTGTTTTTAACATCACTGGGTCCTCTAACCCAAAGGCAATATACTAGAAGCCTTTTATTCTAGAATGAGAATTTTCTACTAAAGCAATTTCAAAGTCCCAGCAGGCCATAAAAAGTGCATTTCTAATTTGTTTTGCCTCCAGAGACTGTACTGGCATTATGAAACCTTTGATGGAAGCCCTATAAAAAATCACTCAACGGAGCTTCACTTTAAATAGAGCAGCAGGAAGCCCTGTGCGGGTCAGAAGCAGCCGGGACCCCTGTTCTGTCCTCGCAAGTCTCTGACCGGTCTGGGCACTGCTGTCTCTTCAAAGCTCCCCAAGTGTAAAGCCAAGGTTGAAAAGCAAAGACTCCTGACTTTAGATTTCAGGATTTTCTTTACACCCCAAACACAGACACCTGGAAAACATGTGGACTGCATATGTGAATGCTCGTGGTCTAGTCTTAACCTAAGAAAAGTGTACTCAGAGTTCCCGTGAAGAAAGAAAGTGGGAGTCTGGATGAGACCTGGGACATCGGAGTCTGAACACTATGCTTCCAGGTGATGAATGAAATGTGCACCTGCCCCAAAATGTCTGCCACTCCCCGGACACGAACTGGTGTCAGGCTGAAGGAGAATGAGGGGGATGGGCCCGGTGTCCCTGGCTCACGACTTAACAAGGTAGACACGGCCTGTGGTGCAGGGACTGCTAAAGGTAACCAAATGTCAGCACTAACAACTCACACACACCAGACGTCCACCTCTTGGCTGAAGTCCCAACCACACGTTCCTGTGGAAGGACTTCCCTCTTTCTCTATCAGCCTGGCTGTCACCTCCGCCTGGCCTGCTTGCTACTCATACTGCCCTGGCTGGAACAGATAGGACAAGGCGTGTCACGGTCCCCAGGGGGTTCTCCTTCTTAGGGGCTGGGATGGAGGAAGGGGTGGTCTATCACCCAGGTGTTAAGAATTTCAATTGCCCAACTGACCCATCGTCCTGTAATGTCACACTGACCAAGACTCAGCATCTTACATGCACCCAACCACGCAGAGAATGAACAGGGCTTGTCACGTCTGTAACCAGAACCATCAGAAAGTATGTGGAAGTTTTAAATATGTCCCGACACCCTGGCAAACCCCTGCCACCCCCACGTTCACGAAGAGACGGTGGTTTCCATTCACAGCACTTGCTTCGCTGGTGCCAGAGTGCCGCAGGCGCAGACGCCGTCACCTCTCGTGCAAACAGGACTGTGGGCCTTTGCCTTAACATTAAGCAAGAGAACATCAGGTTCTTTCCGACATGGCCGGGGACTGGGTGCTGGGCCGAGAAGATGCCCCCCACCCCTGCGGGCTCCCACCACCCCCGCACCGGCCGACCCTGCACACAACTGACCTCAGCCGTGAGGTACTCCAGGATGGCAGCGCTGTACACCGCGGCCGTGGCGCCGACCCTCCCGTGGCTCGTGGTGCGGGTCTTCAGGTGTCTGTGGATGCGGCCCACGGGAAACTGAAAGACAGATCGCCAGTGGGAAGCACCACGGCCTCGCCATCGCACCTCCGAGCGTGACCCAAGGCACGGGAGAACGTGAACTTGCTTGAACGGATCAGAAGTCCCACCTACTCAGCAAGGGCGGTCCCTGGCACCTGTGTGTGTCCCAGAAATGGGCTCAAATCGTCTCGCGTCCACCCTCCTGAGAACAGAGTCAACGGGGAAGAACCATAAACCCCCTCAGGCTTTGTGGGGCTACTTTCTGAGCGAGGGGGGTCCGCGAAGCCGGCACAGTCAGAGAAGGGGCCAAGTGTGTGGCTGCCAGTGCATGGGCCTCGAGGTGGTGGCAGACTTCACCCCTCCCTACAACACGCTGACTCCCCTGGGGATGCTCCGAGGACAGGAACTTTCTCCAACGTGTCCCTGCGCAGTGCATCTCTGCCCTACAGCCCCCTTCTTACACTCTTTCTGCACCCCGACACCTCGCCAGCACTGATAGCCCGACCATCCCCCTTCCTGCCAATGCCTCCCCACCCGCCTGCCCTTCCCCCTTGTGTCCATTCCCTGAGCCTTGCTGCAAACAACTCTCCACTCCAGTCCGTCTGTGGCTCTCCTTTCCAAAGGCAAAACTTAAGAAAGCAAATCCCAGATCCCTAACTGACCTATCACCATTTTATTCTAACCCAGTCTTGGCTTTTGCCAAACACCATCCTTGAAGGGTGGTTGTTAACGCTTTTACTGCCAAATCCAGTAGCCACTTCTAGACCCAATCCCTGAGGATCTGAGCCTCCCTGAGGGTAGGCCGAGGGCCGGTGTCCAGCCTTCTGGGGACTCTCCGACCTCGCGTGGGGTCTGCCTGAGGCCCCCCGGTTCCCCTCTCGTGCTCCGCGGACTAGACTGACCCACAGCACGAGCTCCCAGTTTTACATACGTGCCCTTAACTTTGTAGTTCCTTTCATCACCCCTCTTGGAAAGGGGACTCCAATCTACAACTTGGAGACATCATCTTCCGGAAGATGTCTCAGGGGGACTTCAACTGACTCACCTTACACTTACTATCTCCCAACGTGTCCCTACTACAATACAACCTGCTCCAACTCCCAGCTTCTCGGCCTTAGGGAAACCCTTCTCTCAGCCCCGGGGGACACACACGTGCCTTCTATTCCTTCCACCGCACCCTGGGCCAAGGGTGTCTCCCTTCACTCCTAACGCATGGCACAGCCTCTGCCGCCTTCCTGCGCTGTGCTGAGTCACTGACAGCTACGCAATGTCCTAGGAGAGCCCACCCAATTACCCGTCAAGGGTGAGTTCTCTCCCCCTTCCTTCAGTGCCCCTGGCCCTTGTCATCCTCTGGCTCCACAATCTTCCATGGCTCACCAGTGCCAAAGGAAGAAAACCCAAACCTTACAGTCCAGCCTTCAAACTATCCTGTTTCAAAAGGGTCTCCTCTAGCTAGTGGTTCTCACTTATTCAGAAATATTTGAGTCTGTGGATTAAAGTTACAACCACTCAAACACATCAAGTTTGAAAATATTTAGTGTTTTGAGTGTATCACTCAGGCTAAAACAGAAGGCAGCTTTAGGGGAGACATTCGGGGAACGGGTGCACAGTCCATGTGCTCCCCCGAGCTCTGCCTCTGCCTCAGAGTTAATGCCCGCTGCACAGACCGCCCCCGAAAGAAAAATCACAGCATACTGACTTTCGTGTGATCCAATTTACAAAAAAACAGTTACATAATTATAATCTAGAAGTAACAGACTTTAAGACCTCATTTAATTCCACTTCATAACTTATTCTCATTTCAAAGAATACAAATTAAAAGACTATTGTGTTGGGATTTAAATTTTGACCACTTCATCTCATTGAAAGGTCCACAGGACAAGTATAATTTTGTAATTAGTGAAACATTTATGGGTCTTGAATTACAACCATGAAGAAAATAATCCAGCAGTGAATTATGACAGCATCAATTACCTGGAGCCCAGCTCTCTGTGAGCGAGACACTGCTTTGGCCTTGGCCTTCCCACTGTCCTTTCCAGCTTTGCCTCCAGCCTAAGAGGGAAAAAAAAAAATTACTGCTGATGAAAAGGCAAAAATGCCATTTCAAAAACATCTGGGAAGCAATTTTCTCCACTTTTACTTCAGGTAGTTAAAAAATATATATATGTGATCTCTTTCCTCAATTTCAAATATACATGTATAATATCACTATTTACTAATTTATATAAATATGTGAAACCTTAAATTCTTATTTAAAATGTGTTTTCTATAAGTCTGAATGTTTTTCTTGAATTTCACACTGAAGAATCTTAATCAAATCACTAGAACTTTCATGCTGGAAATATTTCATAAAGAAATGATTTTTTAAAATGTTAACACACTGGGGCACCTGGGTGGCTCAATTGATTAAGCTCCTGACTTCAGCTCAGATCATGATCTCACAGTTCCTGAGTTCGAGCCCCAAGGCAGGCTCTGTGCTGTCTTTGTGGAGCCTGTTTGGGATCCTCTGTCCCTCTGTTCCTCTCCCTCGCAGCACATTTTCTCTCTCTCAAAAATAAACTTTTTTTAAAAAGGGAGAAACTTAAGAAATAAAAAAAAAAGTTAGCTGTTTTAGAGAGAGAAAACCCAAAAAATTAAACAAAGAATTAGCATCTGGCCCAGCAACTGCACTCTGGGTCTCTGCGCAAGGGACTGAAACTGGCGGGGACTCAATGCAGCGACACACAAGCATGTTCATATAGCACTGTTCACAAGAGCCTCAAGACAGAGACAGCTCCAGTGTCTACTGAGGAATGAAATGGATCAACAAAAGGGGGGGGTCACATACGACGGAATCGTATTCAGCTACATACAGGAAATTCTGGTCCGCACTACAAGACATGATGCTAAGTGTCCCAAAGGACACGTGTTGTAGGTTGTAGGTAGGATTCCTCTTATATGAGGTACTTAGTCAAAATCAGAGGGGGACAAAGAACAATGGTAGTGGCTGGAGGCTGGAGAGAAGGTTGGAATGGAGACAAGCAGTTTAACGGGTAGAGTTTCACTCTGAGAAGATAAAAAAGTTTGGGAGCTGATTAACAGCATTAGTGTCCTTAATATCACTTAAACACTTAAATATGCCTACAATGGCAAGTTTTGGTATGTGTATTTTTTAAAAAAAAACAAAACCTCTTAAACTAAAAGAGTTAAGCAAATCCTACTATCAACAGATAGTTAAAAAAAAAAAATACTTGGGCACCTGGGTTGGCTCAGTCAGTTGAGGGGGCAACTCTTTTCTTCTTAAATTCTAAAAATGTTTATTTTTCAGAGAGAGTGCGTGAGCAAGGGAGGGGCAGAGAGAAGGGGCCAAATCTTGATTTCAGCTTCCAGGGTCGTGGGATCAAGCCCCAAGTAGAGGCTCTGCTCTGAGCATGCTTACTTGGGGCTCTATCTCTTCCCCCTTTCCTCAATTGTATGCTGTCTCTCATACATACATATATACATAAGGGCACCTAGGTGAATCAGTTAGGGGTCTGGCTCTTGGTTCCATCAAACTCCTGATTTTGGCTCAGGTCATGATCTCAGTTCGAGACCGAGCCTCATGTTGGGCTCTGCAATAACTGCAGGGTGCCTGCTTGGGGTTCTCTCTACCTTTCCTCCTCTCATGTGTGTGTGCTAGCATTCTCTCTCCCACATTGTTAAGTAAATAAACACATCAGTAAATGAATAAGTAAATAAATAACTACATGCAAGCTTGGCTGGCCAAAGTAAAAAAAAAAAAAAAAAGTAATCCTGCCAGGACTTGCCTATGGTTTTGTTCACAGCTTGTTTTTCCCAGATTGCAATTCTCTTTTATTCCTGAATAAAATAATCTTTTGTTGGTAAAATCAATTAATGAATGAAAAGTAAACCTGCCAATGCCTGGGTGGCTCAGTTGGCTGGACATCCAACTCTACACCGAGCACGGAGCCTGCTTGAGATTCTCTCTCCACCCCTCTCTCTAAATAAACATTAAAAAAAAAATACTCAAGGGACACCTGGGTGGCTCAGTCAGTTAACTGTCAAGCTTTGGCTCAGGCCATGATCTCACCGTTCATGGGTTCAAGCTCCACATCGGGCTCCTTGCTGACAGCTCGGAGTGTAGGGCCTGCTTTGGATCCTGTGTCTCCCTCTCTCTCCCCCTCCCCGTTCACACTCTGTCTCTCAAACATAAAAATAAAACGTCAAAAAAAAATTAATTGGGGCGGCTCAGTTGGCTAAGCCTCCAACTTTGGCTCAGGTCAGATCTCACATTCAGGAGTTTGAGCCCCGTGTCAGGCTCTGTGCTGACAGCCAGCTCAGAGCCTGGAGCCTGCTTCTGGTTCTGTGTCTCCTTCTCTCTCTGCCCCTCCCCCTCTAATGCTCTGTCTCTCTCTGTATCAAAAATAAATAAAACATTAAAAAAATTAAAAAAATAAATGTTTACATAAAAAAAGAAAAATATTATGCAGCCATTTCAACAAACAAGACAAAGATACGTGATAAAGAAGCACCCACACACACTCTCAGTGAAAAAGGCAGAGCATGTACCAGTGCAAGGAGCCTTTCCTTATGTAAACACGGGGTCTTCTCTATGGAGGATGTGTACACAGAGATTTCCAGAAGATCACACAGTAAGTTAGAAAAGCTATTTGCCTCTGGGGAAAGAATACCAAGAATTTGACTTGAGAGAGAAACCAATGTTCTCTTTGGACTGTTTGATTTTACCATTTAAGTCTATTACGGCTTCACTGTTAAAAACAAAACAAAGTAGTTTACAAGACAGGCTCTTTGCTCAAGGGCTTACATTTTCAAAGCAGAGGGTAAGCTTTGAAATGGCATATCCCATTTAAAATCCTTTTCTTAAAATTTTAAGCTAAAAAAAAATCAACTGCACATATCTCCCTCCTCCAATTGCATACCTCAGTTGATTTAATGTTTATTTTCCAGAAGGACATAAAAAAAATAAATACAGGCCTTGGCAGATATTAGAAGCAGGAAAACCATCTAATTCCTACTTTTCTTACATTTAGCGCTTTAGCAATGATTTAACAGAAGGAACTGAGAAACTCCAGATTTTTACAGAATGCCTTATATGTTTTAATCACTTCTGACCATGTTGCTATACAATAAAAAGATTTTGTACACTTTTTTGATTTCTGAGTTCGGCTTACATAACAACACATTCTCATTTCTTTCTCAGATACAGAAACTGTTTCAGCTCTGTCCGCCCCGGAATAAAATGTAAAGACCTCTAAACGGGAGCATGAATCTAAAATCACAATCATCATGTTTCCAGGTCCGAATCAGGAAATAAAAACTAGTTACCAATCCAAAGCCACCAACTGCAAAACCCCGAATAGACTCTTCTTAAGCAGTTTCAGCCTGATTCCAATCCCTACAGCTTATCGTTTGATTTACTTTTTAAAGAGGCAGACGTAAAATCACGGTTTTAAGAACCTTCACAGACGCCAGGACTCTGCCAAGTGTGGGGGCCGCGGTCACCCTCCGGACACCAGTCACCAACTTGCCGGGCGCCTCGCCCAGGTGAGCTCGCAGACGGGAAGCCAGCGGACCATTCAGGCGTGGATTGGGCACGCCCACCCCCCGCGGCGGCTGGGGGTCTGCGTCCCGGGGAGGGAGGGGACACCTGTCGGGCGTCCGCGTCCCGGGGGCCCGCTTCTCGCGTACGAAGGAGAAAGCGGCCGGGGATCCTCGCCACGCGAAGGGGAGGGGGCACCTGTCTGGGGTCCGCCTCCCGGGGGCGGAGAACACCTGTTCGGGGTTCGCGCCCCGGGAGCGGAGGGGGCACTGGCTGGGAGTCCACACCCCGGGGAGGGAAGGAGGGCCTCCCTCCCTGCCGGACACCGAGTCTCCTTCCAGCAGGACACCTGCTCCCGGGGCCCCGACGTCAGCATCCCAACAACTAGCTGACAAGTCGCCGCCGCCGCTATTTTTAGATCCCGTGGCCGGTCCGTAATTTTAGCTGCTTGATGGAGGGACGCAGGTCTGAGGCGCCGCGCTGGGGAACACGGAGGACGCAAGGGATACGGGGACAGACCGCCTGCCCGCCCAGAACGCAGGCCGGCCGCAGGGCCCTTTCCCCGCGCTCCACGCCGACGCCACGGCAGTCGAGGCGGCACGGCGCAGCCTCAACAGGTAGCGCCGCCCGCCGCCGCCCGGCCGTTTGCTGCCCTCACCATGGTCTC
>NC_043701.1:102323104-102325211 GCF_006229205.1 Suricata suricatta | reverse complement strand
CCGCCGCCGCCGCCGCCGCCGCCGCCGGAGCCCGGACAATAACCGGGACCCGCTTCGCACCGCCCCGACCAATCCCCGCTCGCCTTGCTAATTTGAACGCCGGAGGCCGCCCAATCGCGCGCCCTCTTCTAGTCATGCCCCGCCCCCAGCGCCACCTCCCTAACGGCTGTTTGTTTTTGCACACGGCACACGGGGGCGGGGCCTCCAGACCCGACACCAACGGCCCTGCGTGCGAGCGGGGGCGGGGCCGCGCGCCGCTCTCCGCCTATCTGCGAGTCTCCAGCCGATGAATGGAGGGGCGGACCAATGTGGACGGACGGTTGGCGGAATTCAGCCAACGAGAACCTCGCCCGCGAGCAGGGGAGGCGGGCCGCCAGGAACGACTGCGAATACCCAATGGGTGGGGCTACTGGAGGTGGTGGCTGCTTTCCCGCGCGGTCTCGACCGAGAGTGGTCTGTGAATAGTGTTCGGGGAGGAAGCTGTTGTGTGGCGGAGAGGAGGGGGCCCCGTAATCCCGATTCCGGCTCCGGAGCAGGTGACCTCGGCGCCCGGGCGCCCTCCCCTCTCTCCGGACCCCCCCAATCTCAGCACTCACATGCAGACCCCGGCACCCCGCCCCCGCGAGCGCTTGCAGATCCTGGCGCTCCTTTCGTCCCCGGCCCCCTGCCCCCCCCCGCGCTCACCTGCAGACCTTAATGCTCCCGTGCCCCCCGGCCCTCCAACAACGCCGGGGTGAACTAGGGGCAAGGAAACTCGCGCAGCTGTGAGCGCTGGCTCGGGCGGTGCGGCCCATGGGGACACCTGACCCAGAGCCCTCGGTCGCTGGCTGTGTGGTTCGCGCAGGCCACCGAGTGTGTCAATCCCTGTGCGGTCATTAAGTCTGCCCGCGGCAGTGCCCACCGTGCAGCGTTGGGGTGAGTGCTCACTCAGCAACCTACAAGGAAGCATCCGGTTCCTAGCACTGGATCATGCCCGATATACGGTCACTTCTTTTCCTTAAGCGAAAGGTCATTCCGTCGCCCCTAGACCCTCAAGTCATTGATTCAGAGTGGAGGTCAGTGGAGTTAAGTTGACAGACACTGGCGTTCATCATAAACAGGGGTGATCCCTTTCCCCATCTTGGCATCCTGTTTAGAGCGGAGAGAACTAGATTGAGGAGATTGAGGCCTACAGACCGAATAAAACGGGTGGTTATTTTCCCGCATCTATAAAAAGCAAACCTGCCTATTAGTAATTTCATAAAGGAGGTGTGTCAGCGAATCCGTCTGGTTTCCATTGAACCAGGGCTGCACAGCAGGTGGCGTGGGCTCACAAAGACCAGCCTCCCCAGGAAACTGTAGGAATTAGCATCTCCAAGTGGTAAATTACCACACATGACCCGCTATTCATCTTGCGGAGCTTAACGTGGTCAGATACTGTGTATGGTTCTCAAACCTGGAATTGCTGCAAATGCAAATTCTGACGCCCAACCCCGTGAAGGCAGATCTCCACCTCCAAGTCTGTTTCCTGGGACACCTAACCCAACACAATGGCTCTTCTTTACAAAATTATAGTTAGTTTTTTGAGCAAACAATATATTTATATGGATGGGGTCCTCCTATACCAGGCATCCATTTCCCCAGGGTAATGACAGTGTCAGCCTCTCAGGAAGTCAGCCTTAATGAGTATGTGATTACTACACAGATTCCAGGAGCTTTACCCTATGTTCAGTCTTATATTCACTTTTTTTTTTTAAAGATTAAGACTTTTTTTTAATGTTTTACTTATTTTTGATACAGAGAGAGACAGAGCATGAGAGGGGGAGGGGCAGAGAGAGAAGGAGACACAGAACCAGAAGCAGGCTCCAGGCTCTGAGATAGCTGTCAGCACAGAGCCTGACACAGGGCTTGAAACCCCGAACGCGAGATCTGACCTGAGCTGAAGTTGGAGGCTTAACCGACTGAGCCACCCAGGCGCCCCTATTTACTTTTTCTTAATGTTTTATTTATTTTTGAGAGAGAGAGAGAGACAGACAGACTGTGTGAGCAGGGGAGGGTCAGAGAGAGCGGGAGACACAGAATCCGAAGCAGGCTCCAGGCTCTGAGCTGTCAGCACAGAGCCCGACTT
>NC_043701.1:102315985-102323004 GCF_006229205.1 Suricata suricatta | reverse complement strand
CCCAGGCGCCCCTATTTACTTTTTCTTAATGTTTTATTTATTTTTGAGAGAGAGAGAGAGACAGACAGACTGTGTGAGCAGGGGAGGGTCAGAGAGAGCGGGAGACACAGAATCCGAAGCAGGCTCCAGGCTCTGAGCTGTCAGCACAGAGCCCGACTTGGGGCTTGAACCCACAAACGTGAGATCATGACCTGAGCCGAAGTAGGAGGCTTAACCGACTGAGCCACCCAGGCGCCCCTTAAATTCACTTTAACAGAGAGTTACTCTTCAAAATATTATAAAGACATTTTCTTTTGACCATTCTTGGAAAAGACAGTCAAATGGTCCTTTTTTATTAAAAAAAATTTTAATGTTTATTTCAATTTTT
This sequence comes from Suricata suricatta, assembly GCF_006229205.1. Classification (NCBI taxonomy): domain Eukaryota; kingdom Metazoa; phylum Chordata; class Mammalia; order Carnivora; family Herpestidae; genus Suricata; species Suricata suricatta. The sequence goes on along the minus strand of NC_043701.1, from coordinate 102,322,637 downwards.
TAAATGTTTTATTAATTTTTGAGAGAGAGAGGGAGACACAGAACCCAAAGACAGGCTCCAGGCTCTGAGCTGTCAGCACGAGCCTGACAGGGGATCGAACCCACGAATCATGACATCAGGACATCATGACATGACCTGAGACCAGGTCAGACACTTAACCGAGTGAGCCACCCAGGTACCCCCTTTGTTAGGAAGATTTTTGAGTACTAATTAACTTCACTTGTCGTAGGCCTATTTGGGTTTTCTGCGTTTTAAGGAAAAAGGAAGTTTTTAAGTAAAAATTAGAGACATTACCAGGAAAAATAAACCCCACAGAACCAATCCCCCTTATAAATATAGAAACAAATTTCTTAACTAGAGAAAACAAACTCAGCGCCATGTAAAAAAAAAAAGATGATACACCACCTCCAAATGGGATTTACTCCAGGAATGTAAGGTTGCAGGGAAAATCAAAATAGTAAATCGCTGTAAGGGGCGCCTGAGTGGCTCAGGCTTTGGATTCTGTGTCTCCTCTCTGTCTGCCCCTCCTCCACTCATGCTCTGTCTCTGTCTCTCAAAAATAAATAAAGGTTAAAAAAAAATAAAAAAGAATACAAGAGTAACAAAGGTAGATGTTAGGGCGGTAAGAATTGTTGTTCAGACCCCGCTGTGGGGAGCAGGGTGACCAAGGGGCCCAGCTGCTCTACATTTCTCACCCTGCTGCCAGTGTGATTTTGGGGCATAACCTTACAGGCAGGATTGCTGGGCCAAAGGCCAGTCTGCTAGATGCGGCTAGACCCTTTCAGGGTGGAAAGGTGACGCATCAGTGTGCCTTTTGACCCTCAGATTTGCTGGTGGCATTTCCTTGTCAGGCTGTTGCTGAGGAATAGTATCTGTTTACTTCGGATTTCTTAGTATGTGTGCAATGGTTTTCATATAATTAGGGACTGTTGGTGTTGCTTTTCTCTATGAATTGTCTGCTTTTACCTTTAGGTATCCAGAAAAATCCCTGGGATCCGAGCAAAGAATCCAGAAGCCTGCGTAGCTGAAACTGCCTGTTCTGGACAGGTGCTGCTCTCTGGCCCTGCCAGAGCACTTTTATTTTTAAGTGTATTTATTTAAGTGATCTCTGCACCCGACACAGGGCTCCAACCCACAACCCTCTCGAGATATAGAGTCCCAGGTTCCTCCGACTGAGTCAGCCTGTCACTCCGGGCAGTAATCTTTTACTTTTCATTGAGACTTAACAGTGGTTGAGCTCCTTCATCGGGGCGCAGGTTAAGTGAGCTCCTTGTTGCAAAATGAAACATCAAATCCTGCTCACCGAACCCTGGGGAGCCCTGGGGTGTGGCCTTGTACATTTCGGAAGGCCCACTGTGGGCTTAATGACCCTAAGAATGACCGTGCCCACAGCCCTGCTCTAGAATGCACCCTCACCGTGAAGTCAGGCCCCGGCCCTTAGCAGGTGGGTGGAACAGCTGATAGGGGACACAGAGGAGCCGGCTCCTGCCAAGTGTGGCCTTTGAAGGTCAATGGCAGGTACTGTGTAGAGACACGGCAGTGAAAAGCCCTGGAGTTCCCCCACAGACTTGTTTTATCCTAAGTCCCGTTCACAGGAGAAAACCTTGAACTGCCACAGTTTTGAAGAGCTGAGCACGAGTATCCAAAGCAAGCTGGTAGGGTCCATAGCATCCCCACCCCCTCTCCCAAAAGGTGTGGCGTCAACTGGGCAGACAAATGAGACCCTTCCTGCCCTGATGAGTCACTTGTCTGAGTGATATCCCCAGCTGGGTTTTCACGGCCAGAGAACAGCAGCTGCCGCACTAGAACATTCCACATCGCTGACAGCAGCTCTCCTGTAGTTGGAAGACTGTTGTCTGCCTTCTTCCTGAGAACCTAACATTCGTTCTTTTTCCTGATTTATCCCTGAGGGTAGGGAGCCTGCCTGTGTGTTCTGAATCGTGTGTGCTTCCAGGGACACTGTCTATATATTCATTAAGGCTTGCTCTGAACTCTAAGCCAAAGCTTCCAGGTCAGAGGCAACGAGATTGTTGGTCGGGTTGGGAAACACTGTATGTCACAGAATAAAATGAAAACAACAGATTTTCGCGTTCCTAAACTGAACAAGAATCTCCTAACACGAAATTGAAGGGCAACTCCATCCTCCAGGGTGAGCATTACTTCATTTAATGACTTACTTGGAAAGGCAAGTTGTTTGCCTGAAAGGAAATACACACGAAATAGATCAGAAATGCAGCAAACAATAGCTCCATTTATCAGAGTTCCCGAAATAAAGACACTTTTCTTTCAACTTCAGAGGCTCAAAAATTTTTTTGTTTTACTACTAGGGAAGATGCATTTGCCTAGCCTGACTGAATCAAACCTGAAATAATGAAAAATTCAGTTAGTTTTCAATTCCATTTCTGCATAGGAGCTGTTGGCTTGGTAGCACAGCATAATAATGTGTTAATTTAAATCCCAGTTAGTTGACATATAGTGTAATAATGATTTCAGGAGTAGAATATAGTGATTCATCACTTTAGAAAAAAATTTTTAACATTTATTCATTTTTGAATGACAGAAACAGAGTGTGAGCTGGGGAGGGACAGAGAAAGAGTGAGACACAGAATCTGAAGTAGGCTCCAGGCTCTGAGCTGTCAGCATAGAGCCCAATGTGGGGCTCAAACACACTAACCACGAGTGACCTGAGCCAAAGTTGGACACTTAACCAATTAAGCCACCCAGCTGTCCCTGTAGTGATTCATCACTGACATCACATAGTGTTCCCCCAACAAGAGTTCTCCTTAGTGCCCCTCACCAATTTAGCCCATCCCCCCCTGTATTTAAGAGTATCTTAGGGGCAGCTGGGGGCTCAGTCCGTTAAGCGGCTGTGACTGCAGCTCAGGTCATGATCTCACGGTTGTGGGTTTGAGCTCCGCATCGGGCTCTGTGCTGACAGCTCAGAGCCTGGAGCCTCCTTCAGATTCTGTGTCTCCCTCCCTCTCTCTCTGTCCCTTCCCCATTCATGCTCTGTTTCTCTCCATCTCAATAATAAATACACATTTAAAAAAAGTCTCTTATGGTTTGTCTCTCTTTGTTTTTATCTTATTTTTGCTTCCCTTCCCTTATGTTCGTTTTGTATCTTAAATACCACATACCTAACGTGGGTTTTTTATCATTGAACCTGGTGAGCTAATACAACATTTTTTTTTCAATATATATCAATACATACATGAATGTGGGCACTTAACACTGCTGAGATTTTAAAAACTTATCAGGACGCCTTGGTGGCTTGGGACTCTTTCTCTCCCTCACTCTCTGCCCCTACCCTGCTTGCACACTCTCTCTCTCTCAAAATAAATAAACTTAAAAAAAGCTTTTAAATTATAAAATTTTCTCAAAAGGTTGCTATATTCTTTAACAGTAGTGACCTTCAAGACGTGGGTTTGGAGAAAGAACATTCATTTCTGTTACTTTACAGTAATTCTCCACTGTTCACATCTGTCAAACTGAGTATGAATTAATTTTTATAATAAAAGAAAATGTGGAGGGTGCCTCGGTGGCTTAGTCGGTTGAGCATCTGACTTCAGCTTATGTCATGATCTCACACTCCATGGGTTCGAGCCCTGCATCGGGTTCTGTGCTGACAGCTCAGAACTTGGAGCCTGCTCCTGATTCTGTGTTTCTCTCTATGTCCCTCCCCTACTCACACTCTGTCTCACTCTCAAAAATGAATGAATCTTAAAAAAAAATTTTTTTTAAAGGAAGTGTGGAGATTATAACTGCCAAGAAGATGTCCACTAATTAAAGGGCACTGAGTAAATGAGCAAAGGGCAGGACAATTTTGAGGGTGGGACAGTCCAGGAGGCCTCCTGGCAGTTTGGGGAATAGGAAGGTGGGGAGGCAGGGACAAGGCCTGTGTCTGGGTCCGGTCCTTGCCTACAGCTTCAGTCCATCCTCCCCAGCTTCTGGCTTGTGGGTCAGCCCCGGGAATCCTGACGGACACCTAAATTAACAGGCTCCTGCCCTCTCTTATTTATTAACTTGGCTATTTCCTAGTTTGACACCTAGATTGCAAAAAATATAAAATAGCATAAAACGGAGCTGTTTTCAGGTCCACTTGCTCGTCTCACTGGGTTGATTTGAAGTTCCTGTCTGGTCCCAGTCCACTTCGACAATATGACCCTGGGCCCATTTGTGTCCTGGCTGGGGAAACCCGACTGTGACATAGAGAGGGTGCTGCTGATGTTCACAGTTGAGTGGGGCTCAGCCGGATCCAAGACTACAGCGTCTTATTTCTTGGTCACTGATACAAATGAACCAATTCAGCACGTTTTTCTTTTTCACTTCGGGAAACTTATTTAATTTTGTTCTGAGTTACCATACCCTGGAGGCATTGGTGAGTGTGACCCGCGCTGGGCTAGGGATTTGAGGCAGCGCACAGGCGGTCCCCGAGGAGGGAGGTGCTCCTGCTGCCCCGCGCGCCACCCGTCCTGGCCTCCGAAGAGCCGAGCGCGGGACTGGGCTCCCCCACATCTCCCCAAAGCCCCCCAGTCTTCTCGCAGCCCGCCTGGGGTTCCTGCGCGTGGGGCTCGCAGTTGGTCCAGTTGCGGCCGCCAGGGGTCTCCTCAGAACACCAGACTGTAGCGGGGCCTCAAGAGTTTGTGTATCCAATACTTGCCTAGGGCCACACTGTTAGTGTGTGACATAGGCAGGGCCAGAAGCCAGTTCAGGGCTCCCGAAAGGCAGCTCGCGGGGTAGCGGCGGCACCTGCACGTGTAGTTCGGGCAGCTCCTGGGAAGTGGCCCCGGACCCTGGGAGCCAGCTTGGCCCTGGCCTCCATGGGGAGGGCTTCCGCCTCTGCAAGCCGTGGTTTCTGGCGTGGGTGGAGGTGCGGGCAGTCGAGGCACAGCGGTCACAATGTAAAGCCAGTCTGGGGCCTCCTCCGCCATCGTGGGTGTCCTTTGTCTTCCTGTAGCATACATTCCAGGCCCTTCATACCCCTTCTGTGTGTTTCCTGCGATCCTGCAGGCCAGACCACTGGTTCTCATCCCCGACTGGATGGGGGTGCTTACAGAGGTAGAGCAAAGCACACAGAACACCATGTGTGTGTCCCCTGACTGATGCAGGGGTCCCAGAAGGTGCTTGGGCATAGGCACTCTGCTCCCTGAGCGGTTCTGCAGCCTGCGGGGCACCACCAGGGCCTCCAGTCCCAGGAACACTGTGTGGGCGGGCACAGGGGCCATCTGGCTGGAGCCTCTAACTCATCAACTCATCATCGGGACAAAGCTGAGGGGTTGGGGGGATGGGAGGATGGGCACCAGGGGACGACATGCCCTGCTGGTCCCTTGACCCCATCCTTCACCTTCAGCAAGAGGGCTGTCAGGGTCAGGACCACTTCCCAGCTACACTGGTGTTCACCCATTTCGTCACCCACTGGCTTTTTCATGAGGCGCCGCTGCTGGCAACCTGTGGGGTGTGTACTTTTAATTTTGTCTGGAAAAGAATTCAACTCCTAAATACTGTGGGTATCACCTGACCCAGGCCTCATAGATAAAAGCTTCTGGGGGGGCTCTGGTAAGTGTACAGGGGGTTCCTGAGGCCAAAGGTCTGGGAAGCACGACTGGGATCTAGGGACTTAGCATTGGTCTTTTTCCTTTAAGGCAGGGTAAGGCTGCCCCTGCACCCTGGGCAGTGAGCTGCGAAGCACAGTGGGGCACACTTCCCAGAGGTTCCTGGCCACCAATGGGCCCAGCAGCCCGTAGACTGGGAATCACCTGGGGAAGTGAGAAGCAGCCAGTCTGGAATATGAACAAAGCAGTAGCTAATCTGCAACCCCAGACCCCACACTGGCTGCCAATGAGGAAGGGGCCCCACCAACCTGGGTGCTCTGGCTTTTAGGTCATCTCCAGTGGGAATGCACCCATCTCCAGACCTGCTTTGGAGCCCGTCCCTGGTCTCTCCCTCCCCCTCCCCACCCAATTCCTTAAATCAGAGACACCAGCACAAGACTGTCATTCACTTTTCCGCATACTTTATTTGTTACAAACATACAATTTTTAAATATAGACTGTAAAACTCCATTTGCAAAATCCGCTATTGTAAGGAGTGCACACCAGCAGTAAGGATTCTTACACTTTTTTTCTCTGCTTTTCTGTCAGTCTTGCTAGTTAGTGGTGAATACGGCCCGCCTGTCACAGGCCTGCTGGAAGCTCCTGGCTGTGCTCCCACTGCGCTGTTGTGGCAGCCCTGCTGGTCTCCAGGCAGTGAGCTCCGCAGCACGTCTACACTCTGCTTCTGAACGGTTTCCAGGAAGTGTGATTTCTAAACGGCACTGCGCCTCACGGGTTTGTCAGAATCGCCCATGCAGCTGTTTGTTAAAGTGCATTCTTCTTTTGAAAAATAAGGAGTCATCTTTACTCTTTAACCAAGGTACTTAAAAAAATGAACTTTTTGGTCTCTCAGCAGATATTCCCAAATTGATCCTAACGCTACAAATTTTAGTGTTCTATTTACAAATATTTATAGGGTTACAGGTGGAGGGGACCTTATAAAATTAAAGGTGCGGCTTCTCTTGAAGCAGAAATCAGTTCTACAAATCCATACACAGGAACACACACTTTGTGTACAACGCACAAGCATGTGGGTATTTACACAGAGACCGAAGACACCC
>NC_043701.1:102308906-102315885 GCF_006229205.1 Suricata suricatta | reverse complement strand
GACCTATTAGAAGACAAATGGACTTCTAGAAGTGATCCTGGAAAAACACTTGCATGAAGGAGCAAAAGGAAGAATAAATCCCCGCTAACTGTTCAAATGCACCGATAATCTTAGTTAGTATTCAAATACTGATAATCACTGAAAGGAAACCCGAACAGACTCACCTGCTACCACAACATGTAAAATACAGACTCTTTACAAGTATGCCCTGTACTGACTTAACCTCAGTTTTTGGACTCTTGCCCCATCTATGAACTTCTAGGAATCCAGAGTTTCTGGACCTGGAGAAGACGCGTGGGTTAGGCTGGGAGGAAAGGGTGTGTGCCCCGCATCAGAACGGTTTACAGTGAAATTTCCTACCACAAATGTGCTGTGACACAATTCTGTTTGTTAGTTTTCTTGGGACTCCCCCGCTGCCCTCTGTCCCGGAAAAGGGAACTTGAAAAGGGAAGAATACACTACTTGCCATTCTGTTTCCAAACAGATCGTTTTGACCTCGCCTGATGTTATAGCACAGTATGAGGCCAGTCGGCCTACGGAAATGAGGTCTGGTCTAACTCTCTTATCTTGAGTTAGTTGTTGGGAGGTCCTGAAGGTAGGAAAAAAAGAGACAGGCTCGTGTCGCCCATAGTATGCTCATGCACAAGGAGCTCGGATAGATCTACCGCTCTTTCTCAATACGGTGGCCCCACATCTCATCACCCTAGAGACAGAGTCAACCCTTCCCTCGTCCACATCAGCGGACATGTTACACGCAGAGAACATGACATTTGCTCCTAGACCCAAAATTTCATGCTAATCAAAAGTACAGTTATACTCTTTCATCAAACCATATGTTAGAATCACCTCTGGGGGAAAAATAATTTTTTTTTGGTTCAAATAAAGCTCTGCCCTCCTGTTATCAGAAGCCTCACCGGTGAAACTACCACCACAGTGTCTGCTGCCGTTCCAACACGGCTTTCCAATCCCAGTCAAAGTCTAATCCGAGAGGAAGGAGGAGTCAGATTTTCAAATGAAACGTTAAGAGGTGGGGGGTGAGCAAGGGTGATAACGCTGATGGCATATTCCCTGTCTCATTAGGAAATACAGAATACATTCATAAGAGTCTTACTTGGATCAGGGGGACGGGTGTTAATTGGAAATTGCCAGGGTAATAAGTCTTCCTGATACAACTTGATTGTTTTCTCGTTTGCCCCAAGTCGAATTTCCATACTGACAACTGGATCACATTTAGTGAAATAACAGTCATGAGATTGTTTTAAGCCCAAGGGCTGGGAACAGTGACTGTAACTAGCAAACTGAGATTACAGGAAGAGAGCCCACCGTCCCCAAGTGTGAGTTCTCGAAACTTGGGGGTGTGGACTTGAAAATTAAGGGAGTTTGCTTTTCTAGATTAAAAACTGGGGATGTGAAGTTCTGTCTGGACTTGTACACAGGGTCCTGACATGCGCGGTTTTAATTTTGTGTCTCGAGTTTTCTTAAGGTAAACGTGGTTCTTTTTTTCTTTTTTCTACAAACGATCTCCCCAGCCCAACCACACGCCCACGATCCAGTTTATTCAAGGGGGATGGTGACTGTTTTGGAAGACAGCTGACTGATTTACAGCGCTCTGAAAGCAACCCTGGGAGCCCATCACCAGTCACTTACTAGAACTTCAGTGCTCTTGTTAACAGGAGAAAAAAAAAGTTACCTTAAGGCTTAAGGGAAAGTAACTATCACATTGTGAACGCAGCATCGTCTACTCTCCCGCGCATTGGAAGCTAGCAAAACGCATTCTGGATCAAGAATACAAACTTTCTAACATTAGCGAAGATTTTCACTCTTCTTACACAGAACAATATTCATAAGCAGATTATCTAAGAGAGCCTGAGAAACCGTGACCACATCACACAAAGATCCCATGTATCTCATTATCAAAAAGTGCTTTAGCTTTGAGAAATATGTCGGGGTTCCAATGGAAATATACAATGTCAAATCACTCGACACTTTCTCAAGTGAAGTACAAAGTGGAAAAGGAGCGAAATGGGGGGGAGGCCCTGCTCTCGGAGCAGGCCTCATGCGTGGGGCTTTTAGGGTGCATTAAATTAAAATTGTTTTAAGAATTAACAGTGGGGTTTTCACACCACTATATATATTCTAAAACCTGAGACTGGACACCAAAGCAGTCAACTTTATTACTTATCAGAGCAATTCTGATACTTCCTAAAAATAGAAGACAACTCAATTGAATTAATACCTCCAGGGTCAAAGCCATGAACTTTCCCCAGTCAGAAAGGCGCATTTGCCACTAAGCGTGCCGCAGGCGTAAAGGGGCCACCTGCCCACACAGAGTCACTTCTCTCCTTCCCTCTCACTGATCAAGGCCACGCTATTTGCAAATGAATATCTACTGAGAGATCAGTTGTGCATTGGACAAAGTACCGTCAACCGGGTGAAAAATGAAAATAAAATTTACAGTGAAGGACACCCATGCGGGCGGCTTACACACTCAAGCTTCTCCTTCAGCTCATCCACCTCGAGAGCAAGGCAGACGCCAACGGACTGTCACCTTGCCACACCTTGCGTCGGTCACTGCCCTCCAGTAGAGCCAGTCAAGGTCACGTGTAACAAAGTGTCCTCGGCAACCACGGTGCCTGCGGTGTGCAGCCGTTTTCAGACCACTCAATATGAGGGCATTATTATAACCAGCCTCTTTTGCCCACAACCCTGCATTTTCGGATAAGACAGGAGAATTGTTTTGTTTTGAGAAAACTGAAGCTCGCGTCTCTTAAAAGACCTGCGTCTACCGCAGAACGACGGAGGGGATGGAGGCAGCGGGAGGTGACCAGTTGCCTGCACCCGAGGCTTCTCCATCGTTTTGCAGTAAACAGTTATGGAAAGTGAATTGATAGGTGGCCGCGTGTGCACCGCGGCCACAGTCCCTTATACCAACTACATGCCTCCCACAGCAACATAGGGTGTCTGGGTTTTCCGTCTGGTTTGGGGTGCCGTGCCTATGGACATTTTGCCCCGAGCAGGGCGCGAGCACGGGGCCTCTCTGTGCTGCCCTGCTCGAATGACAGCAGGGACAATAGAAACCAGAAGGGAGCCATAGGATCTCATCATAGACTTTTGCTCTTTTGATTCTGTGCCTAAAATTTGACTTCTCACGTTTCTAACTGCAGTAGTTTGAGGAACAATTCAGCAATCGACTGAAAGGGCAGTTTAGTTCCCTGCTTCTCAGAAACACGATTATTTGGAACATGTGATTCGCTGGGATGTCGGCCAAAGTTAAAAAAACAAGCCCTAAATCACTGTTCGTAGGAGAGGACAAGGCACAAGATAAAAAGAAATATCAGTTGTCTCCCAATCTGTAAGGCCATGCTGTGGCCGGAATCAACCAAGATTTTTAGGAGCATGGTTTACGGATGAGCTCCAAAACACGGCCTTGCTAGCCCTGCCACACGTCAAAGCTTTCTATTGCCCCAGATCAGTGAACGGACGAGGGCGAATCCACGCCCTCCTGTTACCTTCCTGCCGGGAGGGGAGAGGCCCCGCACCACCCCCGAAGGAGGAACTAACCTCTGAGATCGGCTAAGACTTAAAAACCCACCACTATGACGTCTACCACTTAATCTTATGTAGGCAGGTCAAAATTTTAATATAAATTACTTTTTCCAACACATAGCTTATGCATTCTTTGCTCCTGTTTTTGGAGGATTCTCAAATTGATATCTAAAGATTTACATATGATATATTACTGTTACATGGTCTAATGACTAAGAAAATTTCTCTGGTAACCAAAGCTGATCCCATATATGGTAGTGCTCCTGGCATACAGTCTATATGCCTCAGACCACTTCCACATTCTTTCTATTCAGCTAATTATAGCTTAGTAGCCACTGGTGAAGGGTTGCGAAGACCCTGTCATTTCTACAGAGTAGAAAGGCAAGGCTCGGGACCGCAATTCAGCCGAACGAAAAGACAAGACAAGACAAACCAACCCCTAAGAAAGGAGAGACGCTGCACCTTTGCAGAACTGCACTGGTTCACTGCGGCGGAGCAACAGGGACCCCCGCGGAAGCAGGCAGCCACGTCGGTCTACACAGGAATCAATCGTACATGATTTGAGAAGGAAAAAGTCACAGCCACGGAGAGCTGCAACCTTACTTTCCAATGCTGCCTCGAAGTCTGAAATCGAAACAGTTTCTGCAAACCTAATGCCAGCTTCTCGGCGCCCTCACCAAAACTATGTAGGGATTTGTTCTCCGCAGCAAAGAAATAAACACTCAAAACACATAGGTAAATACAGCAGGACATTATTGAAAACAGCTGCCTTGTATTACAAAATACAGTACAAGTATATGGATGTCATTAAAACATCAAAAATACTATTGCTCCCATACAATTTAGGAAACATTCTTTGCAACGGAGAAAGTTTTTGTTTTGTTTTTTTAAAAAAAAGGAAAAGCTTTAAAAAAAATCTGTTTAAAAAGTCTACTGTGGATGATGAGAGTAGAGAAATAGTCTGAAAAGGGCACCATTGTTTGTGGCTCTTCCACTTAAAAAAAAAATCTAAGATCAACAGTATTCTGAATCAGTCTAATTTTTAAAAAAGCCTAATTTTATGTACAGTTCTTTCTCTCCCTCTCGGCCACAACGCATGAAAACGACCTTTTTTGTAGATCACTTATTTCCCAATAAATACAAAAAGATTGTATAGATTGAATAATACCAAAATAAGATAATAAAAAGGGTATGCAATAAATTAAAAGGCAGCTCAAATAAAGGGCAGGCATGCAGTTAAACAAAAACAAAAAACCAAACTACGATCGTGGAGGTGGGCGTTACCTGCCTCCTGGCTGAGAAGGTGTCGCACAAGGAAGACCTAAAAACTTTGGAAAGAACGTTAGCTCCCGTTCAATTCAAAGTCACCTAGGTCTGTGACACTTCTAGGAATACCTTTTGATGGGATGGGATTAACTTGATTAGTAAAAATCATTTCTACTGAAAATCCATTTAAAATATAGAAGAGGCGATCCTTGAAAACCCCAACTTTTATTCTTGAAAAAACGGCTGGATCCACTGGCCAAGGGCCAGTTTGTGGAAATTTCAAGATGGTATAAAAATGCTTCCAGGACATAGCGTTTTCACATTCTTCGTCCCCATGCGGATGGATTTCAGCTTCCGAAGAGCACTGCTCGAATCACTCATCCGTCATTTGCCAACTTCGATCATGAGGTACTGAAACAATGGATCAAGTTCTTACAAATCTACTTTAAAAGAATAGATGATGCTGGAATTCTGGACCTGAGGATCTTTATTTAGTGTTTGAGCAAATCCACAGATTCAACTGAAGGTAGATGAAGACTTCAGTTTTGGTCATCCCCAACTTTCCCGGGAAGACGTATATTCCATTAAAGCTCACGGTTCCTTTTGCAGCTATCTTCAAGTTTTACGGTTTAAAATCCAGCCAACCAGAGGCCCAAACAGCCGAAGTAGCCATAATTTCCCGGCTCGGGCTGTACAGCCACAGGCACCTGGCTCTCATTCACCCCTAAGTCATCTCTGGGTAAGACCTTGGTGTCTGCAGACCCGGGGAGGACTTTAGTGAGCGGCAGCCCACATGCTCGGTCCTCCTTGTGCTTGAAGCTGGATTCCTTCCTGTGTCTGCCTCAGCAATCCCCAGTATGACTGCTCTTAGCTTCGGAGAAATTTGCCAACTTTTAAAATTCTTTAGTAACGGATTCTAGTTAAAGAATCGACACCTGACTCTATTTGCATCCAGGAAAACAATTCCAAAAAGAGACACGAACACAGGTCCAGGTTCCACGCAAAACCACTGAAGACAAAACAATGCAGTGGGTTCCTACATTGCCTCGTGGCATCTTGAATTGCTCTTTTGCCCCGTCCATGATTATGTGGAGCCGCACTGCTTTGCGTGAAACCTGTACTCTAGGATCTGAATAAAAGTAAAGGCCTCTCTTTTCTCTAGATCCCCATGAAGACCCAGATCCAATATGCTGATTTCAGTGGAGGTGAAGGGATCGACACCATGACAGTGAGGTCTGGAGAGATGGTCAGGCCTGGACACCCAGGGGTGACACCAATTCGGCTGTTATCAGCGGCCCCCGGCACGGAAAGCTCTGTCCCCTCCAGGCTTACCCTGGCGGGTTCAGAGACCTCCGCTGGAAACAACAGAAGCCGAAACGATTTTGCTCAGGTTGTCCTCTTTGCAGATTGCGGCCAGCTCCTTGCAACTTTGCTGCTTTTCTTTAATTGTCCGCGACTATTCTTTTGTGGTTATTTCTCTTAATTAACTGTATTATTTTTTCATTGTGTGTTCTCCCGACGGGGGCCCCCCTTGCTCCGCCTAGACTGGCTCCCTGGGGATGATCGGGAAAGGGGCTCTCGAGACCAAAGGGATGGTGGTGGGGCGGGGGGGCCCATCGGGGAGGCGGCGCGCTTCGCGTCAGTCCTCGTCCACCTCCTCGCCCTCGGACTCGTCCCCGCCGCGTCGCTCGTACAGCTTGTCCCGCTGCCGCTCCTGGATCTCCTTCATCTCGTCCGCATACCGACAAAAGGCGCCCCCGAACTTGCCCCAGGCCTTGAAGGGGACGGTGATAGCGTTGCGGTAGGATGGCTTCACCTCGCTCACGCGGAGAAATACGCCGTACTTGTTGCAACCCACGTCGAAGAAAAAGCGCTTGGAGTCCACGGTGATGGAGGTCCCCTCCGGGAGCTCGCCGTATAGGCCGCCGCCCGGGCCCCCCGCGCCGCCGCCCGCGCAGCCCGCCAGCTCATCGTCGTCGCCGCCGTAGTCGTCGATGAGCTTGGCCAGCGCGTCCCGGAACTCGATGAGGCCCTGCGCGGGCAGCGCAATGGTCTGGCCGCTCTGCAGGCCGCCGGGCCCGGGGCCGCCGCCACCGCGGTTGACCGTCTGGCGGATGCGCAGGAAGCGGCCGCGCTGGTTCTCCTTCAAGTCCAGGTAGTACTTGCG
>NC_043701.1:102267319-102308806 GCF_006229205.1 Suricata suricatta | reverse complement strand
GCCGCCGCCCCCCATCGCCCCGCGCTCCGCCCCGCCACTTCCGCCCGGCTCCCGCCATCTTCCGGCGCGTGCCCCCTGACGCCACGCGCCCCGCCCATACGTCCTCGCAGCCGGAAGCACGGCGCCCGCGGCGGCAGGGCGCGAAGCAGTGACGTAGCGTAGTGACAGGGCGCGAGGCAGAGATTTCCTGGATTGGGGAGAACGCGAGAGACCAGGGGCGGGGTCGTTGTGCCTCGGCCTTGCGGTCGCGTGTCTCCGGGGTGCTTTAGTGCCGCGGTTTTGATTGTTACTACTTTTAAGGATAGAGGAAGTAAAGGACGGGGCGGGGACACCGGGGCCATCCGTACTCAGAACAAAGCGCTCCTGGTAGTGTTGCTGGGCAACGGCCAGGGAGTGACGAGCGCTTTGCGTCAGGCAGTGACGTCATCCCTCGAGGGTGGAAGGGGAATGAGCGTGAGGAGCGGTCCCTGTGGGCCGACGCGCGGTTGCCTAGGGCGAGAGTGGTCCGGGTTGCGGCGGCGGGGCACGAGAGCCCCTTGGGGAAATGCGCGTGGCCTTGACTGGGCGGCCCTGGCAGGTTCCTCTGCGTGCAGAGCGGGAGAGATGAGCACGTGACATAACGCGGGCAAAGCACCGAACGCGCACTGCGTAGTAACAGCCCTTCTCGGTGCCTGAAAAAGACTAAATCAAATAAAATCAGGGTGATCACTATTAACCAATGCGGGACAGTCCAAAAACATTAGGTTTGAGGCTCGGAAAGGCCCGCAAGTTCAGGCTTGGAGAGAGGACACGATTCCGAAGGGCTAGGGAAGGAATGGAAAGCCAGACTTCACGCGGCCCTCGTGCAAGGCGTGCTCAACGCGCATTCTTGTCTGAGTTCCTGCTGACCGAGCCACCGTGTTCCCCGGGCCTATTCGGTTGGCGCCGAGGGCGCGCTGCTCTTTGCCCACTTCCGTCCGTTCTGTTTTCGGAGTACAGCTATTGCCTGTTTCCTCTGGGATTTCATTAAACCTACACTCTCCCCTTTCATGTATTTGATAACCTCATATTTTTTCAGACGTTTTACGTTTGGTTTTTTAATGTATGTGATTACATTGTATATTTAGGTATTTTATATTTAACTCCAGTTTGTAGAATTGGTTTTTAATACATGTGATTACATTGTATACGGTTTTTTTTATGTTTAATTCTAGTTTGTAATAAATTTTGGTGCGTGCTGTGAAGCAGAGAATCTAAAAAATGTTCAAATGACCAATTGTTCCAGTGCTATTATTGAACAAGGACAGATCTTGACAGGTGGAGATGGGGATTATTTTGGGCAAGGGAACATATGTTCGCAGATGGTGAGAAGTCTGGTTTGACTGGAGCCCAGGGTCTGTGAGGAGGGGGTGGTGCACATCACAGTGGGAGTGCCTTGACCTATAGGCAAGAGCTTGGACTTGGGTCAAGGGGGAGCCCCAGTCCTGTGTGAACAGGAGGGTGACAAATCTGCTGTGTACGTCTAGGAGGTAACCCATGGCACAGGACAGCATTGTGGGCTCGAATATTGCAGACCCAAGGGAGCAGGGACTGGACGTGCGTTGGGGGCAAGAGAAGCATCAAGATGAAAACCAGATATGGGGATGTGCAAGGGGAGTAAAATTGATTTTAGAGTGCACATGGTTGCTGGGGAGGGTCAGCGCTGGGGCTGACTGGGGGCACTGAACAGAGACCTCAGGGTCCTCCCCCATGCAACCCACAGTGACTGGTACATGACATTGGGCCACTTTGCTGCATCTTTGGAATGTCAAATTCTTTACCCAGAAGTTCATTTTTGCTTAGTGGCCTTAAGCACCTGCCATGACTGCCTTTTGGCAAATCCGGCACAAATGAGAGAGAGCCCAAGTGTCAGTGGGCATGTTAAATTTGAGGAGCTGGCTAGCTGCCTGAGGGGAGACCTTTAGGCAGCTGTGGGATCCAGACAAGCTAAGTAGAGAAGAGGGACAGCAGGTTGGAGAGCCACAGGCAGACAGGGTGGGTCTGACATGAGCCCCCAGGAGGCTGGGGGGAGGCAGGGCAGGGCAGGGAGACCATATGGGGGTTGAAAAGCTGAGGAGTTGATGTCACGATGTCACACTTCATACTGAGCCTGCATGTTGGCTTCCCACAGGCCCAGGAGGAGGGCGAGAATCCTACAGCTCTAAGAGGTGGAGCAGAGACCACTTGTGGCAGTTCTGAATCCTGCCTCTCACGCTGCCATCTGGGGGCAGTGGAAGCCAGATGTCACAGAGCTAAGGAGGAATGCAGGTGGAGAAGGAGGCAAATGGCAAGGGAGGCATCAGGCTGCCTTCCAGAGGCCCAAGCTGGCTTCGAGACTGGAGGACGTGGGGGCGGTTATGCAGTGAGGGCCTGCAGTGGCCAGGAGATGTGCACAGAGAGAAGGGGTCGGCCCTGGCAGGCGAGAGGGCGTCCTTTTTCTTCTTCAGTCAGGGAGAGTGGGCAAGAGACATAGGAGCTTCTGAGAGAGGAGAGGGGGCGTTTGGCCAAAGGTTGCACCTGCTCCAGGGCCTGAGTGGGGGCCGCCTGCTGGGCGGGAAGCTTGGGCAGGAGGCTTGGGCGGGACTAGAATCCCCCTGAGCAGCTGGTCTGGCGGAGGGTGGGGCAGAAGCACGCTGCTTTCTGCAGCTATTGCGAGCAGCTGGCCCTGGGTGGGAGGCGCATATGGTGGCAGGCCTTGCCAGGGCTGAGGACACACACAAGGGACTGGGGACCGGGGTCTGTGGCCTCAGATGGCCGGCCCTTCTCCTGGTTCCTTCCCCGCTTCTCCCTGTTATTTTTTCTATTAAGTTTAAAATTGAAACAGAATCATTCAAGAATAATACTCTTGATACAGATCCCCCAAATGTCAGTATTTTCCCACTTTTGCCTTATCTCTCTCTGTTCTTTCTTCCCTGGAACCATTTGAGAATAAGGTGCAGGCCCGATGCCCTGCTGTGGGGGGTGCCATTCCTGTGGGCGCCGAGATTTCTGCCAGCACCCTGTGTGATGGACGCCCTGGTCACAGGATCCAGCCGGCGTGCGTCGGAGCCTCCAGTGACTTTTTCCTGCAGCAGCCACGGAGACTGCCTCGTGCAACATGGCAGAGGCCCGCACCTGCTGTCCTTCTGGAAACTCCTGTCTTCTGCAAGGTAGAAAACCGATGCCCTGCTTTGGTGTTGAGTTCCAGGCACAGTGTCTGGCCTTGGAGCATGGCAGTCAATGCAGGGCTCTCCAGAACTTGTAGCTCCTCTTGGCCTTAAAAATGCAGCTCTCAGGTGCCCTGGGAGCTGACACAGGTTGGAGCACACGCACCAAAGCTCAGATGGTCCCGCGCTCACTGGCCCTGCCATGTAGCCTTGGGGGACTAGGTTCCTCTTCTGAGCACCCCAACCTTCACTGCCCAGCACTCGGGAAGGTGAGCGGCCTCCCTCCTGCTTCCTGGCTGTGAGTGCACTGCCCTGGGCAGCGAGGAGGCCACGTGCGCCACCCACAAACTCTAGAACGGCCTTGCCCTTGCTGATGTCCTTCTTGGTTTTGTGCTAATGGGTCCTGCGGGCTCCCCATCCTGTAAGGACCCAGTGTGGAGTTGAGAGCATGCGCACATCAACCCCAGAAGTACTTTTGTCTGAGGGGGGGGATTGTTTGTTGGAGAAGACAGATGAAACCCCCAACAGAGGAAGCTTAAGAGGAAACAGGATCCAGGGGTATCCGACTGGCTCAGTCGGTAGAACACATGACTCAATCCCGGGGTTGTGAGTTCTAGCCCCACATTGGACCTGGAGCCTACTTAAACAAAATAAAATTAAGTAAATTAAATGAATAAGTCCTTAAAACAAAAAAAGGAAAAGAAAAAGGAGCAAGATCCCCCAGAAATAGGACAGCGGGAGATTGTTTGAGCTGGTTACTAGGGTCACCTGTGTTTGAACCCAGTCACTCACACCCTCAATGGAGGGCAGCCTCTATTGGGGGACAGCAGGTGGTGAGGAGCACCCTCCCAGCTGCTTGGGGAACTGTTTGCCCTTTTGCAGCGACCCTACATCTCCTGTGGTCTTTCCACAGAGCTGGACAGCACCACCTGCACTGGCTGCTCATTTTATCCAGAAAATCCTAGGGTTTTGCCCATGCCCCAGAGCTTCCTGGGGACTTTGCTTCTGCTTCCCTGGCCCTTTCCAGAAGGCTATCTGGCTCAGCACCAGGCCCCTGCCTGGTGACTCCGTCTGCCCTTTGCTCAGCCAGACAAGCTCCCACAGGCTAGTGGTGCCAAGCCTGAGCACAAAGCCAGGCGGCCTGATCAAGAGAGGATGGCTTCTGGCCTACAGTAATGCTGACAGCCCGAAGCAAGTCACAAACACGGACAGGAGGAGATTAGAATCCGTGGTGGCAGCATGAGCTCGTGGTTCATCACACAAGTGAGTGCGCGTGGATGCACGCACAAACATGCAGATGGGTACAGAGATGCAGACACAGATAGATGCAGAAATTGACAAACACAGACACATAGGTGTGGGCAGGTCTTCCTGCGGACCTACTTCTACACGTTTCCTAGAAGCCAGGCCCCCCTGCACAGTGAGCACGCCCAGCATCCAGATCTTGGCTGCTGTGCTTTTTTTTAATGTTTATTTATTTGGAGAGAGTGTGAGCAGGGGAAGGGCAGAGAGAGAGAGGAAGAGAGAGAATCCCAAGCAGGCTCCATGCTCAGCACAGAGCTGGATGCCGGGCTCGAACCCACGAACCGTGAGATCATGACCTGAGCTGAAGCTGGACACTCAACCGACTGAGCCCCTCAGGCATGCCTTAGCCTGGAGTATCTTGTGTCTGGCAGCATGTGTTCAGAGTACGAGGGGGAACATGTCAAAGTGATGGCTCCACCTGGGGCAACGTAAGCATCATCTATATAATGATAGCAACAGTTTATAAGCCGCTGGATAAGAGAGAAAGCGTGTATACTTTCTGAGACAAACACACAGGAGAGAGGAAAGCCCGGTGATAAAGAAGAAATGACAGACTCTGAAAAACACCATGAAGCAACCAGCAGAGTAATGATTGCGTCAAACATCACCAGCAGAGGAAGGCTCACTGAGTGAAGTGAATGAGTGCCTGTCCCAAAGTAGTATAATATGGGACCATGGGTAGCCTCCGGGGAACAGGGCCCCTCGACTTTGAGGCCTCCTGCTGTGGTCGCTGAGAGGACGTTTCCCTGGAGGGTCCTCACCATGAATGAGAACCTGAGTCTGGGCTCAAGGGCACAGCAGATGAGCCCGTGTTGCAGGAAGACCCGTGAAGTTCAAGCGAACCACACAATGGACCGTGAGCTAACCACACGGATGCAGGGTGTGCACAGCCGACACAGCTGCTTCAGAGAAAAGGAGACGGCATGTGAAGACGTGTGGTTTGGGCGCTTCTTACTGGGGAGATCTGAATAGACGCATAGATCTGATAACAACATTGTGTTAATTTCCTGGCTTTGGTCGCTGTGCCATGGCTATATAAGGGAATATTTTTGTGTTTAGGAAATACACCTGCAGTATTAATATGTAAAAAGGGCATTGTGGCTGCAGTTCATGCTCAGATAATTCAGAAAGTTACACATATGTGCACAGTGACAGAGCCGACGTGGGACGAGGGTAGCAGGCAGTTAGGCGCCGGGTGGGGCACATGCTTGCCTGCCAGCTTTCCTACAGGTTTGAAATTATATCAAGATACAAAGTAAAAAAATAAAATGTCAAGTTGTCAAAATGCTTTTTAAGTGATCCAGAATGGGGGCACCTCGGTGGCTCAGTCAGTTAAGCATCTGACTTTTGATTTCAGCTCAGCTCATGATCCCAGGGTCTTGAGATCGAGTCCCCCGTTGGGCTCTGCACTGAGCGTGAAGCTTGCTTAGGATTCTCTCTTCCTCTCTCTCTGCCGTTCTCCTGCTCACATGTGCATGCGCTCTCTCTCAAAAAGAAACATTAGAAAAATTATGTTTATATGGTACTGTGGTCTGTTCAGTGTGCAGTAGTGTTATGCAGAACATACATGTCCTAATTAAAATGTACTTTATTATTTTTTAAATGTTTATTTTTGAGAGAGAGAGAGAGCAAGAGAGAGCGAGAGCGAGCATGCATGTGCATACAGCAGAAGAGCAGAGAGAGGGAGACATAGAATCTGAAGCAGGCTCCAGGCTCTGAGCTGTCAGCACAGAGCCCGACGTGGGGCTTGAACTCACGAACCATGAGATCCTGACCTGAACTGAAGTTGGATGCTTAACCAACTAGGCATCCCAGACGCCCCTAAAACATACTTTATGCCTAAAGTATGCTAATTGTTATTTGAGTTTTCAGTGAGTCATAGTCACTGATCTTAGTTCATCATAATAGATGAAATAGTAATGAAAAAGCTTGAAATCTTATGAAAATTACCAAAATGTTGGGGCGTCTGGGTGGCTGAGTCATTTGAGTGTCCAACTTTGGTTCAGCTCATGTTCTCATGGTTTGTGGGTTTAAGCCCCGCGTCAGGCTCTGTGCTGACAGCTCAGAGCCTGGAGCCTGCTTCAGATTCTGTCTCCCTCTCTCCCTGCCCCTCCCCTGCTCACACTTTGTCTCTCTCAAAAAAAGTAAACATTAAAAAAGAAAGAAAGAAAATTACCAAAATGTGATACAGACACGAAGTGAGCAAATGCTGCTGGAAAATGGTGCTGATAGACTTCCTCATTTCAGGTTTGCCCTAGACCTAGAATTTGTTAAAAAAAAAAAAAAAGTGACATCTGTGAAGTGCAAGAAAGCAAATTGCAATTAAATGAGGTGTGCGTGTGTGTGTGTGTGTGTGTGTGTGTGTATGTATATGTATACATACACACACACACACACAGTGTGAGAAAGGAAGAGAGTGGGACAGATTTATTTTAAGGAATTACTCATACTGTTGTGGGTGTTGACAAGTCCAGTCTGCAGGGCAGGGGGCAGCTGGAGATGCAGGGAGTAGCTGATTTTGCATCCCAAGTCTGGAGGCCTCCTGAGGCAGAATTCCCTCCTCCTCAGGCAACCTCAGTCCTTTTCTCTTAAAGTCTTCAACTGATTGGATAAGGCCCACCCATGTTATGGAGGGTGATCTGCTCTACACAGAGTCCTCTGATGTAAATGTTAATCTCATCTAAACAACACCTTTACCATGACACCTAGACTGGTGTTTGACCAAATATCTGGGCAAGTGGCCTGGCCAAGCTGACTCCTAAAATTAGCCATCACAGGGGCGCCTGGGTGGCTCAGTTGGTTGGGCCTCCGACTTCGGCTCAGGTCGGATCTCACGTTCATGGGTTCGAGCCCCGCGTCGGGCTCTGTGCTGATGGCTAGCTCGGAGCCTGGAGCCTGCTTTCGGTTCTGTGTCTCCTTCTCTTTCTGCCCCTCCCGCTCTCATGCTCTGTCTCTCTCTGTATCAAAAATAAATAAAAACATTAAAAAAAATAAAATAAAATTAGCCATCACATAAGTGGTCTCCTGCACTTGAATTTTTTTCTGCTCCCCATTATGGTGTGAAGAATCACACCCTGTCTTTCATATAGTTGGAGTTAACTCATGTTCACTGTTGTAGAATATTCCATTGTAGGGAAGTGCCACCATGGCATGGCATCAGGACCATGGCTGCTGTCATAAACAGGCTATGAGACTCCAGAGTTTGTTTTCCAGGGTACATGGATGGGGCTGTGGCTTAGGTAAACACCCAGGAGTGCTTTTCTGAGCTGCTGGGGCCAAGACCAGCTGAGTGGTCTTCTCACGTCATTACACTGATTTTGCCCCTCGCTACGTCTGCGCCTCCAGCCCTCAGCTCCTCCAGACCCTGGTGTTGTCAGATGTGTCAGGTCTGCCTTGGAATGGATGAAACGTACTTCCTCTTCACTGCCTTTGTTGGCGTTTCTCTGATGAGCAAGAGGCAGGTGACTGCCTTCGGGAGTGTCTGCTCTAGGTGTCTCCTCGCAGAGAAGCTGCTTGTTCATGGCTCTTACCCATGTTTCTGTCAGGCAGGGGACCTCATGTGGCCTCAGTGCAACCATGCTCTCTTCTCCCATTTGCAGTTCATCTTTCCCTTTCCTTGGGGTGCCCTTAGTGATGGCTTGTGTGCTGACGTACCAGCATGTGGCAAATGCTGTAGTATCCCCTGGCCCATGGCCATCAGCCTGGCCACGCACTGGAGTCCAGGAGCCACGTGTCCTGATGGACTTAGTCTGGGGGAGACCCATCCTAATTCTAACTGAGCAGGACAGAGAACCTCAGGTTATTCCCCGGTATCTAGAGGCTGCTGGATCTGAATGGGGAGTAAAGAGCGACTTTATGAAGACAGCATGGGGTCACCCCAGCAGGATGGAGCAGGAGCAAAGCAGAGCCTCGGGGTCCAGGTGTGGGTCTGCCAGCTTCTTGGCAGCAGTCACCGCACATGTCCTGTGATTGCTCACACGTCCCCCAGATGCCAAGGGGCAACAACTGTGTTTTCAGTTAAGCAAGCAGTAAATGGATCCATTCTCACTGGGGAGGTCACTCTTGGAGGGTGCCCAATGCTGCCTGCACCCCGCTCACACTGCCACCCCTGCCCTGGGCCTCAGGGACAGCTTGTGGATCTTGTGGCAGATGATGATCTGGGCTTTCACTGCCCTGGGTTCTCACAGAACTGTCCCCACATATCAGCTCTGCACCTGTTCTCTAGCCTGGTCACCTCTTCCTGCCTCCCTCCTGGGATCCTGGTGGCCCAGCTTCCCCCCACCACCTCCCTGCTGCCCCCTGGCTATCCTGGAGAACTGTCACCTCCCCTTCCGCCCCCTCCCCTCTTCCCAGGATCCCAAGAGCCCCTCACATCTTACTCGTGGGCACTGACATCGCTCTGAGCTCTAACCACACTGACACAAGTGGCCCTCCTGTCACCACCAGGTGCCCTCACTTGCTATGTGGCTGTAGCTGGTGGTCCTGCTTCCATCTCAGACTGCATGTGGCTGAGAACGGCCCCCAGCTCCCTCTGGTGGGGTCCTGCTGTCCCCACTGTGGGAGGCTCGGCCATACCATGTGCCCCCGGGACACATGCTGTGGCTGAACTTCCCCCAGAATGGAGCCTGACACTGGGGATCAGAGCCACAGCCCAGAGCCTTGAATATGCCTTCCTTTCCAAAGCGTGGATGCCCTCCTGTCTTCACAGCACCAAAGGGTAAACTCCTCTGGGTCTAGGGATCACACATTCCCTCTTTCTCTTTCCAATCTCTTAGTGTTTTCCTGCCTGCCTGCTGGGGTATCAGCCAGATGCCACTCTCACATCCTCCAGATGAGTCCTTCCAGGTTAAGCCAAGTTTCAACCCAAGAGACAGAAATGCAGTATCTTTAAAGTAGCATTAATTAATACCTCATTAAAATACTGTAGGAAACATAAAAATGAAAAATATGTGGGCTGCCTGGGTGGTTCAGTCTGTAATGTGTTTGACTTTTGATTTTGGCTCAGGTCATGATCTCGCAGTTCATGGGTTTGAGCTCCACGTCAGGCTCTGTGCTGATAGCTTGGAACCTGGAGCCTACTTCGGATTCTGTGTCTCCCTCTCTCTCTACCTCTCCCCTGCTTGTTCTCTGTCTCTCTGTCTCAAAAATAAATAGACGTTAAAAAAAAAGGAAAATGAACAATTTTATTTCACTGGATTCAAGCATGGTAGAATTGTGGGTGATTTTTCCTTTTGTTTTAAATTTCCAGGAGTGCCTGGCTGGCACAGTCAGTGGAATGTATGACTCTTGATCTCGGGGTTGTGAGTTCAAGTTCCACATTGAGTGTAAAGATTATTTTTTAAAAATCTCAGGGTACCTGGGTGGCTCAGTCAGTTAGGTGTCCAACTTCAGGTCATGATCTCATGCCTTGTGGGTTTGAGCCCCATGTCAGGCTTTGTTCTGACAGCTCAGAGCCTGGAGCCTGATTCTGTGATTCTGTGTCGCCCTCTCTCTCTGCCCCTCCCCTTGCTCATGCTCTGTGTCTCTTTCTCAAAAATAAATCAAAAAGAACATTTAAAAAATAAAAATAAATAAAAATTTAAAAAAGACTGTACACATAAAACAAAAAATAGACCAGTTGGACCACTTTATTTTAGTTTCACAGTTTGTTATAATTTATTTTTATGTTTAGAGAGAGAGGTGCAGTGGGAGAGAGGGGATCTTAATCAGGCTTTGTGCTCAATCCCAGGACCCCAGGATCATGACCTGAGGCCAAAACCAAGAGTTGGACACTCAACTGACTGAGCCACCCAGACATCCATATTTTATTTTTATTTTAAAATTATTTATTTTTAAAGTAATCTCTACACCTAACATGGGAGTCAAACCTATGACCCCAAGATCAAGAGTCACATGCTTTTTGGACTGAGCCAGCCGGGTGCTCCTGGACTTCTTTAAAATGTAAAACGTTCAATGTACCAAGGGACACTGTCAAGAGAATGAAAAGACAAATCACAGGATGGGAGAAAATATTTGCAGATCATGTGTCAGATAAGGTATTGATATCCAGAGTGTGTCAACAACTAAAATTCAATACTTGAGAAACAGCCGACCCGATTCAAAAATGGGTGCAGGAGTGGAGTAGACATCTCCCTCGAAGAAGACACACAAATGGGGGTGCCTGCGGGGGGGCTCTGTTGGTTGAAAGTCCGACTTTTTTTTTAAATTTTGTAATGTTTTATTTATTTTTGATACAGAGAGAGAGCATGAGAGGGGGAGGGTCAGAGAGAGAAGGAGACACAGGACTGGAAGCAGGCTCCAGGCTCTGAGCTAGCTGTCAGCACAGAGCCTGATGCAGGGCTTGAACCCTCAAACATGAGATCTGACCTGAGCCGAAGTCGGAGGCTTAACCGACTGAGCCACCCGGGCACCCCAAAAGTCTGACTCTTGGTTTCAGCTCAGGTCATGATCTCACGGTTTGTGAGTTTGAGCCCCATGTTGGGCTCTGTGCTGGCAGCTCAGGCACGGTGCCAGCTCTGGCGTCTGGGGGAGGTCTTCTCCCAGAAGAGGTTCCTGCCTCCCTTGGGTGACCCTCCCGTGGGCTGACTGCCTCGTGGGGGTCCTTTCCTCCTGCAACCCGAGCATCCCAAGCGCCAACCCAGTGTGGCCCTGTGACCAGGTCCCACGACTCCCCTCAGCAGTAGGTTCGCGCCCATCCGATGGGCAGCTGGTGAGCCAGGTGCCACATTCTCATTGTTTCAGGTCTTTCCAAGGCCCTGGGCAGACCACCCTCTCCTGTGAACATGTACACTTTCCAGACCGGCCCGAGCAGCTTATCAAGCCCCCACGCCACGCCCCTGCTGTCCCCTCGGAAGTGGCTTTCAGACCCAGAGGCTGCCACTGGCGGGTTCTGCCCACCCCCTCTCATGGCCGCAGCCGGTTGGGGCCATGACCAGGGTGGGCATGCGGGTCAGCCCTGCTGTGGGAGGAGCACGGTGCGGCTGACAGTGGAGCAGAAGTGGGAAGCTGTGGGATTTCTGTCCTCCTTTGGTCACCCAGAAACTGTATGGACTGCTCAGGGGCATGTCTTTCTGGTAAACTGAGGACAGGGTGATGGGTGGCGTGTGGGAAGTGCGCTGAGGTGTTAACCCCACCACTCTGTGACAGGCACTGGCACAATCCTGCCCCATCTCCAGCCGACAGGATGGTCCTGTTTGCTCAGCCCAGAGGATTCAAACAGAAGATGGTCATCCTCACTCAGATGCAGTTTCCAGAATTTTATTTTTATTTTTACTTTTTAAATTTTTAAAAACTGTTTATTCGCTTTTGAGAGACAGAGAGGGACAGAGCATGAGTAGTGGAGGGTCAGTGAGACAGGGAGACACAGAATCCGAAGCAGGCTCCAGGCTCTGCACTGTCAGTACAGAGCCCAAAACGGGACTCGATCCCACGAACAGTGACATCATGACCTGAGGCAAAACCAAGAGTTGAATGCTGAACTGATTGAGTCACCCAGGTGTTCCAGTTTCTGGAATTTTCTGACCTTCTGTAGCCCATATAGGTGTTCTCCTGGGCAGGAGTGAAAGCCTGTCATGCCCCAGGCTGCCCTCACCCAAGACCCGGGCTGCCCCGTGAGACACTGGGGGCACCTGCTGGGGTTTCTGTCCCCATTCTGGAGCACCTGCGGCCATCCCTACCAGCGGCCTGATGGTGCTGGTGGCGACGCTGGCTCCACGGTCTCACGGCAGCTCGCTCGGGCCCTGCCACCTGGGCAGAGTGGCTCGGTGCTATTTACCATAGAAATTAGAGGTAAATGGAAGATACCTGCACAGACAGGGCAGAAGTCACTGTGTACCCAGCAGGTGCTGCCAGCACGCGGCCATCTTCTTCCATCCTTTTCTATGTGAGAACACAGGGAGCACATGTTTCTCTGCCGTCGCCTTGCTCCTGGCCCCTGCACCGCCCCTGCTCAGCTCACATGCTCAAGGCCTTGCTTGGCTGGGCTCTTGGGAGGGGAGATGAGGCCTGCCACGTGGCGGGACACAGAACACCTCCCCTGTGACCATAGCAGAGTTTCTAGAAGGTTCTGCTGTGTTCCCAGGGAGGGGCTGAGTGTGCTTCCTGGTGTGGGCAAAGCCTTGTCCCTGTTGGGGCCCAGAGCGGATGTGCAGAGGACAATAGGGCCGTCTGTGGCCACCTGCGAGGCTGTTAGGGCCATGCACTGCTGTCTGGCCATAGAGCCGGGCGTCCACTCCACGCTGTTGGGGAGCATGCTATATGACCTTGCTGTGGCTTGCAGGAGCACCTCGGAAACCGCCCAAGAGGGGCCTGCCACCCACACATCGTCTCAGGGCATGCACTTCCCCCCAGAAGACTCATGGGGCCCAAATCCTGCTCACAAGCCACACACGGGGAGACTCAGGTCAGGCTGTCACCTAGAGTTGGATGGCAGCTTCACGCTTCAAAGTGATCTCACTAGTGCTTCAGACACATGACGATGAACTGCTCCAATGTTCGGTGGATCTCCGGGTTCAACTTGGCCACAACATACTAAAATAAAGCTTTGGTAAAATAAAGCTTTGGGGCGCCTGGGTGGCTCAGTCAGTTGAACATTTGGCTTCAGCTCAGGTCATGATCTCACAGTTGTGGGTTCGAGCCCTGTGTCAGGCTCTGTGCTGATATCTAGCTCAGAGCCTGGAGCCTGCTTCAGATTCTGTGTCTCCCTCTCTCTCTGACCCTCCCCTGCCCACGCCATCTCTTTCTCTCTCTCTCTCTCTCAAAAATAAATAAAACATTAAAAAAACATTTTTAAACAAATTGAAAAAAAAATAAAGCTTTAATTTTTACTTCTAAAAAAGTGGCAGATACTCTGGTTTCTCTTCAGATCACATAAATCTTTCGCCTTTTACTAAAAAAGTGGCAGAGTATCCTGAATATATAAAGAACTCTTGCAACTCAATAATAAAAACAACCAAGTTAAGAGTGGACAAAAACCTAGAGTCCACGTTTCTCCAAAGAGGCTGTATGCGAGTCAATAAGCACGTCAGGGAAACTCAAGCCCAAACGGCAGCAAGCTGCCACCACACACTTTCTAGCGGGGTTACTAAAACCAAAACAGACAGTAGCAAATACCGGCAAACAGCAGGCAGAGAACTTCGAGCCCCCATACGTTGAGGGGAGGGATGTAAACTGGTACAGCCACTTGGACCCATCTGGCAGGTCCTCCAGCAAGTGAAACCCAGAGCTGCCGGGGGGACCTGCAATCCACTCCGAAGTGGGCACCCAGAGAACGGAAGGCTTACGTCCACACGGCAGGCTGGGCGCGTGTGTTTGCAGCCAATGTCGTGCAGCCAGTGGATGGATAAACCCGATGCGGCCCATCCTCACAGAAGGGTATTGTTTGCCAACAAGAGAATGACGTATGACACACCCTCCAAAATGGTTCAGCTCTGAGAACGTTATTCCGAGCAAAAGGAGCCAGACATAGGGGCTCACGGTTCCCTTTATGTGAAATGTCTGGAATGGGCCAATCTACAGAGACAGAGAGCAGACTTCCAGGGACGGGGGAAAGGGGTGGGGACAAGCTTCTTTTTGGGGCCATGAGAGGTTCTACCGTTAGATGACACGGTTGGCCACCAAGTGTAGTAAATATACTAAAAAACACCGAAGAGCATGTTCAAATGGTGCATTTTGTGGTGTGCGAATTATACCACAAGAAGAAAAGAAAACAGGCCCCGTATAGGGTTCTGTTTCCTCATCTGCTGGGTGCAGACAGCCTTGCCTGCTCCCAGTGGGGTGGGGGCGGGCACAGTGACAGGGGCCACCCCCAGGCCACACCGGGGGTCTCCTGTTCATGCATGTGGGACACCCCTCTGTGCTAGACACCGCCCCACGGCCCCCTGCAGGCCTTGACGTTCAGGACAGGCAGGCTAGGGGAGGCTGGCTCCCGGGGTCAGGAGTCTAACGAAAAGAGCTGGGTTTGCACCCTGGCAGATGGGGCTTGGGCCGGGCGCTTCGGGCCCTTGTCTCCCCTCATTGCAGGGAACAGCCTGGCCTGACATGGCAGGAGCCGGCAGCTGCATTCCACGGGCAGGTTTGGGGCCCTTCTGTGTGTGGGGGTGGGAATATATGCTTCGGGCATGGGCCCCCTCTGCTCAAGCACTTCCCACCCTCAGGGGGCCGGCTCAGCCTGTCAGGACACAAGACGGCACAGCAGCCCCTTCTGCTGAAGGAGGGATCTTCATCAGCTCCTGGGCCCTGGGGATGGGGCAGCCCTGACAACCCCTCTCCACGGCCAAGCCCCTTGTCTGTGAACTTGGGGTCCCCGATGCCGACCACACAAGCTGATTCTGAGAACTTCACAGGACAAATTGGCTTACCATGCAGGGCCCTTGCTTGGATACGCATTGAGACAGATAGGTGGATTTTGTTTTGATAACAGTCCTCCAAACCAACCGTAAAAGCACATTTGGGCAAAGCTGACCAAGTGTTTGGTGATATGAGGGAATTATTATGCATTTTGTTCATTTTGATCATGGCGTTTAGTCGTGGAAGAAAACACGCTTCATTCTGAGAGGTGCATGTTAGGTAAAATGGTGTGGGTGTCTACAATTAACCTGAAAATACTTCATGAAAAATGGAACCCAATGTGGCAAAATGTTCATGCTTCACTCTGAGTATGGGATGTGTGGTTATTGTATTCTTTATAAATAACGTTAAAAAAAAGAGGTAACATTATGATAGCACCCAAATCCAGTGGTCCAACGAATTCATGTGATAAAGACGTGCAAGACCACTGCAGAGAAGCTCACAACTATGACAGCTCATTGGCTGGACTCTGGGACATGGAAAGACATGTAGTCATAGGTCAGAAAGTTTAATCTTCATTTCAGTTACCTATTACGGTACAAAAAAAATTACCACTAAAGGTAGTGGCTTAAAACCAGCAGTGCTACTCCAAACTGCCGGCCTGGCTGGAGGGCTCTCACTCCACCCCATCTTGTTTGTATCTCATGCTCTTCCCCGTGTGGCCCCTTGCCATGTGTCTCTGGCTTCTTAAGGCTTGGGCCCAGCGACGCCCCCACCTCCTCTCAGGGCCAGCCTGGACTCTGGGGGACCCTGCTCGGGCACAGACATCCACCCAAGCAGAGGGGACAGAGGCTCTGCCCCTCGAAGGGCAGCAAAGGCTGAGGGCAGTCCCGTCTGCAAACCAGGGCCTCAGCTGTAGGGCGTGTGTGCCTGGATCTGCCCCACTCACCACATGACGGGCAGGTCACAGAGCAAGATAAAGCTACCTCTGACCTCTGACATCGGCAGGTGTGGGGCTGAGTGTTGACTGCAAAACGATTCTTACATGACACATGGGAGGATTTATAGGAAGATGCATACAGGCTGATGTATGTGAACAGGCCGATGTGAGGTTGAATTCAAGGGTCCAGCACCTTCCCCTTCCTGGCCTGCCTCCCCACCCCTCTGCCGGGGAGCCCCAGAACCTGCCTGGCAGCCATAACCTTCTGTCTGGGGGCTGGAGAAACCATGTTTGGCTCTGGGCCTCCTGCAGTATGTGGGGGGGCAGCAGGGCTGGACCCCCAAACGTGGCCAGGTGCTGTGAGAGGCTCCCTCACACAGCCCTCCTTCCCCTTGGCCAGGGAGCCAGGCCGCCTTGGAGAATCCGGAAAGGAAGTCAAGCCAGTCTGCAGAGGGCCAGGACCACCCGCTGCCTAGAAGAGCTTAAGTCTCTGGATCCCAGGGGACCTGAGCAACCTTCACTGTCAGCTTGCTCTTCAGAGAAGGGCTGGCTTGTCCGGAGGCCACCAGAGCTGGGGACAAATGCAGGAGCGGGCTATGTGGGGGCCTCCCTGCTGGGCTCCCAAAACAGGAACAGCCTAACACACTCGCCTGCCCAGCAGGGGGCGACCTGTCACATCCCCTGGGGAGGTCTCAGAAGCTGTGGGCCATGGTGGACACATGCCACCCTCCTTCCACACCAACTGGGCACAACCAGGTGAGGCTGCCACCCAAATTTAGTGAGTCCCAGAAGAAAGGGGCCACCTATGGAGTGAGACTTCTGGGGGTGGGGATGGCAGGGTGGGGTGGGCTGGTGCTCTGTGGGGCAGAGGGGCTGGGGCCAGGCTCTCCTGCCAGAGAGGGAGGAAGTGTGTCCACCTTCCTCTGGCAGGCTTCTGAACAGCCCCAGACTCAAGGTCCTCTGTGTCGCCAAGAGAGTGTTCCTGGGGCCTGGAATGCCCACACCCACCAGAGACATGGCAGCTGGGACAGTGTCTGTGGGGCTCAGCCATAGCCCTGCCCTGAGGTGGCCCTGGGACCCCCAAGCTTCCCCATGGCCCAGTAGGAACAAGGCCAGGGGCCTTATGGGAGGGGGGATAGGAAAAGGGACCCCAGCTGTGGGTAGGAACACCCTGGGACATTAAAGACACCGTTTCCTCCTGGAACGCAGGCTGCACGTCCAGCGGATCCACAGTCTGGGGTCCCAGGGGAACGGGTTCTTGCTGGGCCCCCAGGCCTCGTCCTCCAGGTCATGTGACCACACAGGGATGAGAGGAGGACGCTGGAGTGACATTTGCCAAGTTTTTGGCCGCTTTGCTGCCATCCACTCATACATAAAAGTCTTGCAGGGCACAGCACGCATCCTTTATTGTGCGGTGCAGGGCTGGCGAAGAGGAGGCCCGGGCACGGCGGGGCCCCGTCAACTGCTGGGCCAGAGGAGGGTGTAGGCCCCGCGGCTGCAGCGGAAGTCCGGCTCCGGCTGCTCAGGCTTCGGCTCCACGGACACAAGGCGCCGGGCCCCACGCTGGCTCAGCGGGATGCAGTCGGAGACACGGACCTCCAGGGTGCACCCCTCCCTGAAGCAGGGGCAAGGGGAGGGGGCGGTCAGGGGCGGGGCAGCGCAGCCCCCCACCTCAGGGCCCTGGGACTCACCCCTGGCAGTGCAACCCCCGTGACTCACCCCTGGCAGTGTCCCTCCCCCCGACCGCCACTCACCCCTGGCAGTGCGCCACCAGCACCCCCACCAGCTCCCCGACGCGGTTGTCCAGGGGTGGCCGGGAGCGGTGCAGACACACCACCAAGTCGTCCTGGCCCCGCGCGTGCAGCACCACCAGCTGGTCCCGCCCACTGGTCACGCTCAGCCCGGTCACCTACATGGCGGAGGTGGGGGAGTGGGGGGGGCTGGGGTCAGGGTGTCGCTAGGCCCCGCCCTGCTCAAGGGCCCCGCAGCTACCAGGGAGTTCCAGGGGCTCCTGCTCCGGCTCTGCCCACAAAGCGGAGGGCTGGCCCAGCCGCTGGGTAGGGGTGGAATGTTCTCTAAGGGCGCCTCTAATCCACTTCCCTGCGGCTCTTGCCCTGAGTGGGCTGGCCGAGGCGCTGAACCTTCTGCTATGCCCACATTACATCTAACCGGGTGTCAGTGGCGTGATCAGCGCACCAGGTGGGCTCCCATCTGGCACAATCCCCCCACCCCGCAGGGGGGAGAGCGTGGTGGGGCGAAAGACAGGGGTGCGAGGAAGAGGGCCCAGTGCTGTGGCCCCTAATTTCCTGCAACCCTGAGCTGATAATGAGTTCTAGAAAGCTCAGGTCTTCCCAGGTGGGTGCAAGGGGTGGGGCCCCACAGATGCCCCCACCTCACCCCCACGGGGCTCACCGAGGCCAGGGGCACTGCCCGCATCACCCGGTACTGACGGCTGGGGTCCAGCTTGTAGAGGTGCCGGTCAGTGAGCAGGAGCGCCCGGTCCTGTCTCTTGTTGAAGCGATTCACCTGCGGGACAGGCGATTTGGGGGTCCTGTCATGCCCCAGGGTCTCCTCTCCCTGCGCCCACGTTTCCATGGGTGGATCTGATGGCTCCTGAAACCTCTGTGCTGGGCTGGGCGGTGGCTGCCCCAGTCCCACGCCTCACCTTTCGGACGTGGCTGGAGAAGAGCACAGTCCTAAAGCCGTCCTTGTCACGGAGCGCCTTCAGTCGCTGGGTGAACAGGCCAGAGGCTGCAGGGTTGTCGGTGGCCTAAGGACAGATGGGGGCCACCTGAGAGGGGTCTTTGGGACCAGCAGCCAGTCTGGTAGATCTGCATGGCTAGCCTTCACCTTGGAAGCCAAGCTCAGTGAGGCCTTGTGCAGCCTCCCCTCAGTTCTCTGGGGTTCCCTGCACAGGCCCTGCAGCCCATGGTGTAGGCTGACCTGTGCCCCCCACTGCTGCCCACCGGCCCAGAAGCTGAGAAGGCAGGGGCTGGGCAGGATCAGGGAAAACTTTGAGACCCTGACCTTGGTCCCCTGTAGAACGGAGCCAGGGGCACAGCTCCCTGGGCCTGTGTGAGGGCCAAGGGGAGCCATGGCATGGGGTGCATGAGCCTGAGGAGGGCATGGGGGTAGGGGCAGAGGGCTCAGTAAAGCCCAGAACAACTGGTTCTGGGTGGAAATCTGAAACTTCAGAGGCAAGGGGCGGGCGGAGGGGCTTGGCCCCCAAGTCAGCTGGACGGCCAGGCCCTGGGAGAGGGCGTCTGGGGTGGACACTGGCAGGGTCTAGTCTTGAGCTTTCCTTGATGGCCAGCCTCACAGCCCCAGCACTCACAGAGGACAGGTAGTCCCGGTCCCAGGCCCGCCGGCAGCCCCAGTCTGGCCGTAGCTCCTGCAGGACCCCCATGGCGGCCACCTTGGCCTTAATCTGGGCCATGTCTGAAGGTGGGATGTTCTTCACCAGCTGCCGGGCCCGCCACCTAAAGGGAACCGGGAGGTTGGATGGAACTCATCCAGGTCCTACTACCCCCTCCAACTCACAGGTCCGGCCTCTACTCCCTTTCCCCCATGGGATAAGGCCAAGCCTCTCTGCCTGGCGCTGGCTGCCCTGTGTCTCAGTCGCTGGGCCCCTCCTTCTGGAGAACTCCTACACAGTCTTCAGAGCTCCGCTCAGATGCTGTTTCCCGCATTGCCTGGTGCCAGCCAGCCACCCCTCCCTGGAGGCCTCCGGCAAGGAGACCTGGGGCTCTGCTGACGACCGTGGGGGCGTGGGGACCCAGCAAATGTGCATGGCCTCCTGTTTTCCCTCTGATAAAAGGGGGCCAGCGTTCAATGGGCGCTAGCTGCATGGGGGAGAGCGAGGGGCGGGGCGGGGTGGGGTGGGGGTGGGCACCTGCAGAACAGCGCTCGGCAGGTGTCCTGGAAGGGCTGCAGCACCGCAGGGGGCGGCGGCCAGACCATGTCCTGGCCATACAGCGGGGGCTGCCTCGCAGCCTGGAAGCGCCTCTGCAGCTCTGCCAGGTGAGCGCGCACCTTGTGCTTCCGGAACCAGCGCATGATGGTGTAGATGGCCCGAAGTCGCCGGCAGCGCCGCCTCGATAGTGTGCCGCGCCATGCCTGGAGGGCCAGCCGGGCTCTTGTCAGGCCCAGCGGGACCCCCGCCTCCTCCACCCACAGCCCACTGCTGGGCAAGGCTGAGCTGTCCGGGACGCTCAGGAGCCACCTCAGCCCGGTGCAGGCTGCTTCCCAGGTGGGCACCTGGCTCTGCCTGCCAGAGCCTCTGTCTGACCCCTGGGAGAGCTCCCACAGCACACCCTTAGCGGGTGCTCCCCACCCCCAACCAGGGGCCATGCTGAGCTGGCCCAGAGCTGACCTCCAACCCCCAGCCGGCCCCAAGATGCGGGGCGCCCCAAAAATGCAACCATTAAAACCTAGACTGAAAACACCACAGCAGGCAGCCCAGATTCAAACACTGTCCACAGGGCAGTGTGGATAGCCCCGGAGATGGCAGGGCCACAAGGACCCAGTGTGAGCCTCCTAAGTCCTGTTTCTGTGACAGTGGCATTGTGTCCTGTTCTAACAACAGTCCCTACATGTCAGGAGAGAGTGAAGCTAACAATTAAACGCGGTGTGTTGTGACTGGCTGGGTTTGTAAAGATGAGAGGAGGAACAGCAGGACACTTGTGGGAACCTTGACCACAACCTGCCTGTGACCTAGATACCCAGATGATGTTCTATCAGTGTTAGGTTTCTTGTCTGCTAGGTCAGCGTGCTTCAACATCCTTGTTCTTAGGGCACGTGTGCTGAAGTATTTGGGGGTGCCATAACTTTATAGGATTCTGTGAAGGTGGGTGTGGGGACAGACCACAGGGATGGGGTGGGTGGCACACGATGTAGCAATCCGGGTGGACAGTAAATGATCATAGGAACCTTTCGTCTTTTCAGTGGGTTTGAAATGTTAAAAAGGGAGAGAAAAGGAAGAACCTCTGTCCTTTGGAAACATCCTAAAATGACTCTAAACAAAATGATTTGCTTAAAAGGCACTAAGAAGGGGTGCAGGTGTCTGCAGAAAACCACACTGGTCACAAGGTGACACGACGGATTCTGGGGAGTAGGTGGGGGAGTTGGGAACACCATCATGCATGGTTTTCTCTAGGTCCCAAATCTTTCAGAATAAAGAACAAAAAAGTAAAAAGAAAAGGAAGATAAAAAAGAAGGAAGCCAGATTCCTGAAAATCTTGTTTTGAGTGCCTGGATCCACCTGAGCCTGAAGCTGACAGCCATAGGACTGAGGTCAACTGAACCACAGCCACACTTTTGCTTAAGTCAGTTTTAGTCCTGGGCTATCTCTGGCTGAAAGGGATTCCTGTGGTGCCTGGAGGTGTGCCTGTGGGCCCCCTGTGCACGCACACCCCTCCCCTCCCCCCAGGAGCACACTCCCCCTCCACTCCCCTCCTCCCAGGGGCATGCCCTCCCCCCCCAGGTGGGCACCCAGGGGCCCGTACCTTCTGCAGCAGCAGCACAATGATGGGGATGAGGCGAGCGCGGCTCTGCTCCAGCGTGACCAGAGTCTGGGGTGAACGGATGAAGAGCTTGGTGTGGCCGAAAGCCACATCGCCCTGCAGCCCATGCTGCTCCAGGAGGGCGCTTGTGGCAGCCCTGTCGGAGCCCAGGAGGTGGTTGGGCCACGTGTACTCGCAGGTCATCTTGTACCTGTAACGGGGACGGGCAGGGGGCACTCGCTCTGGGGAGAGGCACGGAGCCGCCTCCCGCTGGCTGGGCTGACATGCCCAGCCCATGTCACTGCGCCACGTGCCACTCACTCCAGCCCACGCCCACCCTGCCCCGTGTCCCGCAAGGGGCCTCGCTGTCAGTGTCCTGTGTGTCCGCGTCTGGGACCCTCTGCCCACCCCTCAGACTCCTCAACAGAGCCCAGCCTATGGGGGACAGACATTGGGGACACGGGGCTCCTGGAAGCAGGGAGCTATACCTGAGCAGGAACCGAGGGTAGGGCTGGCGGGAAGCAAAGCCGGCCCTCCGGACACGCACGTTCTCCAGCAGCCCCAGATAGGCGACCTGGTGGCGACAGTGGCCCTCGTCCAGCCTCCCAGCCACCTTGTCTTCATTGGGCTTGATGCAGCGGACGTAGAAGGGTTCCTGCCATGACAGGAGACACTCAGGGAGACCAACATCAGCCTCACAGCCTCTGGACAGGTGTGCCCCCTGCCCCGTCCCTGGCTGTCTGCATGGGAAGGGGCTCTTGCAGGGGCTGTGCCCGCCTCCCTTTTGCCTTCCCAGAGGCTGGGCTGAATGTCCAGATGTTCTGTGGCTAAGTGGGCTCTGGTGTCCTCCTGAGCTCCCCTCTGACTTTGAGCTCTGCTAGAAGCTGTTTTCCTGTCCCTGTGGGCCCCACCCACCCACCAGGACACGTCATCAGCACTGTGGTGGGTTCCTGCTGGCTGGTGGGGGTGGGCGTGGGGGTGGGGGCGCAGCTCACAGCAGGCAGGAAGCGAGCACAACCTTCCCCAGGACGTGCAGAGATAGGGGGCCAATTTGACGCCCAGGCACAGACAGAAAGATGTGCAAAGATCAAGGTGGGCCAGGGGCAGTACCTTGGAGGCCAGGTTTTCCACCAGGGCCACCATGGAGTTCTTGAAGAGGGTGCCAGCCGTCAGGGGGCGCTTGGTCACCTCTGTGATGTCCTGCTGCCCGTCTGGCCACATGGCCCGCAGGGTGGGGTCCGAGCTGCAGACACAGGCCACATCCCCAGCCGCCCTCTGGAGAGCAACCCCGCCCGAGCTCTGCCACTGGGAAGCTTTGTGGCCTTGGTGTTAAACCTCAGGCTGTCGGCCCACGAGGCAGGTGTCAGACCCTGGCGTGCGCAGGCCCTTTCAGCTTGAAGCCCTAGGGCTCCACCTCCACCTCTGGCCCACACACCTGTTGTACAGCAGTCGCTTGAAGTCCTGGAAAAGGTGGTCCCTGTTCTTGTCAATGAAGCCCTCCACCGAGTACCTGTGGGGCCAGGGCTGGTGAGGGGCCTCTGACAGCCCCAGGAAGTCCCCACCCCTCCCCTCCCACACCCACACCCACACCCACTCCCTTTCTCAGCACATCAGACTCCCCCTCCCTGAGAGTCTCTGTCCAGGAAGATGAGTCAGTGCCAGTGGCACTGAACCCTGGCTCTAGTGCATACGTGCTGTGTGGCCTGGGACCAGTGACTTAACCCATCTGTGCCCCGACACACATCACATGCTCAGAACAGTGCCTACTGAGTTTCCGTAAGTATCAGCGCAGCAGTTAAACCAGGAACTTGAGTCATTGATCTGTTTGGACCCCATGGCACTAAGAACCTCAGATTCATTGTCTTGCCCTTTGATGACAAAGGCTAGAAATCGGCTCAGGGCCAAAATCTTGGCTCCACCTTGGGGTCTGGTGAAGGCTCTGGACATGGGGTCTGACCTCTGGCTGCACTGTCTTCTCT
Organism: Suricata suricatta; assembly: GCF_006229205.1. Classification (NCBI taxonomy): domain Eukaryota; kingdom Metazoa; phylum Chordata; class Mammalia; order Carnivora; family Herpestidae; genus Suricata; species Suricata suricatta. The sequence goes on along the minus strand of NC_043701.1, from coordinate 102,285,630 downwards.
TCTTCTTGTCCTTGTGAAGGACACAGTAGACACTTGGGCCTCTCTCTGTGGGCCACCTCCAGTCCCATTCGGGATGAGGAGAGCGACAGGAAAAGTTGTAAACATATCATGGAGACTTTGGAAGGGCTCCACAGGGCATTGGTACCAAGGGTGTTGGAAACACAGACTTTGGCCTGTCTGCGTCCCACCCCCACCCCCTAACCTGCACCTCAGGAGGACGCCTCAATAGTAGCATGCCCCTCCCCCAAGTACCAGCATGGGGTGGGGCCTAAATGAGAACATCTTTTAAAGCTTCCAGAGGATTCTATGGTACAGCCAAAACTGAGAGCTCTGATCCTAAGACCTCCGTCCCATGTGTTTCACCTGGGTGTGTGCTGACAGGCATGTCTGGAGTGAGTAAGAAGGGGAGAGGGCCTTACGTGACGTCCCCCGCATAGTGCTTGATCCGGAAGTCTCGGCCAAACTCCATGGTCTTGTCTGTGGGGCAGAGCTGGGGAGGGGGAAGGCCAGGGTCAAGGCACAGGGCAGTTGTCTGTGCAGGGGACCATCCCCGAGGGGAGGCCCAGTCACTGAGGTCCCACCGAGACAGGCTACGCAGTTCCTGTGGGGCTCGGCCTGGGAAGAGCTGGGGCAGGTGGAGAAGGGGCGGCCGCAGGGGGAGAGGAGCACCTGGCGGCTGGTGTAGTGTGGGTGGTGGCGGTGGTGCGTGTCCAGGCTCTGCAGGAAGATCCGGTCGGTGATGGTGCCCGCAGCACTGCAGGCCTCATCCAGCACGGCCAGCACGCCGCGGTGCGGCCGCTCCACCAGGTCCACGATGGTGGCATTGTTGAAGTAGTCCACCTGCAGGGTGGCCACTCGGCTCTGGGTGTGCCCATCAGCCTGGCCGGCTCTGCGCCCCGTGGTCCTCGGTGCCCCAGGGCCCTTGTGCACCTGCTGCATGGCGGACCCACCCACACATCCACCCAGGCAGCCCTCGAGCACACACCTTTGTCCTAGCACTGGCCCGTTGGTCCTTGTGCACCCACCCACACACCACCAGCCTCCTTTAGCACCTGTGCATCCACCGCCCGGGCACTCACGGTCTGCCAGGCAATGCCCTCCCGCTCGTATTCCTCCTGCTCCTGCTTCAGGATGAGCTGGATGAACAGCTGCTGCAGCTTCTCATTGCAATAGTTAATGCAGAACTGCTCGAAGCTGTGGGCGGGCAGAGGGCCCGGCGGTCATGCCCTGCACTCTGCCCTCCCGCCTTGGGCCACTTGCTCTGTGTAGAGCATGTGCACACGCAGAGGGCCCCTCCCCAAAAGCTCCCCTGAAGTGCCCCCGAGGGGCCCCACTGTGGGTGTGCATCTCCCGCTCTGCCTGTCCCCACCACCACGCACCATGCACGTGCTCTAGAGTGGATTTGGGAGTCACAGCCAGGGGAAGTGAGCCCCAAATCTTGCCTTCTTGGGCTCCACTGAATGGGAGGCACAGCTGAGGCACAGTCGGGGGCTAGGGACCAGCTGGGACAGACAGATGCTGCACTTCCTGCTCCCCAGCCCCGCAGAGCTCCATGGGACTAAGGTGGCCCTAGAGGTTGGGGTCAGAGCATGGGATACGGTGGTCAGGCCACCCACCTGTTCACAGGGAACACCTCGAAGCCATAGATGTCCAGCACGCCAATAACTGTGTCCTTGCCGTCCCTCCGGGGGTCCCGGTCCCGGGGTTCCATGACACAGTTGATTCGGTTCACCACCCACTCAAACAGCCTCTGGTATACTGCCTGAGGGGAGGACAGGAGCCAGCGGCTTTGAGCTGTGTCTGTCCTTGCCTCCTCCAGGAAGGCCTCCTAGGTGTCCCCACCTACCTCCCCATAGCTTGCCCCAAGAGTACCTTGGCACAGGCGTCTCGGGCATAGCTGGCTTCTGCAGCCGTGTGGCCCTTTTCAATGAGCTCCCTGCCTCCTGAGGCCACAGTGCGAGACAACAGGCAGCGCATCACTGACTCCCGGGGCGTGGCAGTCAGCTCAGCCACGTGGTCCACCAGCACCTCCTCAGCAACAGCTAGGTGCCCCTGTTCCAGCCCCCCCTCCTCCGTCTCCACAAACTCGATGTTTCCCTGGTGATGGTGAACAGTGACCGTCAGGCTCCCCATCCCAGATCCCAGACGAGCCTGCCTGCACCCTGCTGCTCAGGGAGAAGGAAAGATTGGCAGGGACTGGGGTGGGGGTGGGGGGATGGGGCCCCAGATGTGGGAACGGCCCACAGAGTACAGCAGAGCCTTCTCCAAGGCTTCCAGCCCAGGACGTTACATCCACGGTCCTGCTGCATCCCCTGCTCCTCAAGCTGCCTCACAGAGGGACTCAGGGGGGCTGAGTAACTGCCCAAAGCCACATGGACCTCAAATGACAGAGGCAAGAGGCATTTGCAGGACGCTCAGCTTTACTGAGTCTGCCAGACAAAGACCAGATCGTTGCAGGCCTGACCTGCACACATGGGCGCACAGAACTCCCAGCTCAGGTGGCCTCCAGGCTTCATAGGGCTGGACTGGCAGAGGCCAGTCTCCTCCTCCAGGGGCAGCCCCAGGACACCATATGGGCCGGTGGTCCCTCACCCCTGGCCAGGCTCACCAGGTGCAGTATGGCAGCCAGGATCCGGCGCACGGAGTCCACCTCCTCAGAGCTGAAGCCGATCACCCGCATGGCCTCCATCACTGCCTGGTAGTGGCTCCTCTCATCACTGTCCAAGGGCTGCAGATGGAGGGGCTCAGCCTCCCAGTGCCACGCTGAGTTCTTTGTCCCATGCCTCTGACCCAGCCCACCTACTCACCCACTGCACCCCTCCCCATCACAGAGACCCCAATGCTTCCCTGTGGATCCCCACTGAATCGGGTCCCCTTTGGTCCTGCCACCCGCCAGCACCAAGGGGCCTCCCATGGAGCCCCACCCCCACGGAGCCCCGCCCCCACTCACGTTGAGTCCGGCTCCCTGCCTGGTGAAGCTGTACAGGGCAGGGTTCCTCTGCAGGTGCAGGTCTTCCAGCTGTGAGTCCTCACAGCCCCGCAGCACCTGGCGGTCAGGCATAGCCCTCTGTCAGGCCCTCAGAGCTCTAAGGACACCCCCCCCCAATCGTGCATGGGGACAAACAGAGGAAGCTCAGTGACGATGTGGACGCTGCCCCAGTCCAGTGGTCAGACACAGTGTAGACACCACAGGAGTATGGAGAGATCCTACTTCAGTGGGTCAGAATAGCACAGTTGCCACCAGTGTCCAGGCAGAACCCACTTCACTGGTCAGACATGGTGTAGACCCCACAAGGTACAGGGAGATGTCACGTCAGTGGATTACATATGGTGCAGATACCGCCAGCGTCCAGGCTGTACCCACCTACTGGGTAAGACTGGTGAGACACCCCTTAAGTCCAGGCACAATCCACCTCAGTGGGTCATACACAGTGTAGACACCACCAGAGTTGGGGAGATCCTACACGAATAGGGCAGGCGTGGTGCCCACCACCACCGTCCAGACCATTCCCATCTCAGTGGGTCAGATACTGTGTAGATGTGCCCATATCCTGGGAGATCCCACTTCAGTGGTCAGGCATGACAGAAACACCACCAGAGTCCAGGATGATCCTCTCTAGAGGGCCTCATCCAGTGTAGACACAGCCCCGATGGTGTCCTGAGAGATCCCCCTCCTCAGGGAGGGCAGGAGACTGGAGGTGTCATGGCAGAGGGGAGGCAGGGAGGGAAATGGTCTGTGGGTGGGGCGGTCGGAAGGGCTTCCTGGGTGCCCCCGCACCCTGGCTTTGGCTCACCTGGTAGAAGGCGTGGAAGTTCCGTTCGCCCACGTGCTGCTTGAGGACCCGAGACTGAGGAGAGGAGAGCAGTTGGGCTCTGGCCTGGGCAGTGGCCCCATGCAGGGGATCCCTCCCAGAGCCCGTAAGGCCTGTGCAGGCAGAGTGGGTGAGGCAGGCCTGGCATAGAGGGTGCCCCCTCAGAGCCTGGGACCTCCCAGAAAGCCCGTCCCGCCCCTGGGCCGCAGGTGGTAGGGCCCACCTTCTCCAGTAGGTAACTGTGGATGTGGCCCCCGACAGGATCTCCTTTGAAGTCAAAGTTGATGTCCATGTACTTGCCGAAGCGGCTGGAGTTGTTGTTGCGGTTGGTGCGCGCATTCCCGAAGGCCTCCAGCACACATGTGGACTTGAGCAGCACATCCTTGACCCTGGGTGGGGCAGTGTGGCTGGGCTGGAGGGCATCGTGCGGGCTGGGAAAGCCACCTGCCAGGTGCTCTCGGAGGCACACCTCCTCGTCTTCCAGGCACCTGCAGCCCTCAGGGAGGACAGCACACCCTGCCCCCCACCTCCAGCTGCAGGCTGGACTTCCAGCACTGGGTCCCCAGGCCCTGGAGCCCCACCTCGGCCCTCTTGACAGGAAGAGCCTAGGAAGAGCCAGGGCTCTCACACAGGAAGTTGCTCCCACGTGGCCCCACCGGTCACAGCTGGTGAGCAGCTGGCCAGCACGTGGATGGGCAGGCCCTCATCTGGGGCCAGGCCCTTCCTGACCATGTGGGCAACTTCTCCCTTCTGTGGGGGCTGCCATGAGGGGCCCAGGGCCCATCTGTCAGCCCTGTGCACCTTGCCTCTTCCTGTTCCTGGTGGTGGGGTTCCCCCTGCACTGGGCCCTGCCTCTCCCGGGTTGAAAGGGACTGTGCGGGTCACCTGGAGCCCTCCTGACAGATGAGCCCACTGAACTGGGCCTAAGCCAGGCTCAGTTACAGGTCTTTCCCTCCAGCGTGACACCCAGGGCTGCAACTGCCCAGCCAGCCCTGCTCTCACCTCTCCACCTCTGCCCTCTGGCTGGGGTTGGTGACCGCAGCGATGTACTGCATGATGTGCTTGCTGGCCTCCGTCTTCCCAGCCCCACTCTCCCCTGCCACAAAGATGGACAGTCGGTCAGAATTAGCAACTGCTCCCCTTGATGGGTTCCCTGTGCTCCCCCCTCCACCGGGGTCCGAGGAGGCTGCCTGGGCCCTGGGTTGGGGCAGTACCTGAGATAACAATGCAGGTGTCCCTGGACCGCCGCTTCATTGCCCTATAGGCGGCGTTGGCCACAGCATAGAGGTGGGGCGGCCGTTCATAGAGCTCACGCCCCTGGTACTTGGTGATGGCCTCGTGCCCGTACAGGGGCAGCTCCTGGTAGGGGTTCACGGACACCAGCACCTCGCCGATGTAGGTGTAGATGCGGCCCTTCTCGAACCTGGCATGGGTGAGGCCAGGACTCAGCACTCAGGGTCGGGGACCCACACCCAGGTGGGCTGCTGTGGGGAGACTTACCCCGGGGCTGAGAGTGGGAAGGGGGTGAGGGGTGACCTGAGACTTCCCGGTGCCATCCTGCTGAAACCCCACTCCCACTGCAGGGTCATTTTGGGGTCCTGGCTGCTTTCCGCAGGGGTCCCAGGAATCATGACCACCCATTTTATGATACACTGGCTTGCCCAAGTCCCCACTGGGGCAAGGTGGAGCCCAGTGGTTGAGGTCTGAGAGGAAGGAGAAAGGGGCTACGAGGCAGAGGGAGGGACCTTGGGGCCGTTTCCGTCTGGAGGCGCCTGCCCAGCCCCACCCAGGTGGCTGGGACTTGGGAGGGGCGCAGGGAGGGGGCCTGGGGCTGCAGCAGCTCCTCCCCCTGCGCATCCTCAGACTTTTTAGCCCTTCCTTTCGGGACCGGCTCTTGGACTTGGATCCTTCCCTCTCTTGATCTTTCTGCCCTGGGAGGCACCCGGGCCACCAGCTCCCTGTGCTGTCTGGGACCCGCCCTGCCCCAGTGGCTTGCGGCTCCTCCCTGTCAGGGGTTCCTCTTCCTCAGCTGCCGCCTCAGTAGAGGGAGTTCCCCAGCTCGGCTCCCTCCACACCCCTTGTCGGCCCGTTGCCCGAACTGCCCCCCCCCCCAAGCCCTTGGACGGGCTCAGTGCTCTGTCGTGAAAATGAAGACGGGAATGTCCACCCATCTCTCTGGCTAGGTCATCAGAACAAAGTGAAATTATGCTTAGCCCTGGACAAAACAACTTGTATCCTGTCCTCTACCTTCAACAACGGGTGCCGGGTTGGGGGTGCCCTCAGCTCTACAGCCTCCTTCTGCTCCCCCTGGCCGGCCAGCTGTTTGGCCAGCTGTTCGGTCCTGAAGGCCACCCCATCTCCCTATCACCTCACTCCTCCAGGGCAAGTCCGAGCCCATGTCACTTCTACCAGCACCCCACGCACCCCCCCGAGCGTCTTCTCAGCTGCACCCTGGGACAGGGCCTGCCTGCTTCTCTCAGGGGCCCCCAGGGCCCAGCACAACACCCCCCCACTGGCGGGAGAGGGACTGTGTGCCCTGTCAGGGGGCTGGCACCTGCTGGTGGCTGCCTGGCAGCAGGGGCAGAAGGCGGCCAGGCTATGTGGGAGGCAGGGGTCTAGGAAGCCGGCCCCAGCACTGGCTGGCTGCCCTGGCCCTGAGAGGACCTTCCTTCCTGCCCTGCCAGGTCCCCCTGCAGTCACCTAGGCTGTGGTTCAGGTGGGTGGGTGAGTGTAAGCCCACCTCCCCCTCCACATCCTGGGCTGACGGTGGCCAGGGAGCGTGGGGGCAGGGGAGTTGGACCGGTGTGCAAGCCCACCTTTCCCCCTCACAGAGACCAGGGAGCATGGGGGCAGGGGTGGGGGGTCCCCAGTGCCTGCGTCCACCTGAGCTTTAGGTTTTCCATGAAGTCCTCCATGGTCACTTGGTCCAAAAGCACGAAGTCAGCTTTGCCGCAGTCGGGGCCTTCCTCATCCATCCTGCCGGCAGGAGACACCCGGGCCAGGTGGCCCCGACCTTCCTGTGCAGAGGGGCTGGGGAGGGTGCTCAGAGCAGGCCCAGCCCTTCTAGGCTGTCTCCCCAGGCGCGTGCGGTGAAGGAGGAAGTGGGTTCTAGCCCCAGGGAGGGGCTGCCCTCCCCCTTTGCCACTCCCTCCTGAGAGGGGCTCTGACCCCTGCTTCCTGGTTCCCTCACCCAGCGGGCAGGCCCTGACAGTGGACGTGGTGGGTGCTTTGGAAGGTTCCTGCTGGCCTCCCCAGACCCTCCATGGTCTCTATGCCCACCTCTAGGCCCAAGTGGGGACGGGGTCACCCGTGGCTTCGTGTGGTTCTGGCTGCCAATCCCATGTGTGTTAACTCTCAGAGCATACCATTAGGTATGTTTTAGGATGGGTACCTTGTATCTTGATAAAAATGGGGAAATGCTGATGTCCAGGCCTTGGGGCCGGGGCCTAGAATAACATTCTTCCAAGCGTGCAAGGCCACACCAGGATATAAATGGCAAAACAGCTCCGTGTCAGACTGCACTACAGGGCTGGTGGCCTGGGACTCTTGCGCTAAAACTCGAGGAGGCTCGTGCTGCGGGAAGCCTGTGTCCTTGGGTCCCCTGGCCTGTCCCTTCTGTAGTATGGATCAGGAATAGCAGAGAGCCTCTAGAAGGTGCAGACTGGTCAGTTCAGATTTGTCTCCAAACAGCTTCCTGAACCCCATGGGATTCTCCTGGCAGGCAGGTCGCTCGCCACCCGCCCGGGGCATGGGGGGCGGGGAGGGGCAGACTGTCAGCCAAGAGCAAGCCATCCACATGCTTTTGGGGGCCTGTACTCAAAAACCAGTCTGTGTAATAACTGCCTTTCAACGAATGCACTTTTTAAACTGCAGTAATCAACATGAAAGTTAAGGGATTTCTTTGCCCCTCAAATCCCTTAAGACGAATACAGCTTAGTAAGACCGGGAGGTGTTTATCCAGACGCTTGTGAAACTGAGTGTGCATCCTTGCACTCCATCTCCCCTTGGGACCTGTTGGCCTGGCCCTTCCTTCCATCAGGACAGAGCTGGTGCTTTTGAAGGGTTTTCCACACCAACACTCAGGGGAACCTGGTCCCAGGTGTCACTTCCCCAACCTAACCCATGGGATCCCCTGTCCCCAGGCATGCACTAATTAACACTGCAGAGGAACTCAGCTGAGGTCTGAAATCCCAGGGTCACTGGATAGTTTTCTTTGGGTTTTTCCTGGGAGAAATGTCAAGACCATTCTGAAGTTGGGGATTTGCCCTCTGCTTCTGGGTGGAGCTTGCTGTGGGCTTTATGCGCTACCAATGTGACCCCAAGCCTAACCAGTCTTCTCTGATCTGGAGACATGGCATGGAAGTCCTTTCCCTTCCTGGCCTCCCTCTCATTTTGAGGGATGGGAGGGGGAAAGGCAAACCCCTTTGGGGATTTCAGCTGGGGAACCAAGCAGGAAGGCAGGGGCTGCATTTCACTCTCCTGCCCTCATCGGGTCAGCGGAATCCCAAGATGCTTCCCTCTCCTTCCAGGCCCTACCCTGATCCCCTGCTGATGCCCTTGACCTTTTTGGCTTCTGCCAAGACCCTGACATCCACCTTACTGGGATGGGCTCCTGCAGGGAAGGCCACTGCCCACTCTCTCCCCTTCAGCTCCAGGGGTTTCCCCCTGGGAAGTACACTTCAGGCAGGCACCGGAGTCACACCCGTGGGCACTATGCATACCATCAGTTTACAGACTGTCCACGGGGCTCTCTGCACCTTTCCTGATGCAAGCGGGGCCTGCTGGCATTCCTTGCCAACAGCCTTACCAATGTGAGCTAAACAAACACCTAAACCCGGTGGTGGGCGAGTGTGGGGCTTCCTGCCAACCAACCATGCATGTGCCTCACTCAAACTAAAGAGTGTCCACTTACACTCAGGCATGGCCACCTGCATGTGTGCCCAGGCATCAAGATGTGCCCCATACCCAGGTCTCACTGCGCTGGTGTGCTGGGAGCCAAAGAAAGAGTTAAAGAACTCTGGTGGAAAAGTTAAAACAGTATTAACTCTGGTGGAATGTTACAGCTAAATAAGCAGCAAGCAGGTCGTAAATAGCTGTTAGTTCCTGAAGAGTCGTAAATACCTGTTGGTCCCAGGAACTAAGATTACCATCTGTCAACTTTTGTTAACAGGTCCCTGGTACCGTGTGCCTTCCCCCACATTCTTTCCCCCTTCCCCACATTTTTCTTTCCCCCTGGTTGTGTATATAAACAACCCCCTTTTGAATAAACGTTGGAGCTTGATCAGATCTGTCTTGCTCTCATTCTTTGTGTCTCTTGTCCCATCCATTCACCCGTTCCCTCCTCCAAGGTTCCCTGTTGAAGGACCCCGCGGGCCGGGGCACTGGTGAGGACGAGAGGGAAGGAAGCAGAGGCAGCAGAGCCCACTCTGGAGGCTCTGGGTGAAGGTCCTGGTAGCGGGGGCAGGCACCCCATCCCCTATGCAGCGGTCTGGGAAAACCAGAGTGTCTTTGGCACACGGGAAGGAGGACCAAGTGGGATTGAACCACACCCTGAAAAGACTTTATTAACCACCCTGGTTTCCTACACGGGAGCTGTCAGAGGGCCCGGGGTCACGATGACAGCCACAAGCTTTGTTTCTCCAGGTGGCATCCAAAACCTGGGGTCAGAGAACATCAGTTAGAAACACGCACCAGGCCCCGGAATGCTTCCACCCCGCCCCCAGGCAGAGAACCAAAAATTCTCACCTCCTCCTTGAAGGGAAGCAGGCGAGGACTCCCACCTGCTTCAAGAACAGGGGCGGCACCTGTGCTAGGTGTGTCCGTGGGTGTCCATGGTTCAATGGTCAGGCCACCCCTTCGGGCAGGAGGGACTTGGGAGGCCTGCTGTGAAACATTACGCCACATGAGCAGCAAGGGACTGTCGTTACTGCTGACTGCCACTGGGAGGCAAGAACAGAACCGAACCCAATCTGCACTCCAGGCCACACCGAGAGCTAACTGGCCTCCGTGATGGGACTCGGCAGCAGCCTGGCCTTCCCAGGTGAGCACACCACCGCCCCTGGAGGTTCCTGGGGCAAAGGCCATAGGTCGATTCCAAAACCACCAAGGCAATCAACGTCGTGCCAAAGAATCAGGGCCCAAGGAGTCCAGATACCAGACCACTGTCTTGCAAGCTTGAAGGCAATTAACCTTTCTAGGACTCAATCACCCAACTTATAACATAGGAAGGTGAGAATAAGTTGATGGTTTTGAACTTCTTCTCAGACCGGGAACTCCGGGAACTCAGCAGAGATGCAGCAAAGACAGACTCACCATGCAGACGCCACTCCCCTGAGAGCCACCAGGGAGGCCGTCTCTCAGGGCTCTTGTGGCTCTGGCACCTTGGGACTGGTGTTGCTGACACCCTTGGGGACCAGAGACACCACTGTCACATGCTGGGCAGGGAAGGGGGATGCCTGCCGGAAGCTGAGAAGTGTCTGACAGCCGCCCCCCAACCCTGGCTGACAAGGTGGCCTGCTGTTTTGGGGATGCTGGGAGGACACACAAGGCCCTTTGATTAGAGACAGACCTGACTCTTTTCAGCAGCAGTAGCCAGGGTGTTGGCATCCTCCCCCAACCCCAGTTCCCACTAGGGGAGCCAGAAGGCACCCGCAAACATGGAGGGCCACCTGGTACAGGAAGCCAATCCTTTTACCTGCTCTCTGCTCAGGAGGGAGGGACCCCCGTAAATCCCAAGGCTGTCTGCTACTTGAACATCTGAAGATGGGCCAGAGTTCAGCCTGGGAGTCCTTGCTCCCAGAACCGCAGAAACGCGAGGCCGAGTGTCTCCTTGAGGCCATGTGTTCAGCATCTGCACCTGGACCGGAAGAGGCAAACCCCAAGTTGGCTGTAAGCCCCAACCTTCAGGGGAGACGTGGTGTGACCTGGCCACCCAGAGGGGCTATGCTGCCCTGCCACGACCACTCTGGCCCATCCCTGGCAGCAACCAACAGCCCTTCCACAGAGGCCAGGACACATGGGCACTCCCCTCCCACCCACTTCCATATTCCACCCCTCCCTCCAGGTCTGGCATCTGGAAAAGGGCAGGCAATAAGTAGGGTGGGAGAGGCCTGGTGTTCAATCACGATGTGCCAGTGCCTGGATGGACGATCCTGAACAAGGGCCCCTGTTCCGTATTGGACCCAAGACATGACACGGTGGTCCCCTGAAATGGGGGAAGAACAAAGACCAACGGGGTGCCCTCCTTTAAATGAGCACACGCTGGCCTCCCTCTCCTGCCCCCGCCCGGTAGACCTACAACTTGTAAATATCCATCCAACCCATGGGGTAGGGCTCCTCAGGCACTGTTTTCTACTCACTGAAGCTTCCCTTTTACCACTCCTCCTTCAGCTTTATTTCCAACTTTTGCAAAGCTTTTAAGGACAACAAGATAAAATATGCAGCGAGCCTGGAACACAGCAAACACCCTCAAACCCACAACTTCTGCAGATGTGAATGTTCTGTGAGCTGCATGGTCCCTAATAGTGCCACTTGCCAAAAGCATCTCCTGCGAGTGAGCATTGTGAATAAAGCCCCGAGTTTCAAACTTTATTTCATCTAACCTCACGTGGCAAGTACAGATGTTTACAACGCGGGGCCGCACACCAGAAATGGAAGAAAAACGGTCAGCTGTTGGAAATTTCTATAACCTTGCTCTGGATGGAGCAGGGCAAGGCCTCAAACCGTTTCCAAGTGTTCTTGCAAGCACTGTAGGAATGCGCGGGGCCACCCCCAGGCCCAGGCACGCTGGAGGCTTGCAGCCCACCTTCCCGCAAGACCCCAGGCCCGGCCTGGAGACCAGATGGGAGGAACTACCTTCAACGCTGTCCCCCACGAACCCGGAGAACCCGAGAGGTACTCCGTTAACCTCCAAGAGCAGAGAAACAGCCGTACGACCGGTCATTACCCAGAGCTGCCCGCTGTCCCACGGCCGGTCTTCCCGGCAAGTACTCCGCAGCTACAATCAGTCTCCGGAACGGCGCGCCGAGACCTTAGGGCACCCTCGGCGAATTCCGCATGGGCTTCCCGGGAAAACCGGGTGGCGGGCACGGCGGGCCGGGGAGCAGCGGCGCCGGCGCCGTCACTCCCTCGAGGCAGCGCCGGGAGGGGGACACGCGGTGAGTCCGCGTCGGGCTCGCCGCGCCCCCGCCCCATCCTCGCGGCCTCCGATGCCTAGGCCGCCCAAGAGCTGCCCACAGCCACCTGCACATGGCGCCGCCAAGTAAGACTCGACGCGCCGGAAGCCGGCCGTGGTGACGTCACTCAGCGCGCCGGAAGCCGAGTAACGGCTGCCGGGGGCTGCGGCCCGTCCGCCCTATCTGGGCGCCAGTTCCCAGCTTTGCGCGGCACTGCCTTCTCCGCGAGAATGTCATCCCTGACAGCCCAAGGAGCCTGGGGACGGGCCTCGCTCAGAAGTGTCTGCTGGGGCCGCGAGCCCGGCGCCCCGTGTCCCGGCGGGTTGAGGGCCCACGGCCGGCGGGCAGGGCCGGGCCCGCTGGGCTGAGCGTGAGAGCACTTTCTTTGTCATCGCCTCCATTGAGCGGCTTGGTGGTGGTGCGCAGGCCGTCCTGGTCTGGTCTGATGGAGGAATTAAAGTATTTCTTCTTCTGCCTTTGTGGGGCGCTTGTCGCTTGTCTGGGTTGGGAGGGACGCGCTGGGGAGGTACTGGAGCCAGAAAGGGTGCGTCTGGTCGGAGATTGGAGAACGTTCTCTGAGAGGACAGGGGGCCACGGACTGCATGTTCGGGAGTCTGGGATCAGGGATCAGGCTAGCAAGGCGAGAAGTGAGTTCTGTAAGTAAAGAAGAGTTGAGCAGTGCTTGAAACTCATTTTACGTACAGCACCTGCTAGATCCATTCAAGCCCTTCAGCCTATACGAATCCCATCATGTATTTTATTAAATCTCATGAGTCGGGGCAGGAGTATTCCTTCCAGATTGCTCACATGGAAAATACCATTCCCCGAAAGAGGTTAAGAGGCTTGCTCACGATCTCCTGGAAGGCTAGGGGCTGGGGCCGGGTTTTCTAGCTCAGTTCAGTGCTGTTTGCCTTTTGTCGTTCCCTCACGAGACAAAGAGAAACAGCGTGTGAGGGTGTGGGTGTATATTTGTGACCAAAAAAGGTGGATTCTCCCCAGGACTGAAAGAGAAGAGCTGCTTTCTAAAATGATAACAAAATTGACTAGCGATGCTAGTAAATAGATGATGCTCTATGGAAATTGTCTTCCAAGGAATAAAGTGCCAGTGGCTTCTGGGCTGCTCAGTCAACCATCTGACTTCAGCTTAGGTCATGATCTCACAGTTAGTGAGGGTGAGACCCATATTGGGTTCTGCACCGATGGCAGTAAGCTCGCTTGGGATTCTCTCTCTCTCTCTGCCCCTCCTCTCTCAAAAATAAACTGAAAAAAAGAAAAGGTGCCAAAACATTAAACACCACAGAACCAAAGCTCACTTGCATTGTACAGGGAGAGTGCAGGAGACAGACACAAAGGGAGATAGACCTCTCAGCAGTGTCTTAATGACTTTTCAGACTATCGAAAACAACTTTCTCCAAATCCACATCTCCAAAGAATAACTCCATTATTCTTCCAAGCCAACTGGGATGTGTGCCTGGAAAGAATATTAGCAGTTTGGTTCTGAAAGAATACAGAGGAAGTTACAGCCCAGGAAATGTTGAGGGGGAGCTGGCGGGGGTCTCCTACAGGAGGCCATGCAAGGTGGTTGTACTTCCAAGGGACTGTCACATTCTAGAGTTGGTTTTGTCCTTTATCATTTTCAGGCCTGGAAACTCAGAATTACAAAGATAATTCAGTCAAAGTGATTTGAAGAAATTGTTTTCCTCACTGAGTAAGCCGAACCTCTGGATTTGACACGGGCACAGCATGGTACAAGGTGCTGCATGGTACATGTCTGAGGACGACTTGGAGGTCTCATGAGGGAGATCCTGGATGGGAGAGAGGGACAAGAAAGAAAACACTGAAGTCAGCCTTGGGAACAGTGAAAAGATTCACTAAAAATAGCCGGGGACGGGGATGCCTGGGTGGTTCCGTCAGTTGAGCATCAGACTCTTGGTTTTGGCTCAGGTCATGATCTCATGGTTCATGAGTTCAAGCCCTGAATTGGGCTCTGCATTGACAGTGTGGAGCCTGCTTGGGATTCTGGCTCTCTTTCTTTCTCTGTTCCTCCCTTGGTCAAGTGCCTGTGTGTGTGCATGTGCTCTCTCTTTCTCTTCCTCAAAATCAACTTAAATAAACAAACAAACAAACAAACAAACAAACCCCACACCAGTTAGCTGGAATCTAGCCAAGATGTGAGTCCATGGAAAACTGTCTTTGAGCAGGACAATTGAAGATAAATCTTGAACACTCGAGAGTCAGCTGGGGGCTGGGGAGGGGGGGGACTGTGTCCAGGTAATGTCAGTGTTCTTCCATCTTTGTCTGGTCAGATGCACGTTGGTTGTCTCATTAGAGCTTCTCAGATACAAAGAGGAATCCCGCATAGTCTCTAAAGGTCCTTACAGTCTAGTAGAGGAAATGTCCTAACATTAACTCTAGCATCAGGACACACAAAGTGTTCTGGAGCTGGAGGAGGGAAAAACTGCATACAAAGATTGAATGGAGGAGGAGATACTTGAGCTGGGTGAAAAAGGCTAAGAGCCAAGTCCACCAGGGACACACCAGGTCTGGTTTGTTAACCTGCTGCAAAGAGAGAACCCTAGAAATTTCTGCATTGAGTCTCATGACAAGAGTAGGAAGGGAATTTTTTAAGGTTTAGGGTTTGCACTACATTCTGAGGAGGGGGGCGCCTGGGTAGCTCAGTCGGTTAAGCATCCAGCTTCAGCTTAGGTCATGATCTCAGTTTGTGGGTTCGAGCTCTGTCTCAGGCTCTGTGCTGATAGCTAGCTCAGAGCTTGGAGCCTGTTTCAGATTCTGTGTGTCCCTCTCTCTCTGACCCTCCCCTGCTCGTGCTGTCTCTGTCTCTCAAAAATAAATAAAAAACAAAAAAATTAAAAAATTCTGAGGAGGGAAGATGAGAAGTGAGGGCCAGTTTCAGATCATTGCTGCCACAAAGTGTGGACCGCTTACTAATTGGGTCCTAGGTATTTTTGTTCATGAGGTGGGGCCACAGAGCAGGCTATGGAGGTTACTGGTAAGCAGGAACAGGCTGCCAGGACATTTCGCAGCTGAGTTGTGACCTTGGGAGAAATGTTTTCTGTTAACACTGCACTGCCTCATCACTGCCTATTAAGAGAAACTGAATGTACAAGTGGCCAGTGGCCAGACCATTTATGAAAATAGGATCATGGCCTGCAGCAGCCTGCCCAAACCCATCCCACCTCTTCAGCAGCTGGCCCAGGAAGCCGGCTGCTCGAAGTCCAACTTGGGGTGGTCCAGATTGCTGGATCTGGTGACAACCCAGAAAGTCACACAATACCCTGTGACAGTCCAAATAAGCCAGATGGTCAGGACTTGGTCAATAACTGACATCTTACCTCATTTTTGTTCCCGTGTCCAACTCATGACCAACCAAAGAAAACCAAACACAGAGGATGCCCCACTTCTGCAGAGCCCACCTCCAGCTCCCTCAGTCCCACAGCCCCCATCAGGGTATCCTGAGTCCCCCTTTTTCACCATGAACCCCCC
The DNA here is from genome assembly GCF_006229205.1 of Suricata suricatta. Classification (NCBI taxonomy): domain Eukaryota; kingdom Metazoa; phylum Chordata; class Mammalia; order Carnivora; family Herpestidae; genus Suricata; species Suricata suricatta. Next base: position 102,270,140 of record NC_043701.1, on the reverse strand, counting down.
CCTTCCTGCCTGCCTCCTGGTCTCTACCAAACCAGGTGAAGGAGTGACTCCCTCACTATCACAGGCTCTTAACAAATAGCCTTTGCTTTTCTCATTTGGCAAGTTCTCATTATTTCCCTGTGTTCAAAGAGCTCTGGGATTGGTGAGCACATGGCGGTGCTGGTGGAATGGTGACCTGGGGAGGCACTGAACCCACATGCATTGGTCCCTATACCTTGCTCCAGGCATCTCTTCCATCTGGCTCCTTCCCTGTACCTTTTGTCATTTCTTTTTCTCATAAGCTGGTAAACAGTCCATAACCTCTTTTCCTGAGTTCTGTGAGCCACTCTAACAAGTTAGTTGCACCTGAGGGAGTGTCGTGGGAACCCAGATTCATAGCCAATTGGTCAGAAGCACAGGTACCACTCTGGACTCGCGGCTGGCATCTGAAGTGGGGGGGGGGGTCTTGTGGGATGGAGCCCCCCACGGGCCATCTCCAGGTGGATGGTGCCAGAGTGGGACATCCAGCTGATGTCACAGAATTGCTGGGTGTGGGGAAAACCCTCGCACAACTGGTCTCAGAAGTGTTGAGGGAGCGGTAGCTGTGGAAGTGGCTGTGGCTGCTAAATGCCACAGGAGGAAGACTGAAGGATCCTTTCCCCCAGCTCTGGCTTGGAATGCCTGTGGAGGTGCTAGGGACCAGCTATTTAGTATCTGTCTCAAGTAGTGTCCAAGGGATAGACCAGTAACAGTAAAGAGAACTCTGAAGGATAGCAGAATAGTAGATAGAAGATGGAGCTGCTATTCTGAGGGCTGAGATAAACCCCCGGGGGTGGGGGGAAGAGACTCCTTCACCCCCAGGGCTGAGCTCCAACTTGCTTGGAGCGAGCCCAGCTACAGCTCACTAAATGATGGAGAAGCACTGGCGGGATGTGCTGGCAGTCCCTCTGGAGTGCCGGGAAAGCTGCTCATGGGGCGCTGTTTGGCAGGAGCTGGAGGAGCGCGCTGGCAGCCTACACCATGGAGTCAGGTGCTCTGGGAACCCAGAGCTGGGAGAAGCCATCTTGGGTGCAGGGAGGTGGGCGTGGGGGAGGCCTCACATTCTGCAGCTGCTAAGGGAGCTCCCTGGAGCCAAGCAGCAAAGCTCCTACCTCGGGCATCCCCTTCCAAGGGCCTCTTCCCGGGGACACTTCTACACTGGCCCACCTGCTCAGAGGGCCCAGCTCCATCCCTCAGGACATGAAATGAGATTGAATGAGGAGCTGGAGCTAAGGCACTGACAACTGGTGCAGGATGCAACAACATCAGTGGAGACAAGGAATGGTTTGTTCAGTGTCAGTTTACATTCTAGCTGTGCTGCAAGGTTCTTAAAACATTTTTAAAAAAATGTTAAAAAAATGTTTTTTGAAAGAGGGCGTGAGCTGGGGAGGGACAGAGAAGATCCAAAGCAGGCTCTACACTGACAGCAGAGATGCGAGTCTGGAACCTATGAGCTGTGAGATCATGACCTGAGCCTAAGTTGGACACTTAACCCACCGAGCCCCCCAGGAACCCCTGTGCTGCAAGGCTCCTGCTGGCAGCTTGGCCAGCTTGGTGGCTTCCTGTTGCTGGCTAATTGCAGAGTGGTGGGCAAATCACCAGACTCTCCAAACTCGTCTGTAAAAGGCGACAGTTACCCTGGTGACCCTTAAGATAACTGTCACTGACTATTATGGTGACTGTTCTGATAGGGCCTAGGCATTGCTTGTTACTTCATCTCCACCCTCCCGAGACCTTGTCTGAGCAACACAGGCACTGGAACAGAGGAAGTCGTGGACAGGGCCATGGCTAAGGTCAACTGAATTAAATCGCAGATTGAGAAAGACAAAGGAAGTGGCTTCGCCCCGCTGGTCCCGTCCAGCCCTTCCGCTGGCCCCGCCCCCAGCTCCCATCTCCCTTCCCCGCCAGCCACGCCTTTCCATTCCCGTGGCCCCGGTCCACCCATCGGGCAGGCCCAGGTCTCAGTATCCTACCAGCCCTGCCCCCTTCCCCTTCCTGTCCTCACCTTCCTGCCGGCCTCTGCCCTTCCTGCTAGCCACGCCCTCTCCCCTCGCTGGCCCCGCCCCACCCGCCGGCTCACCCTCATCTCACACGGCCCTCGCCTTTCTGCCAGCCACGCCCTCCCCTCCCCTCGGTCTCCGCGTCTTCCCTCCGGTCCCGCCCCCACCTCACAGGCCCCACCTTTCCCATCCTACCAGTCCCGCCTCCTTCCCCCTCCCCACTTTCCTGCCTCGCCCCTTCCCAAAGGCTCCGCCCTCACCTTCCTGCAGGCCACTCCCCTTCTAGCTAGGCTCGCCCTACCCGGCCAGTCCCGTTCCCACAGGCCATGCCCTCCCTCTCCTGCTAGCTCCGCCCCCTTTCCCTTCTCGTCCCTACTTTCCTACCTGCTCCGCATCTTCCTGACAGCCCTGCTCCTCCCACCAGGCCAGCCTCTTCTTACCTGGCCTCTACCTTGGTGCCTGCCCGGCTCTCCCAGTCCTGATAGCCCTCCCCTTCCCTCAGGGCCCACCCTTTCCCCCAGTCCCGCCCTCACTGATGGATAGCCCCTCCCTCTTTCCCCCGGCCCCGCCCCTCGTTTCCAGTCGGCCGGAGCGCGGTCTTCCCGTGCGCGAGGCAGGTCGGGAAGTTGGCTGCCCTAAAGATGGCGGCAGAAATGAAAAGTTGGAACCGGTCCTGCGACCCTGAGGGGCGGGGGCCGGGCTGGGGGCGGAGCAGGCGTGCTCTCGCCCCCCCCTGAAAGGCGTGAGGCGGGATAGGGGCGAGGCAGGCGCGCTCCCGCGGTCGCGAAGGGGAGTGGCGCGGC
>NC_043701.1:102233367-102267219 GCF_006229205.1 Suricata suricatta | reverse complement strand
GGGTGAGGTTTGCTCTGCCTGACTGTAGCCGAGCGATTTCAGTGACGCTACGTTTGGCACTTGCATTTCGGACATAGTTCAGGAGGCGTCTTACTTAGTTCCTGCAGTTTTAAAAGTGTGGCTTTAATTATAGGCTGGAGTCGTTGGTACGGGCAACATTTTAAGGAGACGTAACTAAGCGGGGTCAGCTGGAAAATGGGTCTCAGTCTTAGGGAATTTGTCATGTGCAGAATTTCGCCAGCGTGCACTTTCATGCACGTTTACCACAGACCTCGGTGGGTCCTCTGATCTCCTGGCCGGAGCTGGCCTCGGCCTGCTGTGCCCTTCCGTAACCAGTCTGCAGCACCTTGGTTACTAGGTGCCCGTTTTTAAAAGGCTATATTTGAGGTCCAGTAGCTGGGTGGTCTTCAGGGGGTCGTGGGGGGTTCTGCAAACTTTCTCTCTGGTAGTTGTGTTCATTGTGAGTGGGCATCTAGTTTTGTGGTTACCTACAGATATGGGTTAAGTCTGGAAAACAGCCCAAGAAAGTGATTCAGCCTGCAAGTGCCAGACTGCTGCCCACCATAGGGGGGAAAGCTCCCAGAAGAAAGTCGTCTCCATCCTTCTGTGTTACGGGCAGACAGCAGGTGGGTGGTGAGGTGCCCAAGAGGTGGCCTGTCCCCAGGGCTTTTGGCTGACAGTGTAGGGCTCCCAGCACAGCACCAGTTTTGGCCTTGAGGCGTCTTCCACACCCAGGCCAGATAGTGCTGGCTCAGGAGAGTCACTCCTTTCGAATGGATGCTAACCTGCCTATGATGGGGAAGCATGGGATAGACCGAATTCTTTCTAGAGCCTTCCACCAGGTTTGGTAGAAAGAATAGAATATTCAAGCAGTGTTGAGAGGGATGGGGAATCAGTGAGGCGTTCCTGAGCTTTTGAAATAGAAGTAAAAAGCCAGCAAAACTCAAGAAGTTTAGGGTTGGGGGCGGTGTTGAGATTTAGGGGTTGGGAAGATTAAAGATGAATTTCACTGTCTCTTACAGAAGATTATCTCCTGTTACATAGTTGCCTAAGCCAGGCTTTCAGTGTTTCTCTGTATTCTGCCTCTGCCCTAGCTCTTTTTCCCACGGGCAGGCCAGCCAGCCGCCTCTGGGGCATGAGTTCCATCCAGGCCACCACTTAGCACACTTTCTCTATTGCTGTCTGCCAGGCGTCCTGCTCTGCTCCTCCATTCAGTACGGGGTCACCTCCAACTCATGAAACTTGATGCTGAAACTTGGTGTTTATGTTGTTCTCGTTGGGGTTAAATTAACCAGATTAATCTATTTTAAAACTGACACACAAATTCAAGTTAAAATAGCAGAAGTAATGACCTGATCGTTTTATGAAAGTACAGTTTGGAGGTTTAAATTCTCTCTTCAGGAGCACCTGGCTGACTCAGTCGGCTAAGTATCTGACTTCAGCTCACATCATGATCTCACAGTTTGTGAGTTTGAGCCGCACGTCAGCCTCTGTGCTGACAGCTCAGAGCCTGGAGCCTGCTTCGGATTCTGTGTCTCCCCTCTCTCTCTACTTTTGCCCTGCTCAAGCTCTGTCTCTCAAAAATAAATGTTAAAAAAAATTAAAATAACTTGTCTTCAAGTTAGCTCCCTCAAAAAATGCAGATTAAAAAAAATGCAGATTTAACCTTTATTTGTTATTTTCATTTTATTTTTTAAAGGTAAGCTGTAGGCCTATCATGGGGCTTGAATTCCTGACTGAGATCAAGAGTTGCGTGCCCTACCGACTGAGCCAGCCAGGAGCCCCCAGATTTAAAAACGTAGATTGGTAGATTCTTCAGAACCTTGTCCTGGTCTTCTGTCAAGCAGTTATTCAGGCTTGTTCTAACGTGGCCTATTTGTTTACTCAGGATGGGAATCTGTGACTGCCAGGGAATAAGTAGAACAGAGTGGGTTTCATACAAAGTGCCCCCAGGTACAGCCCTGTCTGTCCGTCCATCCTTCCTTCCTTCCTTTCTTTCTTTCATGTTTATTTGTTACTTTGAGAGAGACAGAGACAGAGAATCTGAAGCAGGGTCTAGCTCTGAGCTGTCAGCACAGAGCATGATGGGAGGCTTGAACCTATGAACTGTGAGATCATGACCTGAGCCAAAATCAAGAGTCGGATGCTTAACTGACTGAGCCATCCAGGTGCCTGTGGACCAGTGCTTTGTACTTTCATCTCTCCGGCTGTCAGAGAGCCTTCTCCACGGACGTGTGTGTGTGTGTGTGTGTGTGTGTGTAAATATTTGTTTACCTAAAATGAAAATTTAAATAGTACTTAATATAAACAATATGTTCTGATTTTTATATGCTGTTCTTTCCTCCCCCCATTAAAAAATTGCCAGTCACGCCCTATTGTGGCTGTAACGCGGGTTAGCCAAGGGCAGGTGGGATGTATGCCTTGTTTCCTCTTTCTCTTGGGTGGTTTTCACGGTGATTCTTGGGGGACCACACGGCGCCCTGAGTGAGGAGGCGGGCAGAGCAGCAGGCAGTGTGCCTGGCAGAGACTGTAGGTCAGGTGGCCGGTAGGTGAGTCCAGAGAGACCAACAGCTGTGAGGCCCATTCCTCCTTGAGTCGGAGACGGGTACATAGGTTACAGCACAGATACGGGGCTCGAACTCACAACTATGAGATCAGGACCTGAGCCGAGGTCAAGAGTCAGACACTCAACCCACTGAGATAGTATCCTGTATTTATTAATTTTCAGCGTAAGAAACGTGGAGTCCCTGCCGCCTTCAGTCAGATTGCATAACCCACTGGCCACCGCGCTCTCGCGTCCGGAGCCGCCAGGACCTTGCAGGGCTTGGCTGTTACCGCTCTGAGCACCGTTCGGGAGGAAGGTCGCATGGAGGAAAACACCTCTTCCACAGCGGTACCGTGATGGGGGCGGCTCTGAGATGAGAGTGGCCGTCAGCCCTCTGCCCGTGTGGTCAGGGACGAGTGTCTTCTGTCCCAGTGCGCTTGGTCACTGCCGTGACGTCTGGGCTCCCGTTTCTTCATCTCTCTCGGCAGCCCCAGCCCGGCCGCCCTGCTCTGTGGTGGGCTGCAAACTATAGGTTTAACACACGGAATCTTCCCGTTTACCCCAGCACCCGGGACCTGTGTTGTGCAGTGAGGAGAGGGGCTGAGGCCGCTGCATCTTGGTGGGGGTGCCTCTGCTTGCACGGCATTGGAGAAGGACAGGAGCCAGTGCCGCTGCCTTGGGAGACACACAGTGACCAGCAGCTCGTCCCACGTGGGGACTGGTTCATGACCATCAGAAACGGTGGATGTGCAGGGACAGCCTGGGCCCGTTGGCGGGGGCGGCAGTTTGGGTCCCGGGGACAGCGAAAGCCCCTGGAGGTTTTCGTACCCCTTTAAGAACTGTTCATCGGCACTGCCCGTGTTCCAGGACAGGGCGTTGGGGGACATGAGCTCTGTGGCCACTGGGATGGAGGTGCCGCTCAGAAGGTGGCTGAGAGTGAACTTGGAGGGAGCGAGCTCTGATGAGAGAGTCGTCAGGCACAGGCATGGGGAAAATCTCGTCCTGGGGCTCCTGTGCCCTGAGTGCAAACATCATCGGTGCTTCTCTTTATTCAGCCTACTTCCTGGCTGTGATGGGCTGAATTGTTTCCCCCAAGTCCACAGCGGGGAGCCCGGCCCCACGGCCCATTCCAGCCCAAGTGTGTATGTGCAGATGAGTCTCTGAGGAGGTGATGGAGGCAAAATAAGGTACTGATATGGGCTCTACTCCGGTGTGATTGGCTGGGACACAGACACACACGGAGGGATGACCATGTGAGGACATGGGGATGACATGGCTGTCTGCACACCTTGGAGAGGCCTCGGGCGGGACCAGCCCGGCCGTGCCTGGATCTGGGACGAGCGTGAATGGGAAAGAATAACTGTGTTGTCTGAGCCACCTGGTCTGGTGCTCTGTCAAGAACACTTGAGACATCAGGGTGATGTGGCCAGAGTCTGTGCTTGGACCCTGTTGGGGGAAGGTGGTCTCAGTCTAGCCCAAACATTCTGATTGTCTCCACTGACCCCGCAGACGACCCACTTGGCCCCAGGACGGCACGCCACACACTAGGGCTGTGTAGTCCACGACAAGCTTGGTGCTGGGGGGGTCTGCAGCAGGTGGGTGGGGGGAGGGCTGAGCTTGTCTGTCCTGCCCCTTGGCTGCACCAGCACTTGTCACTGCTCTTTCTCCTCCGTCAGCCCTGGAACAGCAGCTTGGTTTTAACGGTTATGCAGGGAGCTCATCTTTGGATTTGTTAATGTACAAATAAAAATGAAAATTTCCCCAGCCCAGAGCCAGGGCCAGAAATGTTACACTGTTTCCTTGTAAGTGTGCAGTGAAAGTAGCAATTTCTGGCTGGTTGTGCCAAGAATTCAGGCACCTGGACTGCCAGGTGCAGCAGGAAGTTGGAACTGGGGCTTTTGTCTGAGGCTTAGGGTACTGGGTATCCTGTAACCTGGGAGGTGGGAAGAGCAGTGGACTTCTGAAAGAGTGGCCCGCGTGGGCAGGGCGCACCGCTTGGCCTGCTGTCCCTTGTGCCTCTGAGAAGGAGACTTCTGTCTTTGAGTCTTGACTCTCCATTCTACGGTTACAGTTGCACGTGGTGTTTTACCACAAATCCAGTATGTTTCCTGGGTGCCGTTACAGTCACTCTGCGGTCAGGCATGGTTCAGAATTCCTCGCTGTTGATTGGATGGAGACACAGTATACTAATTTCAGGCCTCGGACAGACCTACGTGCAGCTCTGTCATCCTGCCTGTCACATGTCAGGAAACGTCCCAGGTCTGAGTGCCAGTATTCATGTCACCGTACATGGCTCCCACCAGTTCACATTCAGTGGAGGAACAGTGGCTGGAACTGACCTGCCCTTGTACGCATTGATGTCAGACCCTCTCCAGCCCCGTTACGAGGTTCCTCTCTCCCAGTGTTGAATCTTCTATTGCCTCCGTGGATTAAGGGTCTAGAGTCTGCCCCCCAGCATTTTATTATAAACGTTTTTGAATGCACTGAAGTTGAAAGATTTTATAGCAAGTACCTGTCCACCCACCACCTAGATTCTACCGTGAATGTTCGCTGTACTTGTCTTATCCCATACCTACGCCTCTGCTTCCCTGTGGACCCTCTTGTCAACTCACTTGGTCCTGATGTGCTTCAGGATGCGTCACACATGTCATCTCACTTTGAGTATAGCGGTGTGCATGTCATTAGAGTTCAATATCGTTTACAGTTTTCTTTCTCTGTGCGATCTATGTAGAGCGATGTGCATGTGTCTTACGAGCACATTAGCTAATTTTTTTTTACCAGTGTGTGTGTGTGTGTGTGTGTGTGTGTGCGCGCGCGCGAGCTAATTTTTGACAATTGTGCATATGTACAGCTCAAACCCCTGCCAAGAAATAGGCCGTTTCCATCACTCAGGAAGACCCCTCGTGCCTCTAATGAGTCCCTTCCTGAGGCAAGCGCCATGCTGATCTTGTCCACTTGGGATGACTTCCGTCGGGATGAGTTTCTGTCCAGGAGCCTCACACACATGGATTCACACAGTACATCGTCCTGTGGGCTCAGATGCCTTTACTCCACATCACGGTCCTGGGACTCTTCTGTGATGTCAAGTGGCACTCTGCCTCCCGCAGGGACCGCAGCGTGTTGATCCATTCATCTGCTGCTGGCCCTTCGGGTTCCTTCCAGCTTCGGGCTCTTGGGAAACCGTGAACGTTTGTGAACAAGACATTGTGTGGACATATCTTGTCATTTCTGAATGCTGATGTTGCCAAGCTTCTGGTAACTACGTATTTAACTTTATGAGACACCACCCCGCTGTTCCCCAGTAATTTGTCACCTAATTCTAGCAGCTACTGAGGGAGTGGGCGCTCAGATCTTCAGTGATTGTTCTGAGTTTGTTTCCTGTGGTTACATTCATTTTGGCTTTAGGTCTTTTGTTCTAAGTACATACACGTTCAGGATCATTATGTCTCATTGAATTGACTGTTGCAATGTGAAATCACCACTTTTGCTTCTGGTAATATTTCTCATTTCGAAATCTACTTGTCTGATGTTAATATAGGCATACCAGCTTGCCTTGTTTTTGTTGTTGTTCTGTTTTCTTTGTGCGTTTCTGAAAATCTCTTTATCGTCTAGGTAATTAGAAGACTGCTAGATTCTCGTATCTGTTTCTGCATTCATTCTGTTGCTGTATGTGATTTTGGTTGAAATGTGTAGAGAAAATCTGGCCTCACAGAGATATGTAGCTGGAAACGGGTGAAGTATTTTAATAGCTTTTTCAGATAAGGGTGGATTCTTCTTCTTTTTTTTTGATTCTTTAAAAAAAAATCATTCTTAGTTTGTTTTTGAGTGGGCTCCATGCCCAGCGTTGGGCTCAAACTCAAGCCCCTGGGACGAGAGTCACATGCTCTCCTGAGTGAGCCAGCCAAGGGTCCCAGTGATCGATTCTTCTTCTATTTTCCTTTTAATGTTTGTTTATTTTTGAGAGAGAGTGAGGGAGAGAGACTTCCAAGCAGCCTCCATGCTGTCAGTGTAGCCTGATGCGGGGCTCAAACTCACCAACTGTGAGATCATGACTGGAGCTCCAGAGCTGAAATCAAGAGTCAAATGCATGACCGACTGAGCCACCCAGGCGCCCCAGATTGTTCTCAATACTCTACCAAAACTCAGCAAATGGTCCCCGAATGGGTAGTCACAACGTGGAATTTGAAAGCACTGGCAATAAACTTTTCCTGTTCTGTGCTGTTGAACCACACCAGCTTCCTTTGCTGCATGTGGGCATACCATGTCCTTCAGCGGTCTATAGCTTTGTCTAAACTGCATCTGTTATAATCCGTGTATTGCTTATGCGATTGTTACACCTTTTTAATCTAGTCTAACAGTTTGTGCCCTTTAATTTTGCCTTCAAATTTCATATAATTATTGACAGCCCTTTTGCTATTCATTTTCTGTTTCTTTTCTGTGCTTTGATTCTTCTTTCTGGTCTTTTTTGGGGTCGAGTATTTTTACGGTTCGGTTGTGTAGGACCCTACCCCAGCAGCCACAAATCACTGTCATGCCATGCTCCTTTTAAAAAAAAATTTATTTTATTTTATTTTTTTAATGTTTTATTTATTTTTGAGACAGAGAGAGACAGAGCATGAGAGAGGGAGGGGCAGAGAGAGAAGGAGACACGGAATCTGAAGTAGGCTCCAGGCTCTGAGCTGTCAGCACAGAGCCTGACACGGGGCTCGAATCCATGAACGTGAAATCATGACCTGAGCCGAAGTCGGATGCTCGACTGACTGAGCCACCCCGGTGCCCTTTAACTATTTTTAAGTGTACAGTTTGGTCATGTTAGCTGTGTTCACATTATTGCATGGCTTGTGGTTTTTGGCCAGTCCCTGTATTCTTTGAGCTCTTGTTTACATTTGCTGCAAGGTGTTCTGGGCTGATCTGCTTTCCTGCCCCAGCCCGGAACCAGACATTTGCCCAGGGGCCTGGTTGTTTTCAGTGGAAGTGGTTTCTAGAAACTAAGATCTGGTCAGCAGATGTGCTCACTGCTATGGGGTATTGTTAACTTCTATGAGGGGACTAGGAACCTCTCGTGGATTCTTTTTTCTTGACAGTATATTTCTGGAGATCTTTCATTATGCATGTTACTCCTCTTTGGGGGTTGGTGGCATTTTCGCTTGGATTAATAGGATTCATAATTCAACAGTAGCCTATTTATAGAATTTTACATTGTCATTTTGCTTTAACAAAAATGCAGAGATTGGCTGTCTACTAACCTTTCACACGTGTGTACGTGTATCCATGGATTAGTTTCCAAAAATGCAATTGTTAGGAAGGCTTACGTACATTTGTAATTTTAGTCCATTCGATAAGTTGGTGCCCACAGCAGTACCGGTTTTGATTCTTAAGAGTTTATAAGAATGTGTGTTTTCAAATAGCTTTGCTCATGTAACACAGTATCAGACTATTGAATACTTGTCAAGCCGATAGGCAAAAATGGTATATGCCAATGGTATCTGCTAATCGGCGTTTTATTTTCCAACATGAACTTAAATGTTTTCTTACTAAAAAATACATATATAGATGAGAAAAAGTAGCAAAATATATTTAAGAAAAGAATGAAAAAAGCTCCTATCAGCTAGAAGCAACAAACAGTTTTATCAGAGCTTTTCAGGTGGCTTTCTATGTGTGTATTATTTTCTGTGTTGGCGCAGTTTTATTTCCTTGGTTTCATTTATTGCACACACTGGTTTACTGCCCACTGGGTGTGGGGCTTTCTGGGGAACTGTCCCTGCCTTCCCAGAACTCCCTCACCATCTGCTGGGGAGGCTTTTAGTGCCATGAGATAGTGCTGTTAGAAGGAGCACAGCACAGTGGGTCAGGATGTGCACTCTACAAAGTGAGTGGATTCTCTGAGGGCCGCCCCCCCCGCCCCCCCCACTATCCTCACTCTGTCATGTGGTGCTATTGTTGTTGGAGAAGTCTGGCCCATGCTGCCTGCCCTGCTGGGCTGCTCCTTGGTGAGAAGCACAGATTTCTATAGGCACATCTGGCCTGTGTTGAGACCAGCAGGAAGTGGAGCCCCCTGTGAGGAGCTACCTGTCCTGGAAGAAGGTGGAGGTATCAGGGTAACTGGTTGCCGGTATCCCTTAAAGATTCTGTTGTGTTTTAATACCTGCTACAAAGAGACGCCTGTGGACCCTATTTCTGGGGCGACCCTTCTGCATCTGTATGAAGTGTTCTCGTAAGTTTATTCCTAGAGCGGAAGTGTTGCTGCATCACCAGAGGGAGAAAACCCAGTCGCAGCACACCGTCTGCTTTATCACCTGGCACACGCCGAGAAGACATTCCACATCCATGGACCTCCTGGACCGTCCTGCTTGGGAACCCTGGTTTCCACAGCTCTTCCTGTGTATCTGGATCCTACGCGTCATGAGAAACTTGTGCTTGGCTCCCTGGTGTCACTGGAAGGGACACAATTTGATTTTTCTGGGGAAACCCTGGACACCTGGCCTGTCGCATATCCCTGGTGCCTGCCTTCAGCAGTGGGGTGGTCCTACCCCCCTCTTGCTCCCTCCGTTATTGGGGCTCGGCTGCAGGGGGAGATGGCATGTCTGATTGGTCCCTGCTGTGTCTGGGGGTTTCCTCTTTGCCGTCTTCATCTGTTTCCCGGCTCCTTTGATCCCCAGTCTCCCTCTTCCTTCACACCTCGCCCTCATTGGCAAACATCCTAAATGGTTTAATGTGGGTCCTTTTCTCTGTGTTCTTATAAAACGTGTGTAGTTCTCATGCTTTAAAAAAACTATTTTGAGAGAATTTCAAACTTAGGAAGAGTTGCAGGAACGGCATGGAAAACCCCGTGTGCCCTGAGCAGAATCACTGCGTCAGCGGCTTCCGTGGCAGAAGCAGGGTGGCTGTGCGCTGCCTGCCACCTGCCCTTGGTAGCTGCTTGGTGTCTCCTGGCCACTCCTCATCGTGGGGTCCGGGTCGGGCCCCGGCTCGAATGCTTGCGGCCTTGTTGGCCACAGTGTCTCCTCTCTGGGTGCCTGTACAGGCTGCATGGATAGACGGCCACGTCATCCTACGGGGAGGAGCCACCCCTTGGTGGCTGTGTCCAGGCTCGTGCTCTGGGGGGCTCATGGTCCCTAATGCAGACAGCTACAGCCGTCTGTGGGCTGTATGCCTCGGGCGAGGTGGGTCCAAGTGGGTGGGCGCAGCCCTGCTGAGCCGGTGGTGTGGGTGAGGCAGCAAACTCACTTCTGCTGTGTCCAGCCTGTGCTGTGTGCTGCTTGCTGTCTGTCTGCTGAAGTGGCCAGGTTTACCCTTTAATGAAGGTGCGCTTTCCCTCTCCTGGTGGCATTTCTGGGGTGGGTTTTACCTTGTGGGAATGCAGCTGGGGAAAACCCTGCAGAATTGAGGTGAACAGTCATTGCTTTCTATCCTGAGGGCACTCCTCTCCCTCCTCCCATTCCCTTCTGGGGGCGCTCCTCTCCCTCCTCCCGTTCCCTCTAGGGGCACTCCTCTCTCTCCTCCTGTTCCCTCCGTTCCCTCTGAGGATGCTCCTCTCCCTCCTCCTGTTCCTTCTGAGGGCACTCCTTTCCTTCACCTCTATGTCTCCATATGTACTCCTCTCCCTCATTCTATTTACTCTGTTCCTCTTTCTCATCCCATTCCCTCTGTTGGTTGTCTGTTTTTGGCCCGGACTCTGGAAGCACTTTCTGCTTGCACAGAGAAAGTTCTTTGGTCAGGAGGTTGGATGGTCATATGTGTCAGGGAGTCTTGAGCTCTAGGCCAGGCCTGTTGCCAGAGCTCCTGAGGCTGTAGGGCTGGTCCTCACACCGGAAGGGGACTGGGGTGGGGGGCGCAGAGGGTGGAGGGCTGCTAACATCCCGCCACACTGGGAGTAAGCTGCTGAATGCCCAGATGTGGACGAAGCTTTCTGTGTCTCCTAAGAAGTTGTGCCATATTGGGTGTCCTCTCTGCTGTTGGTGGCCGTCGGGCCCACCTGTGCGGGGCTGTCCATGGTCCTGTCCAGACACCTCAGAGGTGAGCTGGGGAAGCAGGGCCATGGCCTTCGACCTTGTCATGACCTGCCCTTTAGACAGAAGTGTGGAAACGACCCGTACCCTTGCAGGGGCTCTCTCTGGAGGCCATCCGTCAGTCAGGATGCCCCCCAGAACGAGGCTGGTGTCATGCAGCCAGTGTAGGGTTCAGACAGTGATGGGTCTTGTTTTCTTGGCCGCTGCCGCCAGGCTGCTGCTCCTCTCCTTCTCAGGGCGCAGCATGTTCAGGCCCAGTTACCTCGCTGGGTGGTATGGGCGGCAGCCCTGCTGTTTGGGGGCTCCGTGCACTGTGGCTTCTGGCCGACCTGGGCTCTGTGTGCGTCTTGATGCCTCTAGGGGTGATGGCCTCGCCTCGCAGGGGTCAACTCCCAGAGCCTTCTCTTCCGTTACTGGGGCTGATGTGACAGCAAGTCCAAGCTCACCGGCACTAGCACTCACGTCAGCACAGACACTGCCACCCCATCCTGCCACCTGCGTGGCCCCTGTCTGCCTGGCTCTGCTCGCCTTGCCGGTCTGTAACAAAAAGTCCCATCTGCAGGTGCAGGCGTGTCCCCGGTGCAGGCGCGTCACTGGGTGCAGGTCCGTCTGCAGGTACAAGCGCATCCCCAGGTACAAGCGCATCCCTGGGTGCAGGCATGTCCCCAGTGCGGGTGCGTCCCCGGTGCAGGTGTGTCCCTGGTACAGGCGTGTCCATGGTGCAGGCGTGTGCTCCCAGCTGAGAGCAGACTTGGCTGGAATGTCCGTGAGACAGACTCCTCAAACAGACCCGCACTGGAGGAAATGGGGACCCGTCTTGTGTTTGAATGGGATGGCAGCCTCGCGCTGTGTCCAGTCGCCTTAGGTTGACTTACACCGTGACCTGACCCTGGTGAAGATGGCACCCGGCTCTGAGAACTTGATGTCACGCTCACCTGAGCTAGGAGCAGCAGCAGAGCAGGAGCAGGGGCAGCGGGGGAGGGAGCCAAGAGCTGGCATGCAGTGAAGTGCCGAGGGGGGTGTATGTGAGTGTGCAAGGCTCGAGGAGCCGTGGGGGGGCGAGTGTGTGAGGCTCGTGAGGGGCGGCTGGGGGGCTGAGTGTGTAAGGCTCATGAGGGGCTGCAGGGGGGGCGAGTGTGAGGAGCCTCGGGGGCTGTGCGTGAGGGGCTGTGGGGGGCGGTGTGTGCGGGGTGTGTGAGGGGCGCAGACCCCCATGGAGAAGGGTAGGACATGTGCAGGGTTGTCTATGCGGATGATCCGCAGACAGCCCAGAGACTGTACTAAAAAACAAAGTACTTCGGCTGTAACATACACATAAGCAGAGTAAAAAAGAGAAGTAAATGGAGAAAACAGTATCTGTAACTTCTACAACGGAAGACAAATATCTCATGAATAACACTGGAAGACAAAACAACCGAGGCCCGGGGCTGAGAGGAAAAGCAGGCAAGATGCCGGCACAGACGGTTCACGGAAAGAGAAATGCAAATGGGTTTTGATGAGTGAAGAGGCAAGTCAGACTCTCTAGAACAGGAGAAATGTAGGCTTGGAGCACTTCAGGCCACCTGCCCCGCCTCCCAAGGTCTACAGAACCCCCCGAGCTGACGGCACAGCAGCTGTGCCCGCTTACCTGGAGCATTGACTAAGCCAGCATCCCACTTCTGAAGACCGCCCAGGGATGCCCTGGCAGGAGTGGGGAGCAGTTTGTGCCCTGGGCTGTGCATCGTGGCCGCACTCCACATGTGGGTGCGTGATCCCCAAACCATGCTCGCCAGCCATCAGAGCAGAGGGACCTGAGAGCCCTGTGAGTGGGCTCTGGGACGTGCGCGTGCGTGTATTCACTCTGATGGTTTTTGTTTATTTATTTTTTTTAACATTTATTTTTGTGAGAGAGAGAGAGAGAGAGAGGGCCTGAGGGAGGGGCAGGGAGAGAGGGAGACACAGAATCCAAAGCAGACTCCAGGCTCTGAACTGTCAGCTGTCAGCTCTGAGCCCTGTGCAGGGCCCAAACCCATGAACTGTGAGATCGTGACTTGAGTGAAAGTTGATTAACTGACTGAGCCCCCAACTCTGATGGTTTTTAAATGGTTAGTTGGAGGCATGGAGAGTGTGAGCACTTAGCATAAGCCTCATGACCATAGTTATCTAATGTTCTATTGTATTACAAACTGAATAAAAGCTTCCTTAAATGTCACTTGAAAATGAAAAGCAAAATATGTGTCAAAAATGTCATAGGGGCACCTGGGTGGCTCAGTCGGTTAAGCCTCCGAGTCTTGGTTTCCGCTCAGGTCACTATCTCATGGTTTGTGGGATGGAGCCCCATGTGTTCTGGGCTGGCAGTGCAGAGCCTGCTTGGGATGCTCTCTCCTCTCTTTCTGCCCCTCTCTCTTTTTCTGCCCTACTCTTTCTCTCAAAATAAAGAAATAAACTTAAAAAATGGTGTAAACCAACAGAAAGGTATAACCCCTCAGGGAAGAGTTGTTTCAGGTAAGTAAACCATGGACATTTGATGCACGCCCCCCGCGGGCTATGCACCAGGGCCGAGAACTACTAAAAAGCTCTAGACAAGTTGTCTTTGGCGATCATGTTATTGGGAATAACCCTGGTGTCACTTTGCACCTGCTGCAGTGTGTGAGGACAAAGTGGCAGCGTGCTTGTGTTAGCAGGGTTACCCACGGACTCTCGGCTCCGGCAAGCACAGGCTGCCCCGGGAGCTGGCCTGTCACCCTGTGATTCTGGGTCTGCGTTGGGCACGTCTCTCTGGACTCCTGAGGTCTTTCCAGCACAGACAGCTCCTCTCCTCGCTCTCTCTTGCCAAGTCCCCAGAACGAGGCCAGCAAACACCTCAGAGCTTTCCTGTAGCGGCAGTATTGATCCGGCGGCTGTTCCCCAGTCTGAGCTGTCCCCTGAGCTGTCCCTGAGCTGACCCCTGAGCTCTCCCCCAGACATCCCCAGGCTGTCCCCTGAGCTCTCCAAGCTCTCTCCCAAGCTGTCCCCCAAGCTGTCCCCTGAGCCGTCCCCCAAGCTGTCCCCTGAGCTGTCCCTGAGCCATCCCCCAAGCTGTCCCCTGAGTTCCCTTCTGAGCTGTCCTCTGAGCTGTCCCCTGAGCCATCCTCCGCCACTGGCCAGAGGGTGGGCTACATGAACACGTGCAAGGGGATGGCCATGGACTTCCCAGTTGGAGATGGTGAAGGATCAGTGTTGCTGTGGCTGCTGTGACCAGAGAGAAGGGAGGACGCCTGGAGCAAACACTTGGCCTGTTTCCTTAGGTGTGTGCTTGGCTTCTTGCATCTGGGGGTGGGGGGTGGGAGGCCCGTGCTCTGTGGCCGCTGTGGGGAGCGTCAAAGCCCTGGGACCACTGGTCAGAGGTTGGTGTCCACTTTCCTCCTGTCACGGGTCCTCCTCCTCCCCCTTCTCCCCTTGTTGCTCCTCTTTCCTCCCTCCTCTCCTCCCCACTTCTTCTTCTTCTCTTTAATCTTTTGTCCGTTTTGTCAGTTACTTAGAAAAGGAGTTTCTCAGGGTCACGTTGTGTTTGGCACTTGCTTCGGCTCTTAACCCAGAAAAGGATATTTCATTTTGACTTCCTAGCTGTGCATGTGCGAGGTCGCTGACAGGCTGGATGGTGGCATGGCCCTCCCGTGGTCAGAGCTGCAGATGCAGGGGCGCTGTGGGCAGTGCGTGAGGTGCTAGGGAGGGCACTGCCTGGACGTGAGCGGCATCCATGCCGGGGGTTGCTGCCGACCCAGTGACCAGGGACTGAGATCATTCTCGTGAGACGTAAGACCCGAGTGTAGAGTTAGGGAATTAGAACTCTCAGTTCCAAACCGTGATCCCTGTTTTTAAAAGCAGCATCTCTCAGGTGCAGAAACACCTGGAGGCTGTGACGGTCCGCTAGCTGTGAGCCTGCCCGGTGCCTTGCTTGGGCCCAAGTTCCGTTCGGGTTGTGTGGTCAGACCATGGGAAAGTGAAAATCTGCCATGGGGTCTGTGCTTCTGGAGCAGCGTGACGCAGGGCCACCTGGAGGCCACTGGGCCTGCAGTGCCTGGTGTTCCCACCGGGTTGTATCGTAGTATGTTCCACGCTAGGGTGGGGGGTGTGTTTTGACCAACTTTGGCTTTCTAGATTTTTTTTGTAAATTGCTTATTTTTTTTCTTTGAAAAGAGCCAAGCTTTTATCATCACTGTAGACCTGGGGTCTTACGCGTACAAGTTATATAACGGAGTCCTCCTTATGTTGTTTCTGGGCCTCGTTGCTCTGTTCTAACGTGGACCCAGTGCTGTGTCGGCTCTGTTCGCGACTCTTCCTGCGATTGAGGTCATCGCATTCCTGGGTTATTGCACTGTTCCCTGGAATCCACGTCTTTTTCTTTTTTTGCTGGTAGTACATCCTCTGGTATGTCTCTCAAAGGGAGTTTTTGGGGTGTAAACTTTGCCAGGCACTTGCACATATGAACATAGCCTTGTTCTGCCTGAGCCTGATGCACAATTTTGACTTTGTAGGAACTTCTGGGTTCAGAATAATTGCTCCGTAGAGCTTGATGGGGATTTTTCTGAGCTTGTTCTGGTCCTGGAAGCCCTTCCATGTTTCCTTGTGGGAAAACTTGGTCCCCTGTTGGAGCCCTGCAGTGTTATGAGGCCGGGTCTGAGTGTCTGGGGTCCATGTGTCCCAGGTGGCCTTCGTACAAGGCCTTTTCCTTCTGTAGAGCCAGTGTCTCCCTGCTGTCTTCAGAACTTAAGTCACTTCCAGTCTGCCCTTGACCCCTCCTGGGTCACCAGGCCCACTCTTGTCCTCGTCCAGGTCACCAACAGACTTTATGGGTCTGGCTTACCGTGGTCTATAGTGTATCTCATCTTATTTTTCACATTTTGCTTTGTGTTTTAGGACAGGGTGAGCAAACTTTTCATATAAAAAGGGCCTGTTAGTACACAGGTTCGGTTTTGTGGCCCAAGAGGGAAAATCAGGGACACTGGGAGGAATTCCATGAGGGGAGAAGAAACAAATTTCCACAACATTTTCACAGATGAAGTTCAAAGTACCATGATGGTTGAGTCCAGTGGTTTTGTGCTGTGGCCCTACAAGAATGGAGTTGTTTTCGGGCACCTGGGTGGCTCAGTCGGTTAAGTATCCAACTTTGGCTCAGGTCAGAACCTCACGGTTCATGAGTTTGAGCCCCACATCGGGCTCTGAGCTGTCAGCGCCTGCTTCAGATTCTGTGTCTCCCTGTCTCTGCCCCTCCCTGCTTGTGTGCGCTTGCGCGTGTTCTCTCTCTCAAAAATAAATAAACGTTAAAAAATTTTTAAAAGAAAAGAATGGAATTGTTTTGGGGGCTGACGTGTTGTTTAGTTGGGGTTCAGTGTTTGCACTGTGGGCACACTGACTGGACGGTCCACTTGTGGGCAGTCTTCCCTGTGGGTGGTTTCATCCCTGCCTCCCCAGACGCCTGCGGGGGCGTGTGTCCGTCCCAGTCTCTCCAGTGTCTGCTGGGTACTCACTCGCCTGTCACTTTCTTGCCCAGCAGGTGACTGTGGCATGCGTGAGACCAGGTTGCTTGAGAGCTGGGTGCTGCCCAGGAGTTCCTGGAGTTGTGCCAGGCGGGGGGCTGGGTGGGGGCCAGGGCTACGCCGTCCCACTTTGCAGGGGCTGCTTTTAGGAAGAAGGAGAAACCTGAGTTCAGGCAGCATGCTGCCCTGAGTCCCTAAGGAGATAAAGGGACAGTCCAGTCAGGACCGGGTTTTTTTCTAGCCAGTCTGGTTCAGCAGCCTTCCCGTCCTACGGCACATTCTCCATCCGGGGCACATGGGTGGTAACCGGGGCCCAGACTGATTGCCTTGGAGCCTTGGTCTTCTCAGAATCAG
Source organism: Suricata suricatta (assembly GCF_006229205.1). Lineage (NCBI taxonomy): Eukaryota > Metazoa > Chordata > Mammalia > Carnivora > Herpestidae > Suricata > Suricata suricatta. Next base: position 102,250,813 of record NC_043701.1, on the reverse strand, counting down.
GAAGGCCTGACCTTTCTCACAGGCCAAGTGGAACCACAGGAAATAGCCACTTTCATGGGTAAAAGGCTGTTGAAAGTTAGCACTTCGATTGAGTTCATCCTAACAACAAACGTGTTGTAATTGTTGAGTTTGACTGTTGATCTGTGATCTCACGTGGTCACTCTGCCTCACCAGTCACTTAGTTGCTAGCCTTCCCTGTCGGCAGGCTATTCTGGAATGTTCTGTGCCAGGGTCTTCACCATCAGCTTAGGAGCTTCTGCTTTTCTACATGAGTGGCTTTGACCCCCAAGACGTTGAAGGGAACTTGCTCAGAGACAGGCTCTTCAGGGTCCCAGTGGGGCCACCAGCTCAGGAGTGGGGGGGGGTGGGGAGGGCGAGGGTCAGGAGGCACCCCGCAAGGGTCGGGGTGGGGGACAGCCCTGCAGGACTCGGAGTTTGCTCACCTAGGCTGAGCCTGTAGCCCTGCTGGAAGTGTGGGGAGGCCGCCGGGGCGGCCTGCCTGACGCGGTGAGGGACGCGGCTCCACTCGGTGTCTCCCCACACCCGCCGCCCTTCCTGGGCCTCGCTGGCAGTTTGGGGTGCCGCCTCTCACGCTGCTGACGGAACTGGCCCCTTCAGTGGGGTTTGCAGAAGGAAGCTGTGGTATCGTCTTCCTGTTCCATGTGTCTCTGGGGGAGGGCGGCATCTGAGCATGTTTTCATCACGGTCAGGAGTGAGCAGAGGAGGGGAGGAGCCCGAGACCCCCGAAATCCCTCCTCAGACACACTTTGCAGCCGGTGTCCCATGGAGAACGAGGTAGGAGTCAGCCCTGCGGGGCAGCTGGCGAGAATGATGGCCCCGCACCCCGAAGCAGGGTTCCTGCCGGCTTCCGGGTCTGCGGGGCGGTGGCTGGCGGCTGATGGGGAGTGATGAGGAGGGGCCGTCATCTTCACTAGAGGGCCAGCAGGCCTCAGGTGTCCCGTGTGCAGGGATGGTAGTCAACTGGGCCCCAGGAAAAGGTGAAGAGAAAGCACAGGCACCCCAGCACAGCCAGCAGCTCGTGCGTGACGTCCACAGGTGGTCTGCGTGTCTGCAGACGGGGGGCAGCCTGCCGCCGGGAGCCCTCCTTCGGGGAAACCCAGGCCTCGGGGAGGCCTCAGGGCACGGGCTGTGTCCTGTTTTCAGGAACTTACTACTGAAGATGATTTAGAAAGCTCACCTGTTGGGGGTGCCCAGCTGACTCATTCAGAAAAGTAGGTAACCTTTGGTGTCAGGGTCGTGAGTTCAAGCCCCATGTTGGGGCTTAAAAATAAAACCTTTAAAAACAAAAAAGGGGCCCTGGGTGGCTCAGTCGGTTAAGCCTCCGACTTCGACTCAGGTCAGATCTCACGTCCGTGGGTTCGAGCCCCGCGTCAGGCTCTGTGCTGACGGCTGGCTCAGAGCCTGGAGCCTGCTTCCGGTTCTGTGTCCTTCTCTCTCTGCCCCTTCCCCTCTCATGCTTTGTCTCTCTCTGTATCAAAAATAAATAAAACATTAAAAAAAAATTAAAAACAAAAAAAGATGATCAGTGTTGTAGCACAGGTGTGAAACAAAGGTGCTCTGGGAAGGTGGGCTCTCCTCTGGAAGGCACCTGCGGCCACACTGGGTACGTGCGGAAGGGCTATCCCCGACTTCAAATGTTGCTTCAAGCAGAAGACATGACAATATGGTAAGGGTCTCCGGATCATCCCCCAGCCAGTCTGGAAAGTTCCACACAGTCACAGAACTGGTAGGTGCCCCTGTGCCCTGCACCCCTGGGGCCCAAACCCTTCACAGAGGTTTAGGCCCAGGAAGCCCCCAGGCTGCCCCCAGTACAGGGAAGCCGTACTTGCGTTGCGCTCTTCCTGGGTGCTACGCTGGTCCTTCAGCCTTTTGGGGTCAGAGGTGGTGGGACCACTGAGGTGATGAGCGTGAGCGTGAGCATCCAGACAGAACACTTGAGTGGAAACTGAGGGTGCAGCGGCTGAGACCACTTCCAGAACTTGACACCTCAATCTTCAGATATTTCAGAGTTAAAGGATCTAATCATTTTCGGGACCCCTGCTTCTATGTGCCAGAACATTCCGGATTGTATCTTCCTGTGTGTGTGTGTGTGTGTGTGTGTGTGTGTGTTTTGAGAGTGAGCAAGGGAGGGGCAGAGAGAGATGGAGAGAAGCCTAAGCAGGCTCCACGCTGTCAGCCCAGAGCCTGATGTAGGGCTTGAACTCGTGAACCATAAGATCACAACCTGAGCTGACATCAAGAGTCCGATGCTTAACTGACTGAGCCACCCAGGCGCCCCCTCCATGTGTTTTTTTTAACCAGAACTTGACTTTACATTTTCACATTTAAAGGCAACGGTTCTAAAACCCTGAGTGCCCTGCTAGGGGTGGTGTTTCTGGAGAAGTGGAGGGGTCCCTGCTGTCCCCGTGGGAGCTGCTGCCTGTCCTGCGATGACACGTGTGAGGTGGTGAGAAGGGGCAGTTTTGCTACGATCCGTGTCTTCACTCAGTGATTTCAGTGTTCCACGTTCTAGGAAGGCTCGTCTGCCAGTTACAGTTACTGGAGACGTTAACCAAAAAAGAGAAGTGTGTGGTGCCGAGGCACAGTGCTGAGGCAGGGCAAAGCTGTGCTGTCCTCAGACGTTCCTGGGGCTCGTGCTCAGGACTGGCGTGGGGCCGTCTCGACCTGGCGCCTGGTGGTCAGAGTGAGCCTCTGAATGCAGAGCAGTCAGTGCTCAAGCACATGGTAAAGGCACCAGACCAGCGATTTTCATTATGGATTTAATGCCTGTTTACTGGCACTGGGCTGGTTCCCCTGCCTGACTGCGCCCTCTTGACATGGGAGTTGTGTCATCTCCCCACAGGGCCTCCCCTTGGCTGGCCAGCGTGGGCACCGAGCGATCACTGGCCAGCACTTCCTGCTCCCTCGGCACTGGGGTCCCTGCGGGGTCCCATGTGGGTTCCCGGGAGGCACAGGAGGAAACAGATGGCATGGGGCTCAGTCGAGGGACAGTGGCCCCTAGGCAGTAGGAGGTGGGCTGTCCTGGTTTCCTCGGCCTGCAGGGGCCAGACAGGTGCCATTTGTCGGCCCGCAGAGGGCCTGTCCTGAGAGCAGGCTGCAGGGTAAGGCCCGGGGTCCCTCACAGATTGTAACTTTATGAGCTGTGTCTGCACCTGACAATAACACTGCGGGTTGAGTGTGATCAGTATACCAGATGGGCTGGGCTTTGTGGCAAGAGGCTGACCTTGGCAAATCTCTCCACTCAGAGGTCAGTTCCTGTTGCCCCTAGGTGCCATAGTTGGTTGTGACTCAGGAGTGTGAGCTCTGCTGGGCTGCCAGGTGGAGAGGGCGTGGTGACAGACGTCCGTGTCTGTGCAGGTTGTAGGTTTCGAGAAGGCCGAGGTTTTTGTGTGCTGCCTCAGTTTCTCTGAAGCCCTGGGACAGTACACACCTGTCACAGGTCCCAGGAGGCGCTGTGTTCAGAAGCCAGCTATCAGGAAGGGCCCTGGTGACTGGGATACGGGCCAGAGAGGGAGCCACAGTCCGGTTTGGCCCACTTGGGGTGGGGCTGGTGAGAAGTGGCATTCACTCTACTAAAGTTCCAGGGTCATTTTCAACGTGAAGTTTACTGTCCGTGTCAGACCCATTGAGGGTGACTGTTTCCCACCGTTCCCGGCATGAGCCGCACACAGCACCTACCTTCTCCGACACCCCCAGGCTTTCACCCAGAGCAGCACCCCCTCTCAGCCACTCCCCAAAGTTGTGCAGGATCGAAATCCCCCTGGGGCGGGCAGGCTCCTCAGAGACGCTCCATCCCTTCTCAGTCTGTCCACGTGCCTGTGATGGCCATGTTATGGTGACACTGGGCATCCTGTCTCAGCTGAATCAGGAGCAGGTACAGGCAGGAGTAAGACACTTAGTGAGATGGAAGGTTAGAAATATAGATGAGAGTAGAGAGACAAGTATGTGAACCTCCACGTGGACATCATCCAGCTTCCGTGGTAGCCCTGTGGACCTCCTTCCTTATTCCACTCACCCCTGGCAAGAGTGCTGAGGGGCTCCATGGAAGGGGCGTGGGGAGTGGGAACAGGGGGAGTGCTCCAGGGGTGAGGAGAGGTGCCAGGGCAGGGGAGGGGGTATCCAGGGTGGGGGTGGGGAGTGCTCCAGGGCAGGGGAGGTACTCCAGGGCAGGGAGGGAGGGGGTGGGTGGTCCAGGGCAGGGAGGGGGTGTTCCAGGGCTGTAGGTGGTGCTCCAGGGCAGGGAGGGGGTGAAGCCGTGGAGCAGAATGTGCTGGTGGGTGCAGGGTGTGCTGAGAGGCACCGAGGTCTTGCCTGCCTTTGTTGGGGGACGGTCACTGTACCTCTTCATCTCTGCCTATGAGCCTGTTTTGCTGTGAGGAGCCTCCTAGCTTCAGAGGTCATGGCGCTGGCTTGTGTGGGATTAGGCCTGTGTCTGAGCCCCGTGCCCTGGGGGCATAGAAGCCAGAGCTTGTGAGGAACGGTCCACAGTGCTGGCATCTAGCTGTTTCTGTAAGCATGGGTCCAGGTGGGCCCGAGGGTCCTGGCTGCAGTCGGGTGCCAGGCCGTGTAGGCTGGCGAGCTACCTTCTCAGGCTGATGGGGCGTTGCCTCACAGCAGAGGCTGTGCACCACCCTGGGGTGTGCATTTCTTCGGGCTGGACACATTGCGCCTCCGTGACCATCCGCAGCGTGACTGTCTGAACATCTGTGCCCAGAGGGCCAGGGGGCTCTCTTGCAGAGTCACTGGGAAGGGACCCCAGGCCTGTTCCTGGGGCTTCCAGGTGAGGTTGACTTATTGGCCCTGCCCCCTTGCTCATGCTCTGTGCTTCGACTTTGGTTGTAGGACTGGGCTGCAGGGGAGACCCTGGTTGGCATATGGGTCGCCCCGTGCTGGTCAGCAGCTGGGGCCAGCGTGTCCTTGGACCAGGGAAGGGAACACAGAGCACACGCGTTGAGAAGAGGCCGCCAGGCTTGGGCTGTTGTGCTGCCGTCTTTGTGAGGCCACGACACCTACTCGGGGCCCTGGAGTAAAGTGACCCGCTGGTGCCAGGGCTTGGGTGGCCCTACGTTCCTGCCCTCTGGGGGGCCTCTTCCCTTTCCCGCCTCTTCTTTGCCACAAGGTCGCTCGCCTGGACAATGGGCCCTTGTCCTTCTGGGTGTCCGTGAGTGGATGAGGGATGGGGCCCCATGCACCTGCATGTCCACGATGGGCGAGGGACGGGCCCCCACCCTGGTGTGCGCTGGCCTTTGGCCTGTGCGTTCCAGGCCTGTGAGGGGACAGTGCTGGTGGCTTCAGCTTGTTAGTGGTGGGGGCACTGCGAAGCCTTTGTGAATAACAAACTCCAATCCTTGCCATTTCTGCCTGCAGCCCGGGATTGTGTCGCCATTTAAGCGAGTGTTCCTAAAAGGTGAAAAGAGTAGAGATAAGAAAGCCCATGAGAAAGTAACAGAGAGGCGCCCTCTGCACACTGTGGCGCTGTCCCTGCCTGAGCGCGTGGAGCCCGACAGACTGCTGAGCGACTATATCGAGAAGGAGGTGAAGGTAAGTCCGGCCGCAGGATGCACTGCCCAATGCTCACACCGTGCTCCTCCGCCCAAGGTCCCGCCTGTGCTGGCCGGTGGTGACTGAACCCAGGCTCCAGCTTCCTCCCTTCCAGCCCCATTTCCAGCTGTTTTCACGGAAGCAGCTGCCTCCTTTCTCTTGAGGGCGGGTGGGCGGGTGTGTGTGTGTGTGTTTTCTGTGTGTCGTGGTTGCAGTCTGAACCCTGTCAAATCTCATGCTCACTGGGGTGGACACGGACCAGGGAGGGGGCTGTGGCTTCAAGGTCAGGGGGCAGAGAGGGGGCTCCGCCAGGACTATGGCCCCCACGCTTGGAGAGAGAGCGAGTGACCCTGCTATCACTGCCCTGAGGGTATGCACGGAGGTCCCGGTCCGACTGACTGCCAAGTCAGGAAGGGGTAGGGGCAGCGTATGTCCCTGGAGGGTGTTCTGCTCTCTCCAGGCCATCAGGTGACCAGGAGGTAGGTGGGTAGCATCCCTGGCAGAGATGTGGGACTAGGCAGGCTCAGACGTGGGAGCACCTGGCACGAGGAGTGTTGCAGCGACCCAGAGTGCAGACTGGGGGGTCAAGCCAGCCTGCATGTGGAACGGAGGGTGCATCCCCACAGCCTGCTGTCCCCGTGCTGACCTGGGTTACTGCCCTGCTGCCATTGCACATGGCTTCTGCTGGGCACCAAGGTTTATACACATTCGAGGAAAGGTGCCTCAAAACAGAGCCTGCGACAGGCACAAGTGAACGTGGATGTGACTGCAGCCGTGAAGAAAACAGTGGGGAAAGCGGAATGTTCTGGAAGAGGTAAGAGGAGATGCTGTGAACTGTGAGGTGACAGGATCCACTTTTAAATAAAGGGATGGAGACAAAAATCTTTGCCACAAAACGTCTGTCAGTGTGCATCCTGTGAACGAGAATTAGGAGAGGCACCGAGAAACAACAGGAAGATGAAGAGAGAGGAACTTTGTCAACAGGAGACAGAAAGGGAGCAAAAAGAGATGATAGGTCTATCCAGAGGCCCAGCAAGTGTGGCGGAGGAGAGGCAGCCTCCGGACGGTGATGCAGGACCCCTGTCACAGCCTCTAGTGTGACTTTGTAGGATGCAGGAGACCTGGAACCTGGAAGGGTTGGAGCTGCCTGTGGAGGGCACAGCAGGTGCTGGGGAAGGCGGCCCATGTTAAACCACGAAGAGGAAAGGTTGGGGATTTCTGCGGTAGGAAGGTGGCCTACACGTGCCCATCCCTCTTACCACCCAGGACTGAAGTCCTGGGTGTGGTACATGCAGCAGCCCTAAGAAGGCTCTAGGAGAGCAGAGTGGCAGGGGCCCGTGGGCCCCATGAGAGGCCCCCAGTGCCTTTCTCTCCTCATTGCATCCTGGGTTTGGAGCCAAAGAGGCTGGCAACCCAGAGATACCCACAGGGGTGGACACACCGCACTGGAAGCTGCTCTCTCTGGCCCAAAGGCCAGGAAGGTGATGGTCTAGCAAACAGACGATGTTTAAGAACAAACACGACAAAAAAAAAAAAAAAAAAAAAGAACAAACACGACAGGGGTGCCTGGGTGGCTCTGTTGGTTGGGCCTCTGACTTCGGCTCAGGTCAGATCTCACGTCCGTGGGTTCGAGCCCCACATCAGGCTCTGTGCTGACAAGTAGCTCAGAGCCTGGAGCCTGCTTCCGGTTCTGTGTCTCCTTCTCTCTCTGCCCCTCCCCCTCTCATGCTCTGTCTCTCTCTGTACCAAAAATAAATAAAACATTTAAAAAAAAAAAAAAGAACAAACACGACGGGAAAGCCTGAGGGCCCCAGTTCTGTCCCCGGCGCTGGCTAAGGCGGAGTGGCGGCCAGCATCCTCCCGGGGGGCAGGGACTTTTGTCTCCGATGAACCTGGGGGGCACTAGGGTGTCTGGGGGTCCCGGGGGAGCCAGAGTACCCACTATGCCCAGCAGGAAAGAGAAGCACCCTCGATGGCCGATGGCCACAGTGGGAGCCGAGCACCCATCCCAGCGTGGGCATGGTCAGAGTCCCAGAGGGAGGGGCCCAGAAGCTGTTCAGGGCAAAAGACCTACATAGAGATTTGAGAAGTTGAGCACAGCACAAGTGGTCATGTCAACATGTTATCGGGAAACTTCTAAAGAACAGGGATGGAGAGGACCATGTTATGCACAGGGGGTGGGAGGTGGGGACAGCAGCTGAGGGGCCCGGGGTCAAGGGCAGAGGAGAAGACAGTGGCCGGCAGGAGGACTGGCTCCTCGAGCCCCCGCCACAGGCAGCAGGAGGACGGGACGGTTTGAATGTCGCTGCAGCTACTGACCTCACTTGGCATCCCATCTGGAACCTTCCATCCAGGCCTCCAGGCCCCTGTGCTCTCCCTGGAGTGTTCTCTCCAGCGTTGAGAGAATCAACAGAGGTCCCTCCCGGGTCTCATGGAAAGAAAGAATGGGCGAACTCCCTTTGTCAAGGGACTCGAGTCTGGCTAAGTTTCCGAGGGAACCACAGCCCGAGCGCTGCACCTACACGTGTGAGATGTCATGCAGAACGGGCAGGGCCTGCTGATATGACTCAGTCCTTGGGCCACACGCCAGGGCTGACTTGGCTCCCTTGTGGGACAGCGCCTTATGGGGTGACACAGCCTGCCGCTGTGATGGGCACTGCTGTGCCCTGCCCTGTTCCCAGATACGGGAGCTGAGCTGGGGCCCCCACCTTCTGTCAGCTGTGTGCAGGCATCTTAAGGCCGTCGGGTGAGCTGGGTGGAGCCCCATGCATCTGTACTGGGGTCCTGTGGCTCTGCAGTAAGACCATGACTGTGACCATGACTGTACTCGGGAGTGGGGTGTGTTTGCCCAGTGAGCAGCTGCCAGCCGGTGCTACTCGGGGCTCACCTCTCATAGAGAGTCTGTCTGGTTCAGTTGTGCAGTTTCACTTGTGTAGGCCATGGCCATGTACCACGTGCCAGTGGTTCCCCAGGGGCTGGGGACCCCGAGGATGCGCCGTGTGCGTACCTGAGCCCGGCCCCTGCACGTTGTCCCAGACCTGCCTTTCCAAACCTGCGAAGGGTTTCCGGTTCCCCCGGGATCCCCAGGGTGTGGCGGGTCTGCCTCTGCTGCGGGTGCCTTCTCCTGGTTGACATCCCTTCTGATCTGGAGGCCGGGTCACGCCCCCATGTGGTCCTTGTCCTTGTGTGTGTACGGCAGGCGGTGCCCCAGCTCCACAGCCCCGCTGCTCAGGCCACCACCTGGCTCTGCTCCCCTGGTCCCATTGTCCCCTCACTTGTCATCTGCACCTTTACGGAGCCCCTCATGGTGCCGCTGCCTCCGTTCCAGTGCATCCTCCAGAGTGAGGTGTCGGCCCGGCCCTCCTGAGGAGCAGAGGGAGCAGCTGCAGGGGGTCCCTCTTACACTGGGGGCCCTGTCCCTCAAAGCCATGGTGCGGCCTCCCCTGCATTCAGTGCACACCTCACTCTAGCTGAGCTGCTGACCAGCACTGTCTGTGCTGAGGGGAGAGCCCCGCAAGATCTGCTGCCCCATCACCACTTGGTCCCCAGTCATGTCCTGTTGAGATCTGACCCAGGTCAGACCCCAAGGAGGCCTGAGTGTCGTAGCCAGGCAAGGGTTATGTGTGCCCATGTGTGTGCATGTGTGCACGCATGTGTGTGTCGGGGGTCGTCTGTCTTCTGACAAGTGGGGATGGGCCACTTCTGCAGGCCTCGGTGTTGAGAAGACATTTAGGTCCCCATGTGTGTCGCCCTGTGTCCCCATCCCTGTGTGAAAGCCCTGCCCTCCCACCTCAGCCATCTATAAGTGCATAGTTCAGAGGATTGAGTACGTCCACCCCGTTCCACAGCCTCCACCACTGTACAGCTCTGTCACTGTCCTCTTGTAAACCCGAAGTTCTCCCCACACAGCGCCTCCTTGTTCCCCTCCCCGGGCGCACCCATTGTGCCTTCCGTCTGCGTGGTTCTGACTGCTCCGAGTGCCTCACCTAAGTGACATCACACAGTGTTTGTCTTTTTGTGACTGGCTTATTTCACCCGGCCTAGTGTCCTCACAATACGCCCATGCTATACTTTATGGCGGGATTTCCTTCCTTGTTTCTTTTTTTAAAGTTTATTAATTTATTTTTGAGAGAGAGAGAGAGAGAGAGAGAGAGAGAGAGAGAGAGAGAGAGAGAGAGAAAGGGAGAGAAAGAACTAGCCGGGGAGGGACAGAGAGAGGGGGACAGAGAATTCCAACCAGGCTCTGTGCTGTCAGCACAGAGTCTGACACAGGGCTCGAACCCACGATACCATGAGATCATGACCAAGCCCAAAACAAGAGTCGGATGCTAAGTGACGGAGCCCCCAGGTGCCCTGGGGTGCCCCTTCCTTTTGAGGGTCAAGTCACATTCTGTTGTGGAAGTGGAATACGGTGATTTGACTTTTCATTTCTTGAGGAACCAACACACGGTTTTCCCCAGCGGCCACACCATTTCACCTTCCTGCTGACAGCGCATGGGGCTCCCGTCCTCACCAGCACGGCCTTCTCTGTCTTGACGGGAGCTGTTCAGACGGGTGTGTGCACTGGTGTCTGGCTGTGGCTTTGGTTCACATCTCCCTGATCACTGGTGATCCTGTGTGTGCATGGTCCGTCTGTGCATTTTCTCTGGAAAAATGTCTCTTTAAGTCCTTTGCCTGTTTTCTAATTGGGTTGTTTAGTTTTCGGTTGCTAAGTTGTAAGAGTTCTTTATAGACTCTGGATACTTGATGAAGTCTAATTGCTCTGTTTTTCTTTATTGCCCACATTTTTGGTGTCATATCCAAGAAATCATTGCCAAATCCAGTGTCATGAAGCTTTTTCTCTGTTTTCTTGTAAGACCTTTACCGTTTTGTGTCCTAAATTTAGGTGTTTTACCCATTTGAATTAATTTTTGTATATGGTGTGAGGTAAGGATCCAACTTCATTCTTTTCTGTGTGGAACTCCACACTGTGCTTTCCCTATTGATGGCCTTTGCCACCTTGTCAAAGATCAGCTGACCATGGATGCAAGCATCTATTTGCAGACTCTGTTCTGTCCTCTCAGTCTGTAAGTCTGTCCTTATGCCAGAATCACACTGTTTGGCTATCATAGCTTTGTAGTGGGCTTTGAAATCAGGAAATGTGAGAATAGATGAAATTTAGTACTGATTGATGTAGACAAGCATGCGCATTTGGTTTCTTGCAAGTAAGGAGCAGATGGAGAGGCATTGGCTAGCTGCAGATCTGTGAAGACATTCTAGAATGTTTATTGATAAGAAGCTAAGCGTGAGCCCGTGGGTACATGTGCTCTTTCAGAGGGAGAGTCCCAGCCCTAGAGAGAGCAGGAACCAGCACACTGTTTAGTTTAATTCCCTCTCCTCCACCCTCAAGTTAGAGAAGATGAAATCTAAAACTAAAAAAAAAATTGTTTATTTTTTGAGAGAGAGAGACAGAGAGAGAGAGAGAGAGCGCGAGCGAGAGCGAGCGCGAATGCCAGTGGGACAGGGGCAGAGAGAGTGGAGACATAAAACCCAAAGCAGGTCCTGGTCTCCGAGCTGTCAGCACAGAGCCCAACACAGGGCTCGAACCATGAATGGCGAGATCATGACCTAAGCCGAAGTTGGACGCTTAACCAACTGAGCTACTCAGGGGCCCCTAGAACTTTTTAGAATGAGCGCGTGTCCCCCTGCAGAGCTGTGGCACCCACAGACAGCTGTTGAAAGCAGCTTTTCAGAAGTTTAGTCTGCTCGACTTGTAGCTGCTGCTGTGTCCGGTGTGCCCCTCTGCCACGTTCCTCCTCAGTGGGAGCAGTGACCCTCTGGCGTAGCTCCAGGGGACCAACTTGGGCCACTGTGTTTACCTTGCTTGCGCTTGATCATTCGGAGTGACCTGCCTGCTTGGTTCTGCAGCCAGAGAGGGCTCTGCAAATAAACACAGTTTGATTTCTTCTTTCCCAGTCTGTACTTTGTTTCCTTTTCTTGTCTCATTGTGTTAGCTAGGACTTCCAATATGGTGGTGCAAAGCGGCGGTGAGAGGGGACATCCTTGTCTTCTTCCTGATGTTAAGCGATGTTCAAGCACGTCACCATTAATTATGATGATAGCTGCAGTTTTTTTGTACATGCTCTGTATCAATGTGAGGAAGTTTCTCCTCCTTTGATGAGTGTTTTTGTCATGAATGGGTGTTGGATGTTGTCCAATGTTTTTTCCAAGTCTGTTGATATGATCATAAGATTTTCTGTTTGAGTCTATTGATGTGTAATGGATTACATTAGTTTATTTTTGAATTTTGAATCATCCTTGCCTACCTTGGATAAATGCCACTTAGTGATTGTAATTATCTGTATACCTTGTTGGAGTCCATTTGCTAATATTTTATTGTGGATTTTTTGTATTTATGTTTATGAGAAATACTGATGTATACTTTTTCCTTTCTTATAGGGTCTTTAATTTTGATGCTAAGGTAATGCCACCTCATCGAATGGGTTAGGAAATGTTTCCTCTGGTTTCATTTTCTGGAAGAGATTATAGAGAATTGGTGTCATTTCTTCCTTCAGTGTGTGGCAGGATTCACCCGTGAACCTGCCTGGGCCTGGTGCTTTCTGTTCTGGAAGGTTTGAAATGGTTGATTCAGTTTCTGTAACAGATCTATTGTGCCTATTTAGATTATTTATTTCTTTTCATGTGAATTTTGATAGTTGGGTCTTGGCGAAGAATTTCATTGTGATTTGAGAACACACTGCGTACGGTTTCCAGTATTTTAAATTTGTTAAGGGGTATTTTATGGCCCAGATTGTGCTGCCCATTGGTGAGTCTTCCTGTGAACTTAAGAAGAATGTGTTCTCTACAGCTGTTGGTTGCAGTTGTCTGTAGATGCAGTTACATCCTGTTGAGCAAGGGTGTTAGGTGCACCTGTGTCCCCCCTGATTTTTCTGCCTGCTGAGTCTTTCCAGTTCTGATAGAGAGGGGTGTTGAAGTCTCCAGTTGTAACCACTGAATTCCTCCAATTTTGTTCGTCAAAGACGGTTTTTATCTCTCCCTTGCCTCAATGACAGGCTTCCCAGATACGGAAGCGCAGGTTGATGGGATCCTTAGACCAGGTCAGTGTTTCATTCCTCTCCTCCTTGCCTGGCTACTGAAGAAAAGTCTGATGCCGTTCTTACCCTTGCTCCTTGGTAGGGGCGGTGCTTCTTTCCTGTGGTTTGTTTCCAGTTCTTCTCTTTGTCTTTTGATTTTTTACAGTGTGAATATTAAATGCAGGGTTTTTCTTTTTTCTCACTTCTTCTTTATTCTGCTGGGTGTTCTCTGGGCTTTCCGAGGCTCAGGTTTGGTGTGGGTCGTTATGGGTACAGGTATTTCTTTTTATATCTTCTTCCTTCTCTTCTTCTCCTGGTGGTCCCATGACATGTATGGCGCACCTCTTGTCATTTTCTTGCTGTTTTTGAGTATCTGGTTCCATCTTGATGCTTTTTCTGCTTTCTGGTTGACACGTCTCCATGCTCACTGAGTCTTCCCTTGGCCATGTCCAGCCTATGGACTCATCGGTCAAAGGCGCTCTTTGGTCTTCATCTCTGTCATGGTGATTTTGATCATTGGCGTTTCCCATTGATCGTGTTTAGGATTACCATCTCTCTGCTTACATCACCCATGATGCACAATGTCCATTTTTACTGTTAGAGCCCTTAGTGTATTAATCACATTGCTTAGAACTCTGGGTCCAGTAGTTCCTGGGAACAGCCCTGTCATATCTGCATCTGGTTCAGATGCTCACCCTGTCCGTTTAAACAGTGTTTTTGCCTCTCAGTGTGCCCTGTAATTTATTGTCGAAAGCTGGACAAGAGATGTCAGGTAAAAGGAATGGAGGTAGACAGGCCTTGCATGTGCGGTCGTGCATTAATCTGGCTGGAGGTCGACGTGTGGAGGCGGGGTGCACTCTCATCTTATGGTTAGTCTGCCCTTGTCCTCCAGCAAGCCTGTGCCCTTGGGTTGCCAGGGCCACACCTGCCCCTCGCCTTGCTTCCCTTTTTTGAGAGAAGGCTGGGGCCCAGAGTCAGGGGTTTTTCCATCCCTGGTGGCCCAGGCGCTGGGAAATGAGTTCTCCTCGCAGAAAGGCCGTTGTCACGGAGAACAGAACGCTCTGCTCACAGCGCAGGACGGTGGGACGTGCGGGAGCGTCTCCTCCACCAGTAGTTCCCCAGGAACGCGGAGCGCACTTCCTAGGGCAGGCCCTCCGCCCTGAGCCAGACGGCGGGCCTGGTGGTGGAAGGCAGAGGCTGGCCGTGCCCTGGGCGCACCCTGGCCCATCTTCCCTGCCTCACGGTGGCTTCTCTCCTTGCTTTCTCTCAGTACTTAGGTCAGTTAACGTCCATACCAGGATACCTGAATCCCTCCAGTAGGACCGAAATCCTGCATTTCATAGACAATGCAAAGGTAACCCCATTCTCCTGACCCTGACCTCTGACCCTGCCTCTGCTCCAGCCCTCACTCTGACCTTGACCCTCACGCCCTGACACCAGCCGTTGGTCCTCTGACACTGGGCCTCATGGCCGTGAGCGATGGCTCCATCCCGCGTTATGGGTGCGCGTGGCTCTTGGCCTGTTCTGTTCTGTTTCCAGAACTCCCGTTTCCCAGATGTGTAAAGCATACGCCGTAGGCTGAACCAAGCCATCGGTGGGGCTCCCAGGGCCACAGCCGAGCCTGCGCCTCTGATACTCTGGTCCCTTCCAGAGAGCCCACCAGCTCCCCGGACACCTGACCCAGGAGCACGACGCTGTGATCAGCCTGTCTGCCTACAATGTCAAGCTGGCCTGGCGGGACGGGGAAGATACCATCCTCAGGGTCCCCATCCATGACATTGCCGCCGTGTCCTACGTGCGGGATGACGCCTCTCACCTGGTGGTCCTGAAGACAGGTATGGACCTGGGAGGCGGGGCCCAGGGGTCTCGTAGGGAGCAGCCTCGGCCTTGTCCCTGGGAGTGGGTCTGGGAACCTACTAGAGCCCTGCAGGCAGCTGCTCTGGTGTCGAGTCAGCTGCTCTGGCCCACTACACCCAGAAACTGGCCCTTTGACCTCTTAGGTCAGCCTCTGCCAGAGGTCAAGGACCCGGGGAGCCAGGAGGAATAGGTGAGCTGGCCCCTCTCACTGGGGGCCCGCGGGTGCCCGGTGCCGCCCCCTCTGGGACGCTGGAGTGTCCCCTAGGTGTGTAGTGCCGTGCAGCTGCAAAGTACACCTCCGCTCGGCCCCTCCCCCACAACATTTGGACCCTGCCTTTGGTCATGGCTTCTCAAAGCTGGATGCGAGATGAGACCAGGCTGACCTCGAGCCGTTCTGCGCATGTCCTTGTAGGAGAGGACCAGCCCCCAGCCCTGCACCCCTCCCCCAGGGATGGGAGCCCAGTGTTGCCGGCTGGGCATTCCCAACGGGCTGCCCACTGGGTGCCACGGCCACTGCCTGGTACCCAGCCTCTGAGACACCAGGAGAGAAGTCATGGCTTTGCTTGAGCTGAGCCCCTCAGTACCAAGGTCCTGGGCTTTCTGGGCGCTCTGGGGGCCAGGTGGGGTCCTGGAGCCATTCATTTCCAGGGGCGGCACGGCCTGCAGGGGGCCAGGTGGATTCACCTGGAACACACTTGGGGCAGCGTGGGGGAAGGTCTTTTTTCTGCCTGAGGTTGTTGGTTCATGGGGCATCAGAGATTCTTATAAGAGGCCGGGCCCAGGAGAGGCTACTCACACGCGCCCCTGGGCATGGGGGGCTCTTGAGGACAGTCGGGGGGTTACTGCCATGGGGTCGCCACGCAGTACCTGCAGCAGCTTATGGGGGCTGCCCTGGGAGTGACACACATCATGCACACTCACACCCCTGTTCTGACACACTTTACATCTGAGTGAGGTCCCCTCTGGTCTGCTTATCCTTCCCTTCGCCGAGCATCTGACGTTTAATGATATGCATTATATCAGGTTGATGGTCATGACACTTCCCATATGTAACCATTTTAATTTACAAAAATGGCAGTTTGGTGCAGCTCAGACAGTAGAAGGCATGGGCCTTGGGGCATCTCGTGAGGCCTCACATAGACCGTGAGGAAGCTCCTGCTCTCCCACCTCACAGCTGGGCCGCCAGAGCACGAGGCAGAGGGACTGGCGCAGGGCCAGCAGGGAGATGGCAGGGCTGGCTGGCCCAGGAGGCGGCGCTGTGAGTGTTCCCGCCACTGCTGCTCAGCGCCACCATGGCCGCCCGTTACCCTGCCTGGGGGCGGATGGTCCTGCGAGAAGCCAGGGGTCTATGGCAGCCTGAGGGACAAAAAGTAGTGGGAAGCCGGGCATCTGAGCAGCGCCTGCCAGCGTCGAACCTGCTGGGTGGGGAGCTGGGCTCCCCTGATGTCCCGAATTGGGGGACATGTATCCGTGTTAATCATTAGAGCCAGTTGCTAGGAAACAGGGAACAGATTTTTCTAGAGGGAGAGAGCGAGCTCCATAGGAGCCACTTTGCAAAATGAGATGAACACTTGGGAACATTGGAGTTGAGGGAAGAGAATGCGTCTATGCGTCCCGGGCATCTTGAACGTTTCAGCGGCCGGCCCTGCAGCAAGGGCAGTGAGCCTGCGTGTCGGTGAGGCCCCTGCGTGCGCTGGGTACTCCATGGAGGGAGTCGTGGACCTCAACTCGCACCGGAAGCAGACATTCGTGATGTGCGGCGACCCCCATGTGCCTCTTCGGGTCCATGCGGTGCTGGTGCTGGGGGCACACAGGAGTCAGGCCTGGCCGTGGGGGCTTCTGGCGGCAGCCAGACGTCCAGGCTCGCCGGGCTGGAGTGGACGACGCAGTCTCGTGGGGGGTGTTTCTGTGAATGGATGGAGATAGGCAGGGATCTGAGGCAGCAGCTGCGGGGACAGCCAGTGACCAGAGGGGACATCCTGGGGGCCAGATGTGGGCTTGTCAGAGACCGCACACACTCACTGGATGTGGCTCTGGGCCTCACACCCTGCTTCCTTGGGAATGGCCACGGAGCTACTTAGTCTGTCCTGGTAGCCACAGAAGTGACAGGAAGCAAGAGAAATCAGTGTTAATGTGTATCATTCAGCCCTTGTGTCCCCGATGTGGTGCTGGTGCATCACCAGTACGACCATCATCATGATGTCACGTGTTCTTCATACTTCTCGAGATCCCAGGTGTCATTCCCACTCCGTGCACAGCACAGGGTGGACTTATTACATATCACATGCTCCATTGGCAGACATGGCCCATACCGTCCTGGTGTCTAACTGTGTCATTCATGTGGCTCGCCCCGTGTGGGGTGCTGCCTGCCCTCCAGGGCCCCCATCTCTGTGGGCACAGCTGTCCCGATGTGCCTCCTCCTGCCTGGTTCCCATCTCCCAGCCACGTGTGGGCTTTGGGTGTCCTCCATGGTTGCCCCCAGACAATGCAGCATCGGGGCACTGGGGGCTCTGCCTCCCATTCCTGCTCCCCGGGCCACTGAGCTAACAGTGCAGTGCTCCCACAAGGCTGGGGCCTCTCCCCTGCATTGGCCCCAGGGCACCTTTGGGGAGGTGCTGTGTGGAGTGTAAGAAATGTGGGCAGGGCCATGGGCCCCCTCCTGGCCTCTGCTCCTCCCGTGCCCTTGGACCTGGCCCTTCAGCCCCCACACCTCAGTTTCCCCATCTCCTTCCTGTCAGAATTGTGTTCATGCCCGTAGTTCAGTGATGCTGTGAATGGAACCCCAGGAATACCTTCTTCTGTGTAGATCAGAGCAGGCGAGTATCAGCAGTTTTATGTCTCAGATTAGAATGTTTGCACCATATGTAGCAGGGAGGCCAGAGGCCCCGTAGGGTGAAGGTGATCACGGGTCTCGGTGAGCAGCCACCAAGGGTGAAGGAGTGGCTAATCTTTTT
>NC_043701.1:102230258-102233267 GCF_006229205.1 Suricata suricatta | reverse complement strand
AGTAAGATGGGGGGCAGGTCATCCGACCTCTGGGATTCAATTCTTCACCCAAAAGGGGCAGAGGAGACAAAGCAACACAGCCCCGGGGATGCTGTTGGTGCCAAGTAGCGGTTCCCTTATTCTTGGCCACTGAGGGGGCACTCTTCAGACCCTCATTTGGTGTGTCTTCTGAGGCCAGAGTGAGGCGCCCAGGCTTAGCCCTGCAGCCGGTGGTGTGGCTCAGGGACCCCCAGGAGGGGCCCATGTCTTCTGCCCTGGGTGGGCTGCCGTCCCCTCGCCCCCTCCCAACGTAACCGGCAGCCTCTGCCTTACGCACTCCCTACAGATGACTCTTCCACCAAGGTGGATGTGAAGGAGCCGTATGAGACGGAAGTCGGCACTTTGTGAGTAGCCCGCCTGTTGCCCCTTGACCCTGTCAGCCGCCCCGACTGCCATGCTGGGCGCCCCCTGGCTGTCACTGGGTGGCCGCGGTCCCGTGCGCAGGGCAGAGGTGGGGAGCCGCGTGCCCATGGCCCCTGTCCTTGCAGCTCCTTCCCTGAGTGCGCGCACGCAGGCGGCGTCTCGCCTTTGTCCTTCTGTATGCAGACGGCGCCCCACGCCAAGACAGTCAGTGAGAGCGAGCTGAGCGCCACTGCCACCGAGCTGCTGCAGGACTACATGCTCACGGTGCGCCCACCCAGCCTCCGCTATGGCTGCTCCCCAAGGGAACGGGTTGGGGGTGTGTGTTGTGGGCTGGGGAGTGGGGACAGGCGACCCTGCTTGTGACCTCATGTGCTTCTGTGTGTGCATGCACCCTGGGGGCGCAGCTGGCCGGGACTCCTTGTACACACGCTCCCTTGGGACATGTTCATGGTCAGAGGAGGGTTGCTTGGTGGGCTCCTCATGGGTCTTGGTCAGCATTCCCCTCTCTGTAGGAGGATAGCAGCTGCGCGGGGGAGAGGACCACGGCTGCGGTGGAGGGGGGAGAGGACAGCGGCTGTGGTGGGGGGCGTGGGGAGAGCACAGAGGCTGCAGGGTTTGCAGCAGCGCTGCTCACGCCTCCCCACCCCTGCAGCTGCGCACCAAGCTCTCCTCGCAAGAGATCCAGCAGTTCGCAGCACTGCTGCACGAGTACCGGGACGGGGCCTCAGTGCACGAGTTCTGCATCAACCTGCGCCAGCTGTACGGGGACAGCCGCAAGTTCCTGCTGCTGGGTGAGTCCCACAGGGGTGCAGCCAGAGAGTGGGCGGGTCAGCCTGGAGGGCTTCTGTAGGAGCCCTTTGGGGGCTTCCTACAAGGAGGTGATACTTGAGTGGGTTTTGATGGGTGACTAGGAGTTCACTGGGCAGAGAAGCGAAGACATCACTACCGGGTAGAAGGACCAGCGTTGGCCAAGATGCTGGCTCAGAGCTCAGCACCTTAGGTCAGTGCAGTGGGCAGGTGGGAGGCTGGGCTGTGATCCTGTGCGCGCACCCACCCACGTCCTCTGTGGGGTGATGGTGCGCCTGTGTCTTCTGAGTGCTGACCCTGGAGAAGGCGGCTGCTGGAGGCTTCCGGGCTCTGTCCTCCCATCATCCCCCACCCACAACCGCCCCCGGCTCTCCTGCGAGGGTGCCCTTGTTAAATCTGCCACTTGCTGCATCCAGTCTGAGGGAGAACTAACCCCCAGCCTCCCTGCCAGAGTCAGTTACCCAGGTCCCGCCCCTCCATTTTCCTTTGTGTGTGGTTCTCACGTAGGAGAGTGGGTGGTGCCCCTGGAGGTCCACCAGAACCCAGGCAGGGACCAGGGACTGGCCATCGCTATTGAACCACCACCGCCTGCGCTGAGCCCCGCCCCTCAGCGACTGCTGGGGTGGCGGGAGCGTCAGGGGCTGCTGTGTCTGCAGGTCTGCGGCCCTTCATCCCGGAGAAGGACAGTCAGCACTTCGAGAACTTCCTCGAGACCATCGGGGTGAAGGACGGCCGGGGCATCATCACTGACAGCTTCGGCAGGTACCGGCGAGCACTGAGCTCCACCTCCACCTCCACCTGCACCGGGAACAGGGCCACGGGCAGCTCAGATGACCAGTCTGCGCCGTCGGAAGGGGACGAGTGGGACCGCATGATCTCGGACATCAGCAACGACATCGAGGCTCTGGGCTGCAGCATGGACCGGGACTCTGCTTGACCCTCAACTGTGAAGGACGTGCCCCGGGGCGCCGGTGCACAAGCCTGCCCCCGCCCCCCGAGGGGTCCTGGGGGTCCCTTCGGTTTTGCACACGACGTTTATGTCGAAACTCTCAGAGACCTTCAAAGAAGTTTCCTGCGATGTGAATGATTCACCTGTGGTAGTGGTGTGCTTATGAACTGGTGGGCCAGGAGGCCTGGGGCCAGCCGCCCTTCGGCTCTTGGGGCAGCGGCTGCTGGTACAACCCGCTCATCTGAGTCCCTGGTTCCTCGGTCTCCCTGACGTCACAGATGGTCCCCACTGCAAACCGTCCCCCTTTCCCCACCGTGAGAGCCCAGGATCCCGGTCTTGGTCTTTCTCGCTGGGCCCATGCACTCGGGGACGCAGTGGAGTGACCCTGGGGGTGGGGCCTGGGGCCTGCAGTGTGGGCGCTGACACGGGGAGCCCCTCCTCACCTGAAAGTGCCTCAGCCCCAGGGCCCCCACAGCAGCACGTGCCAGAGGTGGAGCGGGGCTGGTGCTGGGGCCGAAGGGAGGAAGGATGGCCCTTGGCTCATAGGAAGGCAGGTCAGGGTGCCAGGAGGGGTCTCAGACTTGGCCATGGCCTGGGCCATCCAGGAGCCCGTGGTGGGCCTGGGCAGGCAGAGCTAAGGGGACATAAGGGCACATGCGGTAGAGCTCTAGATGTGTGTGCAAATCAATCTGCTCTGGAAGCTTCAAGAACTGCTAAAGACATCTAGTCAGGATTGACCTCTCCCCAGCCCACTGTGGGTCTCTGTGGCCATAACAGGGGTGCGAAGGCGGGTGGAGGTGGCCACACAATGGGACCTGGCCTAAGTATCCCATGTGGATGTCAGGAACCAC
>NC_043701.1:102213647-102230158 GCF_006229205.1 Suricata suricatta | reverse complement strand
GCGCAGCCGTCAGCCAGGCCCCCACCCCCAGCCCCCACCCCCACCTGCGGCCAGCCAGACCTTGGCCTCCCCGAAGACCACGTAGGTGTCTGAGGCCGGGCTCTTGAAGACGTCTGGCTTGGCGATGACAAAGAGGATGTTCTTGGACTTCTGGATGGTGATCCTGGTGACACCCTGGATTTGCCGCAGGCCCAGCTTGGACATTGCCTGGGGGCAGAGCCGGCTCAGACCTGGGCCAGGGTGTCCCAGGCTGGGGTGCGGAGGGGGAGGCAGCACGCTGACCGGGGAAGGAGAGGCCTACCTCCAACTCTGGGGGACCCTCTGTGGGCTTTGGGCCCACCCTACCCTGGGTGTACGTGGGGCCCCGGCGTGTACTAGTGTTTGGAACTGTTTTTACCTGGCAGTCCCTCCAGAGCCACTCATCGGCCATTGGGTCTGAGGGGCCCCATTATTTGGCACACCCCTCCTGGTGAAGCACCCCAGCCTGGCCCCCGCACCCACCTTTCGGGCCTTCTTCTCACTGCGACTCTGCTTAGCTTTGGCGACCGTCTCCTCACTGCCACCGCCTGCCGGGGCCTGGGGAGGACAGGGTCTGAGCCCCCAAGGGGAGGGTGAGGAGGGGCACCCTCCCGGGGCTGTACCCTCCCCTGGCCAAGCACCTGAGCTGGGCACTGCGCGCCCCGTGCTCCCGACAGGTCCTGCTCCTCTGGTTCTGCCGACGACTCCCCATGGCTGTCGGAGTGCTGGGCCGATCCCTGGCCGGATCCCGGGGCCCTGGGTGGCGAGTCTGGGGAGTGGGAGGGGTGTGAAGACGGCCTCTGCCTTCTGGCTTGGTCCCCTGGCCCCCACCTGCCACCTGTGGTGCCCTGCCCAGGACTGTGCTCTGGCCAGCCCCCTCCCCACCTCACCTCCACTCACCTTCCTCCAAGCTGTCCTGGTCATCAGGCTGCTCGAAGGCTGGGGGCCCTCGGGGGCTGGGAGGCACTTGGCAGGGGGGCGAGATCCGCCAGGCCTGGTCTTTGGCATGGGTGTTCCCCGCGGGGGCCGTTTTGGGGCTGAGGAGGGGGGAGTGGGGCGGGAGGCCCACTCGATGCCCAGTCCCTGGAGGCTTCATGGTTCCTGAGAAGGCAGCTGCTGCCCGCTGGGCTCCTGCCCGTGGTGGCTGGAGACCTGGAGAGCCCGGGGGCTCCTTGCCCTCCACCAAGTCTTCCCTGGGGCCCTGGCAAGGGCAGGGGGTGAGGGGTGCCTCTGTGGGGACAGGGGGAGCGGAGGGCTCAGGGCCCAGGGGCCTGACTGGGGGCTCGCTGGGCAGGCCTTTGACACGGCTCTTTTGGGACTGTGCTGGGGATGAGCTGGGGGCTCTTGGTGCTGCCTGTGCACATGCTCCACTGTCTGGGCCCAGCACAGGCTCCTGCTGCAGAGAGGGTGCTGGTGAATGGGGGGCAGGCTGTTTAGGGCAGCCCCTCTCCAGCCTGGGTGCAGACCTCGGTGGGGACTCTGAGCCGTGGCCCGGCCCTGCCTCCGAGGCCACAGGAACCGGAAACCCGAGCCCTGGGTTTGCTCTTGCCTCTGGCGGGCTCTGGCCCACCTCAGGGGGAGCGGCGGGATGTGCCCTCCTAGCCCCCTGGGGTGCTGGCTCAAGGCCCCCAGCCCGCCGATTCTCACCCTTTGGGGCCAAGCAGGGCCCAGCTGCATTGACAGTGCGCACACCGGCCCCAGGATGGACTCCCCACTTGGATGCTGCTTCCTCTTCAGTGGAGGCAGGCATGGGTGGGACTGTGGTCTCCGAGACAGGCTTGGGGCATTCTAGGGCCTCTCTGGCAGGTTCTGGAGGTGCTGGGGCCTCCACAGCAAGCTCTGGGTATTCTAGGTCCTCTGTGGTAGGCTCAGGGAGTTCCAGGGCCACTGTGGCAGAGTCAGAATGTTCCAGAACCTCTGTGGTATGCTCAGGATGTTCCAGGGTCTCAGTGACAGGCTCAAGGTATTCTGGAGCCCCTGTGGCAAGCTTAGGAAGTTCTAGAGCTTCCGCAGCAGGTCCAGCCTGTTCTGGGGTCTTCATGGCAGGCTCAGAAGGTTCTGGGGCCTCCATGGCAAGCTTAGGAAGTTCTAGAGTCTCCAGGGGAGGCTCTGGGTGTTCCAAGGCCTCTGTGGCAGGCTCAGAGTGTTCTGGAGTCTCCATGGCAAGCTTAGGAAGTTCTAGAGTCTCCATGGGAGGCTCTGGGTGTTCCAGGGTCTCCGTGGCAGGCGCAGAGTGTTCTGGGGCCTCTGTGGCAAGCTTAGGAAGTTCTAGAGCCTCCGTGGCAGGCCCAGCCTGTTCTGGGGTCTCTGTAGCAGGCTCATAAGGTTCTGGAGCCACCATGGCAAGCTTAGGAAGTTCTAGAGCCTCTGTGGCAGGCTCTGGGTGTTTCAGGGCCTCCATGGCAGGCTTAGGAAGTTCTAGAGCTTCTGTGTCAGGCCTAACATGTTCCAGGGTCTCTGTGGCAAGTTCAAGGTGTTCTGGGGCCTCTGTGGTAAGTGTAGGAAGTTCTGGAGCCTCTGTGGCAGTTTCTGGGTGTTCCAGGGTCTCTGTGGCAAGCTCAAGGTGTTCTGGGGCCTCTGTGGTAAGTGTAGGAAATTCTGGAGCCTCTGTGGCAGTTTCTGGGTGTTCTGGGGCCTCTGTGGCAACCTTAGGAAGTTCTAGAGCCTCCGTGGCAGGCTCTGGGTATTCCATGGTCTCAGCAACAGGCTCAGGATGTTCCAGAACCTCTGTGACAGAATGTTCCAGAACTGCTGTGACAGGTTCAGAGTGTTCTGGGGTCTCAGTGGCAGGCTTAGAATGTTCCAGAACCTCTGTGACAGGCTCAGAGTGTTCTGGGGCCCCCGTGGCAGGCTCAGAATGTTCCAGAACCTCTGTGACAGAATGTTCCAGAACTGCTGTGACAGGTTCAGAGTGTTCTTGGGCCCCTGTGGAAGGCTCAGAATGTTCCAGAACCTCTGTGACAGGCTCAGGGTGTTCTGGGGCCCCCGTGGCAGGCTCAGAATGTTCCAGAACCTCTGTGACAGAATGTTCCAGAACCGCCATGACAGGTTCAGAGTGTTCTGGGGCCCCTGTGGAAGGCTCAGAATGTTCCAGAACCTCTGTGACAGGCTCAGGGTGTTCTGGGGCTTCCGTGGCAGGCCTAGGATGTTCCAGGGTCTCAGTGACAGACTTAGGGTGTTCCGGGATCTCTGTGGCAGACTCAGGGTGTTCTGTGGCCTCTGTGGTAGTCTTGGGGTGCTCCAGGGCCTCCATGGCAACCTTGGGGTATTCTGGGGCCTCCGTGGCAGGCTGTGGAAGGTCTGTGGCCTCTGTGGCAGGTTCAGGGCATTCTGGGGCCTCTGTGACAGGCTGTGGGGGGTTTGCAGCCTCCGTGGCAGACTTGGGGGTGCCTGCAGTTCCCCTTGACGCCCAGAGTGTCCCAGTGTCTGCAGCCAGCTCCACCAGGCTGCCATCCGGCTGGGCTTCGTTCCAGGCCAGAGGTTCCAGACCTCCAGTGCAGCTTGTGTCCCTCTCTTCAGGTGCCGGCCTCAGTTCCAATGTCACTTGTTCTTCCTGCTGGGCTGTGATGACCACAGGCTTGATCCCTGGGGTGCAGTCTGCATCTACATGCAGGGTTGGAAGGCCGGCTATAGGGGTGGATCCTCGGCCTGAGGGGAGGCCTGTGTCCTGCGGGGACCAGGGTGGGGCCACAGAGTCAGGGTCCTGGCTTGCTTCTTGCTTCATGGTCTGTGGAGAGTGTGGGCTTGCCGTGAGGCCCATTTCTGGGGCAGTGCAAGGGGCCAGGTCCTCCAACCACAAGGGCAGAGGCGTGCCCGCGGCAGGTGCTGGACCTGGGATGGAGACTGGCTCCTCCCCCCATGCCTGAGAGGTCACCTCAGTGAGGTCTGGGGCTTCCTGCTGGGCGGGAGGGGCTGAAGCAGTGGCAGCAGCAGACACCCCGTCTGAAGCAGGGGCCGACCCCGTCTCCTGGGCACCCCGTTCCTGGCTGGCCTCTCCCTCGGAGACCCCAGGAGCAGGCTCCCCAGGACCGTCGTGCAGCAGGGCGGCAGGCTGCGCATGGGGCTCCCCGCTGTACAGCCTCTCATCATCTGCCCCCGCATAGGAGGCAGAGTCAGGGTCAGATGAAGCTGCCGAGGTGTCATCCTGGAAGGCAAAGGCCTCGTCCATGCCCTCGGTGATGGAGAGGTCAGACAGCGACTGCAGGGAGGAGGCGAATGTGCTGTCATCCTCGCCCTCCCCGGCTGGGTCCCCTGTGGAGTCTAGGGCATCCTCCTCCTCCTCCTCCTCTTCCACCTCCTCAGGGGCTCTCGGCGTCACCTCCACGGCCTCCACCTGAAACAGGAGGCTGCCCCGGAAGGGCAGGAGGGAGGCGGGGATCATGGGGTCGTTGGCCAGGAAGTCCAGTTCGAAGAAGTGGCCGTCCTGGCTCCAGGAAGAGCTGCTGTCCGCTGAGATGCTGGACTCCGGGGACGGGGGCCCGGGGGGCCCGGCGGGGGGCAGCTCCTGCTCATCTACCACAGAGCCTGGTGGGGAGAAGCCCCAGCCCGAGGGGACATCTAGCCCTTCAGCCGGGGCCAGCAGGCTCAGGGAACAGGACGGGGACGAGGTCCAGCTGTCCCCATCAGCAGTGATGTAAGAGCCCGAGGGTGAGGCCGGCGGCGAGTCCCCCAGCTCCGCCTGGGTGTCCCAGGCATCCCTGCAGGGCTCCGGGCCGAGGAGTGGGGCACAGGCCATCTCGGTGGGGGTGGAGGGAGGCGTGAAGTAGGAGTCAGGGTCTGGGGCAGGGCAAGGCACAGGAGGGTCACCCTGAGAACACAACTCGGGGGGTGGGTTCAGGCTGGGGTGCCCACCTTCCCGGTCCCTGAGCTCTGGCAGGGCCGCCCTGGGCAGCAGGGGTGCCCAGCAGGTCTCCTCGCCCATCACGATCCGGGGCTCCAGGGTGGCTGGAAGGGGACCCCCGGCGGGCCGGGCCTCGGGGGGCCCAGGGCCGGGGCCAGCTTCTGCAGGGACCGCCCAGGCCGAGGGGGTACTGCGCGGCCCCACATCCCAACTGGCTCCCTCCGGTGGGGGCCGGGTGCCCGGCTTGCTGGGCAGGAACTCGAGGGCCAGGCGGCCAGGTCCTGCGCTCAGGGCACAGTGCTCCAGCCGGTCCCCTCTAGGGGTGGAGGCCGCGGCCACATCACAGGATGACTCTGTGGAAGAGAAGGGTGTGAAGAGGGCGGAGGGCGCTGAGGGGAGGGCAGGGAGGAGAGTGACCTGGGACCACAGCATCTGGCACAGGGCGTAGGGTGTGGCACAACAGGGTGGGGGGCAGGGGGGCAGCCATGCACATTAACAGGTGCCAGGTTCCCTCTGAGGTTCCACAAAGGTGAGGCCAGTACCCATCTCCTCAGGTGCCGGCTAGCTGGCCCCCTGCCCTCAGTCAGCGACCTCTGGTGACCTCCAGGAACAGAGGCCCCACACTCCACTGGCCTGGGACACTGGAGGCCTCCTGGCGCCTGTGATGTGGGGGTTGGGCCTCTCTTCCTCCTCTCTCTCCTTGCTACCTCCTCCTGGGGCCAGCCTGCCCTGCCTGCACCTGCTCCCAGAGCTGACGAGAAGCGGGACACTGTGTGCGTGTCCTCGGGCTGGGGTGGGAGGCAGTGGCAATGCTGCTGTGGGGATGGGCCCTAGGGGCTGTGGGTTTGTGGGGCCAGACGGAACTCTCCATGCTGGCAGTGGCTCCTTGGGGCTGGAAGGGCCAGGAACACGGGAGTGGGCCCCCTGGTGGTGTAATGGGGGCCTGCCCTACCACGCTCACCCCACAAGTACCTCTGTGCCCGCTTTCTGGCTTCTGTCTGCAAAGTACAATATTCGCCAGGCTTAGAGAGGGAAGCTTTCACGAAGGGGCAGCCCCTCCCCAGCCTGCCAGCAAGCCTGCAGCCCTGGCTGAGCCCAGGGGCCTTCGGTCCCCCGCCGTGTGACAGACACCCAGCCCCTGGAGGTGGGTGTGGTGGGCGGGGTTGGGCGGAGACAGGGCTCTTGGCACTGAGCCCAGAGTGGTGCCCTTGCTGACCTGCTGCACTGGGGCAGGCAGAGGGCAGAGCTGGGCCAAGGGGGAAGTGGAAGGTAAGCCAAAGGTCAAAGGTTTTTGTAACCATCAAGGTCACAAGTAGCTGAGCAGAGCCAGCTGGAAACCCTGGGTCTGAGGAGTTCTAGCCTCCACCCACTTTACTGGACCCCAGAGGGAGGCCGGGCCCCTGGGCCCAGCACTGGCCACATTCCTGGGTGACTTATATCCAAAGCAAGGTGCCCTTCGCCCCCCAGGAGCCACACATGGCTGACCTCCTGCTGGCCACCCCAGCTGGTCCTCCCAGACCCAGGCAGGCCCCCTCGGCCTCCACCAACAGTGCTGACCTGGCCTATCCTAGAAGGTGGGCCTGCACTCCAGCTCTGGTGCCCCAGATCCTGCTCCCCCAGGGTACCCCGGTGTTTGCAGCGGCCCCTCTGCCTTCCCTAGGCTCCGGCTCCTGTCTTGTTCTGCAGACTCAGGCCCAACCAGTCACCAGGTGGCCTTCAGGCATCTAAGGGCCATGAGTCCCTTTGAGTCAGCTGACACCTGAGCCGCCCAAGACTGCCTGGGCCCAGGCTCCTATAAGACAATGGGGCGGCGGCCCAGAGGGCGGGATGCGGGCCGGGAGCCCCAGAGCACGGGGATGCTCGCCGCCCCTCTGGTTGCTTTTGGCTCCTGGAGGACATCCCGATTCCGCCCGCCCTTCCCCGCAGTCCTGAGTTGGAACTTGCGGGCCGTTGGGCAGGGGGGTCAGAATTCAGGTGCTCGAAAGGGCAGGATGCCAAAAGGACCTGGGAGGGGTGGGGAGGGGGCTGGCTGGAAAAGGACGGAGAGGGACGGGCAGGGAGAGGCGGAGGGCGGCCGAGACACACGCAGCAGCGAGAGCCCGAGACCTCACCTGTGCGGGGCCCGGGCCCACCCGCCTCCGGCAGCAGCAGCTCGGCGCGGGCAGCCTCCCCGGGCATGTCCTGACCGTGCGCCCTTCCCTCGGTTTGTCCGTGCGTCCAGCCGGCCGAGCCTGCGCGGCCACCGCCCCTCTGCCAGGGGGTGGGGGTCAGCGGATGATGTCAGAGGCGCCCCGCCTGCCCCGGCGCCCCCAGTGAGCGAGTGAGCGTGCGCGTGCGCTCGGAGCACTGCGGAGGGCCGTGCAGGGGGGAGGCGGGATGGGGGTGCGGCCTCCCCTCCTCCCCCGAGCCAGGCTGCGCTCTGCTTGCACGCCGCGCGGCCCCGCCTTTCCCGCAGCATCTCCGCCTTTAACGGTAGGAGCCCGACCCCATGGGCCATCACCCCTAAGCCGGGCCTGGCAAAGGCCGGGTGGGGACGATCGCCAGAACTCTGGCTGCAGGGGCCTGGGCGCTTTGGGGGAGGCGGCTCCGCGGTCCTGGTGCCCGTCTTCCTGCGCCTTGCCTCCATCGCCGAGGTGAGTGGAGCCGCAGCTCCACGCTGATTGGCTGATCCTCGCCGTCGGTCTCCGTGGCAACCGCCTCCCAGCTCCATGGAAACCGGAGAGCATGGAAACCAGCGGGAGCGCCACGGGGAAGGCGGCCCCTGGGGAGGAGGATCGGCGGCCAACCCGGGTTCGCGGCCGGGTCCGCGGCCCCGGCTCAGCTCGGGCGGAAGACGAGGAGACACGGCTTCCTCCGCTCCGGCCACACCCCGGGGGCGCTAGCGCTCCGAGCCTCCCTGAGCTGTGCCATTGCTCCCAACCAGGCCCTCCCGCGCTCGCACCCGTCCAGTGCCAGGCTCCGGCCCGGGGACACAGATGACCATTGTCACCACCCCAGAGCTGGGCGCGGGCAGGGAATCAGAGCGGCCATTGTCGCCGGCGGGAAGTGTCACCATCCCGCCCCCCGCCGCGTCTGCCCCTGGCGCCATCCTGGGCGCACTCCGGGGCTGGCTCCCTGCCTGCACCAGGCCCCAGCCGCGTTGCGTTTGCCCTGAGCCTTGGGCCTGCATCCTGTCGCTTCCTGGCAATTCTGGAGACCCGTCTGCCTGGTCCCCCTGATGGGTGCCCCTTCTTCTCTTCCTCCCCTTCCCCCACACCCTTCATCCTCACCTCCCAGGCTTTCCTAAGTTGCCTTCTTCTAGGGCCTTTCACCTTTGGCCTTGACAGGCCCCCTCCTGGCTCCCACTACACTGCCAACCGCCTGCCACCTGGACAAAAGACTTTCCCAAAACTAAAAGCCTTCAGCAGTCTTGAGGGGCTCCCAGTCTGGACCACACGGCATAGGCTTGTCTCTCTGCCCCTCCTGACCAACCTAGCAATAAATGCAGGAAACACAGGCAACCAAAACAGGGGTGCCTGGGCAGCTCAGTCCGTCAAGTGACCAACTCTTGATCTTGGCTCAGGTCATGATCTCAAGGTTGGTGATTTCAAGCTCCGAACCCCCCCTTCCCCCTGCCAGGCTCTGCACTGATAGTGCAGACCCTGCTGCTTGGGATTCTCTTTCTCAAAATAAAAAAAAAAAACATTAAAAGAGAGAGAGGGGGGCGCCTGGGGGGGCTCAGTCAGTTAAGCGTCCAACTTTGGTTCAGGTCATGATGTCACAGTTCGTGGGTTCAAGCCCCAAGTCAGGCTCTGTGCTGACAGCTCAGAGCCTGGAGCCTGCTTCAGAGTCTGTGTCTTCCTCTCTCTCTCTATCCCTCCTCTACTCATGCTCTCTGTCTCAAAAATAAATAAGCATTAAAAAAAAAAACCAAGGGAAAAGAGTATTCAAAGAATACATAATGATAGCTGAAACTTCCCCAATTAGGCAAAGAATAGAAACTTACATCTTCAAGGAGCTGAGCACATCTCAAAGATGATACATAATCTAAGGCAACTCACATCTGGACGCCTGACCTGTGACATGTGAGTGCTGAGGACAAAATCAGGGAAGGGGCCTAGAGACCCCCGGAGGGATGAGAGAACCACCTTGGACTTCTCCCTTCCAACCAGGGAGCCCCCTGCAAGGTATGTCTGCTCCTCCCTCTCAAGGCTTCAGCGTGCTCCCTTATCCTTCCCCCTTCCTTTGTTGAGAGACAAGCTTTTCCTGGGTGTGTCCCTGCGGCCAAAGCCAGCGCCTGCCTTCTCCAATGACACTTTCTCTCAACGCTTGACAAACCTCGTATCTCCTGCCTCCTGCGTGGCTCAGTCAGTGAAGCGTCTTCGTTTTGACTTTTGGTTTCAGCTCAGGTCATGATCTCACAGTAGTGAGACTGAGCCCCGTGTGGGGATCTGTGCTGAGTGTCGATCCTGCCTGAGATTCTCTCTCTCTCTCTCTCTCTGCCCCTCCCCTGCTCATGCTCTTTCTCAAAAAAAAAAAAAAAAGTAAATCCATTAATTAGAAGGCAAAGATTTGCAGAGTGGATACAAAAGCAAGACTGAAGGCACCTGGATGGCTCAGTCAGTTAAGCAGCCAACTCTTTTTAAAGAAGAAAAACATTTTTAAAAAGTTTATTTATTTTTGAGAGATAGAGCGTGAGCAGGAAAGGTGCAGAGAGAGAGGGAGACACAGAATTCGAAGCAGGCTCCAGGCTCTGAGCTGTCAGCACAGAGCTCGATGCGGGGCTTGAACTCATGAACTGCGAGATTGTGACCTGAGCTGAAGTTGGCTGCCTAACCGACTGAACCACCCAGGCACCCCAAGCAGCCAACTCTTGATTTTGGCTTAGGTCATGATCTCAAGTTGGTGAGACGGAGCCCTATGTGGGGCTCTGTGCTAAGTGCAGAGCCTTTTTGGGATTCTGTCACCCTCTCCCTTTGCCCCTCCCCCGCTTGTGCACATGTGCGTGTGGGCGCGCGCTCTCTCTCAAAATAATCATTAAAAAAAGAGCATGACAATTACATGCTGTTTATAATAAACTCACTTCAAGTCCAGTGACAGCTGTGCTGGAGGAACACAACAGAAC
Organism: Suricata suricatta; assembly: GCF_006229205.1. Lineage (NCBI taxonomy): Eukaryota > Metazoa > Chordata > Mammalia > Carnivora > Herpestidae > Suricata > Suricata suricatta. Next base: position 102,220,196 of record NC_043701.1, on the reverse strand, counting down.
AGGACACATAATACAAATGGTGACCAAACACACGACGACACACAGCCACAAGCAGGGCGGCTTGGTTCATGTGTGGCCAGGTGCACTCTGGGGCACAGGAGATGTGGCGATGACCAGCATCCCTTGAGGACACATGACAGCTAGTGGACCTACCAGGAAGACACAAAAAAACCCTACCCCCACACCCCCAGCTCCTGGAGCCCCAGAACGCATGCGGCAGAAGCTGGTGGAGCGGGAGCAGGGAGGCCGGTCTGCAGGAGCGGCTGAGGGCTCGAGCGTCAGGGCCTCTGGATGGAGCAGCCACCAGATGTAGGAGGGCCCACAGGGTGGTCCGCCGAGCAGTGCAGGGTGACCCTGTGGCCAATGTGGGAGACGTTCCCCAAGACAGATCAAACCGAGGCCGTAAGGCAAGCGTCAACACGTTCCAAATAACTGAAATCACAAGGTTTGTATTCAGACCACAAGGGCCTCCCACAAAGTCAATCAGCAAGAGGAAAATTCCCAAACACTGGGAAGAAAACCAAGCTCGTAAAGGATCCTGGGTCAAACTGCAAGTGCCCCACACAGAATTGAGGGGCACCTCGGGGGGCTCAAGTGGTTGACTTCGGCTCAAGTCATGATCTAGCAGTTCATGGGTTCGAGCCCCCACGCCAGGCTCTGGAGCCTGAAGCCTGCTTCCAATTCTGTGCCTCTGTCTCTCTCAAAAATAAAACATCAAAAATTGAAATAGAAACACAGAACTGGATAAAAATAAAAACACGAGACATGAGAGTGTGTGGCCTGCGGCTAAAGCAGCACTGAGAACTGTATTTATAGCCCATCAGAGAAGAGGCAAGGCCTCCAAGGCATCGTAGGTCCCACTTCATGAAGCTTGGAAAGGAAGAGCAAAATAAAACCACAACAGGCAGAAAGAAGGAAATAATAAAGTCTGGCGCAGAATTCAGTGAAATTGGAAACAGGGAAAGAGAGGAAATCAATGAAACAAAGAAATGGTTCTTTGAAGAATTAACAAGATCCACAAACCTGTCACGAGGGCTGACAACAGTAAAAAGAGGGAAGACACAAATGACCACATGGGGAGTGCGCTAGGGGCTGGAAGGTTAATTCCAGTCCACCTGATGGGGCCGCCAGAAGCCTGGAAGCCAGGTCAGATGTTATTTCTGGGAGCACCAGAGTGACGCATGAAGTTGCAGAGGCAAGAGGAAAATTAAAACCCATCAAATTCCAGCAAGCAAGGTGAAAATAGATAATCGAATAGTCCTGTAACCGTGAAAGAAATTTAATATTTAATCTGAAAGCTCGCCCAAAGAAACTTTCAGGCCCAGATGATTTCACTGGAGAATTCTACCAAGTATTTAAAGTAGAATTAACATCAATTTAAAGCAGTTTCTGCCTGGGGCACTCGGGGGGCTCAGTCGGTTAAGTGTCCGAGTCTTGATTCGGCTCAGGTCATGATCTCACGGTGTGTGGGTTCAAGCTCTGTGTTGGCCTCTGTGCTGATGGTGCAGAACCTGCTTGGGATCCTCTGTCTCCCTGTCTCTCTGCCCCTCCCCTGCTCTCTTTCTTTCTATCTCTCAAAAACAAAACAAAACAAGACAAAAAACCCCTAAACAATTAAAAAACAATAAAGTAATTTCTGCCAGAAAACAGAAGAGGAGGGAATACCTCCTAACTCATTTCCTGAGACAATTTTGTTTTTATTTATTTTTTATTTGAGAGAGAGAGAGAAAGAGAATGGGATGAGCTGGGGAGAGGGGCATAGGGGACAGAGGTAGAGTATTGATTAGTATGCAGGCTCCATGCTGGGCACTGAGGTGGGGCTCGATCACACAACCCTGGAATCAGGCACTGAGCCCAGATCAAGAGCCAGACACTTAACCGGCTGAGCCCCCCACCAGGTGCCATGAGACAGGTTAAGTACTGTTACCAAAGCAAGACAAAGACAGCACCAAATACAAACCAACAAAACACTACAGCCATGAATTTAGGCACAAAAGTTCTCAATAAAATATTGGGAAATCAAATCCAACAATGTACAGAACAATCACACACCTATGAGCAGGTGTGCAGGGCGGCTCAGTGTGTGAGAAGCATTCAGTGTAATCCGCCAGGCCCACAAGCTGGAGAAGAGAACGCATGTGATTGTATCAATCACACAGTCCAACAGCTCTTCTGATTGTAAGACTTGTGGGCAAGTTAAAATTGACTTGATAAAAATCATATGTAAAAGCCTTACAGTCGCCGCCCTGCTGGGCACCAGAAGACTGAGCGCTGTCTGAGGCCAGGCCAGGACAAGGGCCTCCACTCCTGCCCCCATTTTCAGCACGGGGGTGCAGATTCTAGCCCCACAACGGGGCAGGCAAGGAAGTTAAGGCAGACAGGCTTCCAGAATGGAAGCATGAGGGGCTCCACTGGCCAACATTCCCGCAGAACTGGGGAAATCATTCGACCAACAGCTGAAGCTCCTGGAAGTGGTCTGATGTGCAAGTCAAACAGTGTTGAAGAAAATCTGTGCCAAGTTAGCAGGAAAGCAGAGGGTCCGTGGTATTTGGGCTCCTGCTCATCAAGGCAGAGACTCCACCCGATGGGAGGCCACAGAGCATAGCACCCGCCCCCCAGCCTTTCCTGTTCTGAGCTGACACTTGCTGCAGGGAGGTGCTCAGTCCCAGGCAAGTGCCACCAAGGTGGGGCGCCCTTCCTCTGTTTCACCTCCACTTGTGGGAGGGAGACTGTCTCTTGGGTGCGGTGTGCTGCAAGCCTGCCCCCACAGCCCCTCTCAAGGCCATGGCCCCAAGCCTCCACTGAGGGCTCAGCTCCCCACCGGGGGCGTCTCTGCCAAGCTTGCCTGGAGCCCCTCCTGGGCTGAGATTCTGCCAGACCGTGAAAGGGTGGCTCCCAGTTCCTTCCCGCGGGACCTGGCTTCACTTGCAGCTGAACATGGGGACACATCAACCTAAGCACCCTCGGGACAGTAAAAGATGTGGTCAAAGGCACTCTGGAGAAGACTCGCAGAGCCAGCGAGCCGCAGCCTGGACAGCAGGCCGGGCTGACTGGGGCACAGCCATAACCTCCCCCAGGAGAAGCAGCAGAGCTGAGCACTGCAGGGCAAGGGAGCGAGCTTCACCCAAACAACCGAGCCTGTCATCGAGCAAACGAGCAAACGACAGTAACAAGCCCCAGAGGAGAGGGGGTGCTGGGCCAGAACCCACAGTTGTTACAGTAGTTTATTTAAAATGCCCAATTGCCAACAAAACAAGACCAGGCACACAAAGAGGAAAGTCTGGCCCAAATGCTGGTGAGAAGGCCAGCAACGGATGCCCTGCGTCACAGGGAAAGACATCGAGGTGGCCATTCTAAGTATGTTCACAGCTAAAGGAGAGCATGATTAAAGAGGCAAAGGCAGGCCTGATGATGAGGTCGAAAGTAGAGAATATCCATCAGGGACAGAGATGATGACATTCACTTCAGGGGCTGAGCAGAAGATCTGAACGGAGAGAATTAGTGAACTTGAAGACAGACACAGGAGAGTATGCGAGCTGGAGAAGAGAACAGAAAAATGAACAGAGCCCCTGAGGGATGTAGAACACATTAATGGTGCCAGCACGCGTGGACTGGGCACACCAGGAGAGGGGAGCGCTCAGAGAAGGCCAGCTGCCAACATCCCAAGCTGAAATCACTCACACCACCATACAGGCTCCAGGCAGGGAAGGTGCGGACAGACCCAGAAACACACATATCATATAAAAAGGCAAAAATTCAAAGACAAAATCTTACAAGCAGCAAAAATCATTAGGACTGACACATTAGTTCAGCAACGTTGGAGAATTCAAGATCAGGATATAAACATCTGTGCTGACAGCGTGGAGCTTGCTTGGGATTCTCTCTCTGCCTCCCCCAACTCGTGCTCCCCCCTTACAGTAAGTAAATGTAAAAAATCAATTGTTGACCCCAAATAGCCAAAGCAGTCTTGAGAAAGAACATAACTGGAGGCAGCGCACTCCCAGATTTCGAACTCTACTACAAAGCAAATAAGTGATCAAAACAGTCTGGTCCTGGCAGGAGGCACAGATCAATGGAACTGAATAAAGAGGCCAGAAGTAAATCCACATTTATAGGGTCAATGAATCTATTGTATTTAAGATATTATTTTTTAATGTTTTATTTATTATTGAGACAGAGAGAAACAGAGCATGGGCAGAGGAGGGCAGAGAGAGAGGGAGACACAGAATCCTAAGGAGGCTCCAGGCTCCAAGCTGTCAGCACAGAGCCCAACGTGGGGCTTGAACCTACGAACCATGAGATTGTGACTTGAGCTGAAGTTGGCCGCTTAACTGACTGAGTCACTCAGGTGGCCCCCCCTTTTTTCCTAAAAATTTTTTAATGTCTTTATTTTATTTTGAGAGACAGAGACTGTTTTGGCCGGCGGGGTCAGTCGGCACGGGTTCCTGAGAGAGGGGGTGAGAGTGAGGTAGGGCAGGGAGCACAGAGAGTGGAGGCAAGGCTAGCGTTTCTGATCAAGCCATCATGCTTCTTTATTGAGAGACCACGCATGTCTTATATAGGTTAGAAGGTGGGCAGCTGATGTGAGTCAGTTGCTAGGAAACAAGGGCGGGGACTGCAGCGTCAGCACGCAGCCTGAGAGGCTAACAAGGCAGGCTTGGGAGGTAAACAAGAAGGCCTCAGCTAAAGGTGATAATGCAGCTCTTGCTGTGCTGGGAGTGATAATGCAGCACAGCTGTGCGGGTGGCTGATCTTGCAGGTCAAGGCATGTGTCTTTTCTTCTGGCAGCTCCCCACAAGAGACAGACAGTGAGCAGGGGAGGGGCAGAGAGAGAGAGAGGGAGATGCAGAATCTGAAGCAGGCTCCAGGCTCAGAGCTAGCTGTCAGCACAGAGCCCGATGCGGGGCTCGAACCCATGGACCATGAGATCATGACCTGAGCTGAAGTCGGACACTCAATCAACTGAGCCACCCAGGCACCCCATACCCCCCCTTTTTAAGGATTTTATTAAGTTTATTTGTTTACTTTCAGAGATCGGGAGAGCTCATGAGAGTTGGGGAGGGGCAGAGAGAGAGAGGGAGGGAGAGAATCCCAAGCAGGCTCTGCACTGTGGAGCCCAACATGGGGCTTGAACTCATGAACCGTGAGATCAAGACCTGAGCTGAAACCAAGAGTTGGAAACCACCCCCCAGGGGGCCCAATGAATTTATGGCAAAGAAGGCAAAAAGCCCATCTTTTCAACAAATAGTGTTGGGAAGACTGGACAGCTACATGCCAAAGAATGAAACTGGTCCCCTTTCTTACACCATACACAAAAATAAACTCAGAATGGATTAAAGACCTAAATGTGAGACCTGAAACCTTAAAAAATCCTAAAGCAGCACACAGGCAGTTAGTTGTCAGACTCTGGTCTCAGCAAGTTTATGGACCAGTCTCTTCAGGCAAGGGCAACAGAAGTCAGGATTGCATCAGGCTGAAAGCAAAGAGAACCTACGGAACGGGAGAATGATTTTCCAAATCATACAACAGATAATGGGGGTAATGTCCAAAATATATAAAGAACTTACACAACTTAATATAAACAACAACAACAACATCAACAACAAAATAACCTGATTAAAAAATGGTCCGAGGGGCCACCTGGGGGGCTCAGGCGGTTACTTGTCCCACTTTGGCTCAGGTCATGATCTCACGGCTTGAGTTCAAGCCCCACATCAGGCTCTGTGCTGACAGTTCAGAGCCTGGTACTTGCTTGGAATTCTCTCTCCCTCTCTCCCTTCCTTTTCTCTTGTGCTCTCTCAAAAATAAACATTTGAATGGGCGTTTCTCCAAAAAAGACCTGCAGATGGCCACCAGACGCATGCACAGGTGCTCCCCATCACTCACCATCTGGGAAATGCAGGTCAAAACCACGGTGACACATGGCCTCTCATCTGTCAGAAGGCAGCAAAAAATGACAGGTGTGTGTGAGGACATGGAGAGAAGGGACCCCTCGTGCACTGTTGGCTGGAATGTAAACTGGTGCTGCCGCTGTGGAAAATAGTGTGGAGGTTCCCCCCAAAATGATAAAATAAATTACAAATAAACCTAAAAAACAAAATGTACAAAATGGAAACGTGTATAGATAAACCAACTGTTGGCTACCACAGGAGGGAGGGGTTGGGCCAGTAAATAGATGAAGGGGATTAAAACGTACAAACCTCTAATCATAAAATAAATAGTTCACAAGTACGTAATGTAGAGCATAAAAAATACCATCAGTAATATTTTAATAACGTTGGTGACAGATGGTAACTAGACTTATGGGGATCATTTCATGATGTATAAAAATACCACAGGTGAGTTATGGTATGTGATGCATGCGAATTATATATACTCTGTTAACAAAAACCGTGGGGCATCTGGGTGGCTTAGTCAGTTGAGCATCTCCTGGTTTCAGCTCAGTAATGATTCCAGAGTCGTGGGACTGGACTCTGTGCTGAGAGTGGAGTCTGATTAAGATTCATTCTCTCTCTCTCTCTCCACCCCCCCCCCGCCCCTCTCCCCTGC
>NC_043701.1:102173672-102213547 GCF_006229205.1 Suricata suricatta | reverse complement strand
AAATAAACGGGCAAATCTGCAGGGATCAGAAGTCATAATGTTAAGGCAACACTCCCCAAACTGATCTAAGCCTTCCTTGCAATCAGAACCATAATCAGAACTACTTCATAATAGACAGGCTACTTTTTGTTATTTATTTAGAGAGCGAGCAAGCACAGGTACAAGCAGAGACAGGCAGAGAGAGGATCCCAAGCAGGCTCAGCGCTGCCAGTGCGCAGCCTGATGTAGGGCTTGAACTCACAAACCGCGGGACCAAGACCTGAGCCAAAACGGAGAGTCGGATGCTTAACCAGCTGGGCCACTCAGATGCCCCGATAGACTACTTCTAAAATTTATATGGAATTGCAAGGGACCCAGGATAGCCAAAACAATCTTGCAAATGTAGACTAAATTCCTGTGTAGTTCACGTAGACTGCTGCACTAGTTTTGGGTGTACAGTGGTTATGCCACACTTCTGCATATCACTCAGCACTCATCTCGAAGTGTAGGGATGCCTGAGGTCCCAGTTGGTTTCAGGTCATTATCTCAGTTTTTGGGTTCGAGCCCCATGTCGGGCTCTGTGCCGACAGCTCAGAGCCTGAAGCTTGCTTCCGATTCTGTGTCTCCTCTCTCTGCGCCTCCTCTGCTCATGCTCTCTTTCTCAAAAATAAACATTAAAAGAAAAAGTGCACTTAACCCCCTCCGCCCCACTTCCCCTCAGCTAACCATCTGTTCTCTATAGTTGAGTGTTTTTTTGGTCTTTTTTCCTTTGATCGTTTCTTAAATGAAAGACATCATATGGGATTTGTCTTTCTCTGACTTCTAAGCATATGTAATACCCTCTACACTCATTCGTGTGGCTGCAAATGGCAAGGTTTCATTGTTTGATGGCTAATATTCCACTGTGTGTCTGTGTGCGCGCGCGCGTGCGCACGTGTACTTTTACCCATTCATCAGCTGATGGACTCTGGCTATACCCATTTCGGCTGTTGGAGATAATCCTGCTGCAAACATTGGGGTGCACATATTCCTTTGACCTCATGTATTTTTGGTATTATTTGGGTAAATACTGGTATTGAAATTGTTAGATTGTAGGATAGTTCTACTTTTAACTTTTTGAGTTCCCTCCACACTGTCTCCCAGAGCAGCTGCATTCCCACCAGCAGTGCAAGCTGGCTCCCCTTTCTCTGCCTCCTGGACAACACTGGTTTGCTGTGTTGTCAATTGTAGCCATTCTGACAGGTATGAGGCAGTATCTCATTGTGGTTTTTATTTGTATTTCCCTGAAGAGTGATGTTGAGCATATTTTCATGTATGCTGTTGGCTGTCTGGTTGTCTTCTTTGGAAAAACGTCTGTTCATGTGTTCTGCCCATTTTCAACATCTTTTTGTTGTTGTCATTGGGGGCACCTCGGTGGGTCAGTTGAGCATTCGACTTTGACTCAGATCATGAGCTCACCGTTTGATTTTTTTTTTAATTTTTTTGTTTATTTATTTTTGAGAGACAGAGAGAGACAGTGTGAACAGGGGAAGGTCAGAGAGAGAGGGAGACACAGAATCTGAAGCAGGCTCCAGGCTCTGAGCTAGCTGTCAGCACAGAGCCTGATGCGGGGCTCGAACCCACAAACCGTGAGATCGTGACCTGATCCGAAGCTGGCTGCTTAACCGACTGAGCCACCCAGGCGCCCCTCACCGTTTGATTTGGAGCCCTCCACCAGACTCCCTGGCAGCATGGAGCCTGCTTCAGATCCTGTCACCCCCTTCCCACCCCTCCTGTTTGTGATCTCTCCCTCAAAAACAAGGCTTAATATATAAAAATTTATCTACTTTAAGAGAGAGACCAAGTGCACAAGCAGGGGAGGGACACAGTATTACAAACAGGCTCCATGCTGTTAGCGCAGAGCCTGAACTCACTAACCATGAAATCATGACCTGAGCTGAAATGAACTGGACGCTTAACTAGAAAGCCACCCATGTGCCCTGTTCTACCCATTTTTAAGTGGACTATTTGTTCTGCTTTTGGTGTTGAGCTGAATGAGTTCTTTACATTCTTTGGGTACTAACCCATCATCAGATACGTAATTTGCAAATCTCTTGTGTTCAGGCTTCCTTCTAGTTTTGTTGGTTGTCTCCTTAGCTGTGCAGAAGCTAAAGATGGAGTCCAGGACTCACACTTTCTAGTTTCAGAATGTCCTGCAAAGCAACAATCCAGAGAGACAGTCAGGTACTGAGAGCCCAGAACCCAGACGCCCGTGGCCAGCTGAGTTTCAACAAAGGTGACAAGGGCAAGAGAACAGAATGGTCTCAGCAAAGGTGCTGGGGCAACTGAAAAGTCACACGCAGAACAGAGCTAATTGCACACCAGATACATTCACTCACTCGAGTGAAGAAATCCGTAAGGGCAAAATTAAGCAATAAAATTCTTTGAAATAGTCAAATTCTTCAAAGAAAACAGGTGTATTTCCATGACCTTGATTCACCAAAGGACTCTGACAGGACGGACAGCAAAGGCACAAGCAAAGCCAACCCAGTGGAGGTAGGCAAAGCGGAAAGCTTGCTGTTCGAGGGCCACCACCGAGACAGTGCAGACAGGACCCACAGAACGGGAGAAGCCTTTGCAAACCACTTCCGACAGGAGAAGAGGTCTGAACGGAGAACTCCAACCGCTCAGTAAGGTGACGGAAAGGAGTCCTGGGCATAGAGTCGCGACAGGGATTTCTCCGAAGATCACAGAAGCCGACGAAGCACAGCGGATAAGAGCCCTGGTCGTCATGGAGACCAGTGCTGGAGTTAGCATCACGGTGTGCGCTGGGATGCTGGGATGAGAGCTCTATGGTGTTGGCCATCGGGAAGATGCACAACCTCTGGAGCCGCCAGCCATCTGTGAGGACATCTGGCTTTCCTTCTGCGGGCAGGAAGGCCCAGGACGGCACAGTGACTCTGGAAGAGCCAGGCAGCTCAAGCTCCTGCACAAATGCATGTGATGGCATTTGCCCCAGAGAGTGGAGGCTCCCACCACCCTTGCCTGTGGGGCGACCAATCCCCTGCAGGAACATGAAAGGACCAGCACACAGACCCCTGGACGAGCCAGGGCAGACCCAGCCTGAGGCCCGTGCAGACCCCTCTACAGAAAGCTCTCAAAACCATAGTAGAAACAGAGAGCAGGTTGGTGGTCTCCAGCAGGGAGAGGTGTGGGTGTGAAGGGCAGCACGAGGGGTCCTTGCACAGGGGCACTAGCCTTGTACGTGGACTTCTACTCCCTTTGGTTTGTTCTGGTGACATGTACTAGTTCTAAATGTCACCACTGAGAGTGATAAAGGACACATGAACCACTGTAATGTCTCATGACTACAAACAGACTTGAGTGTCTCTAGTGGAAGCTGGTGGTCTCAGGTGGACGGGACTAGCTCACATGTCCTCTGTGGGATGTCCCTGAGCCCTCCTGAACAGGCCCCGCACCCTGACACTCGTCCATGCCCGTCCTTCCCTGTGTGATGTCCTCCCTGCTTGCACGTCTTGCCTGGGCCTGGGGTCACTGGCTTCAGAGTCATCTCTGCTGCCCCTCCGACATGTGCAAATGACAAGTGCCCAGAGAACCCCCTGTATGCCGATGCCCGTGTGAGCTGCAAGGTTACAGGAGACTGGACTAGCTCTTCCGGGGGGACCACTTTGGAGTGGCCCCTCTCTGAGCTGCTGGGGGCAAACGGCAGCATGTGGCAGTCACCTTCTTGACTGTTCTTCCAGTGAAGGGCAAGGGACAGATTCCTGGCGGGGATGGAGGCTCGGGCTGCTTGGGCACCGGGCATGTCCCCCAGGTCTGGACGTGATGGCAGCTCTACCTTGTGAGCTGAGTCTACCCATCTTCCGCTCCAGTCAGTGACTGGAGGTCCTTGGGGGTCCCCCCACTCACCTGAGACCATAGGCAGGAAGGGACGCCTGTGGTCAGTATCCACACCAAGATCAGAACCCCAAACCATGTGCTCAAAACCCTACAGGCCTGACCCAGGAAGGTTCTTGTGACTCAGAGGGTGGAATCCCAGGACCCCGGGGGCGGACCGCACGGTGTGAGCATCAGGCCAGGCATCGATGGTGACAAAGTCCGGGACGCCTCCTAGTGTGGACACCGAGGACACCGGCAGTTACTGTTTATTGCGCATAAAAGGGCGGGAACTGCTGGCCAACTCCCGGGGTGCAGCACAGGCCACTGGCCTTGTCACTTGGCCAGCTCCTCCGCCACGGCTTTTCGCATCTTGTCCTTGAGGTAGGCGCCTTTCTGCCACTCGGACTTGAGCTCCAGCCACTCGTAGTAAGGGACCTGCAGGGGGTGGGGGGCACCTCTGCTCTGCCTGCTGCTCCACTCCCACACCCCCTGCCCTCCAAACCCAGAGGTGCTGACTGTGGCTGCGGAAGGAGCTGCTGGGGCCACAGCCCCCAAGCCAGGGATCTGAGGATCCGTGGGGGCTTAATGACAACGGTTTACTTTTTTTAAGTTAAAGAGAAAAAAAAAACCCTTAACAAACCACCAAAAAACTACTACAAGACATAAACGTGACAAAACGCTCACATGGTGGCCGTGAGCGGGCACACGTGGGGCGCAGACCTGCTCTGAGAGCCGTGAGCAGGCACCCCAAAGCCGTGGCCTCGGGGAAACCACGAAGCTCCAGGCTTCCCTTTCTCTCGCATGAGGGGCCCGCCCGATGGTACTCACGTCCACCACCAGGAAGCCGGCGGCCAGCACATGACGCCGGGCCAGGGCGAAGCGCCCCAGCAGCTCTCTGCTCCGGCTGTTGAAGTTGGGGAACTCCCAGCGCAGGAAGGCCAGCCTGGTAGGGGAGCAGAGTGCTAGGTGTCCTCCCAGGGGAGGGGGTGAGGGGATGGGGGCACCAGAGAAGGGTCAGGGTTCACAGGCGGCCGCAGGTGATGTCACCTACCTCTTGGCCCCAGGGGGCAACGGCTGGGTCCCGGAGGGAGGAGCGAGATGCGGGGCCACGGAGTCTCTCAGGGGCAGGAACTGGCCGTCTGTGTCCAGCAGCACCTCAGCATCTAGGGAGGGGCACAGGTGGACATGGAGGGAACTGTCTCCGGGGCACAGATGGAAGGAGCCCCATGGCTGCGCCATGAGGGGAGTGTGGGGAGGGGGGCCTTACCCAGAACCCAGCCGTACTGTGTGGCCACCGCGAAGCTGCCCCTGCTGTGGTTTCCCAGCAGCCCCCGCAGGGAGTCCTGCAGCTCCTTCTGCAGGGGTGTCATCTTCCCATCATGGGCCGAGAGCTGGGGGGCCCAGGCTGAAGCTGGCGGCAGGAGGGGGCCCGTGTACTCAGGGTGCTCCAGCTGGGCGGTGGCATTGATATGCAGCAGCTTCTGGAAGGTGCTCTGGTCCTTCGGGGACCCACTGCCTGAGGGAGATTAAGAAGGGAGGGTGAGCTGGAGGCTGATACCAGGCCGGAGAAAGAGAAGTGGGCTGGGGACAGTGAAACCCTCCCCCCCAAGGGACTCTCAACTTGGCATTGCCAGGGGCAGAAACAAGTGGTCACATGGGCCATGCACAGAGGGGCAGAAGCCATCCAGGTGAGTTCCAGGCGCTGTCTCACTGCTCTGAGGCTCCCTCCCCACCCCACCAGAGGCTCCCGCAAGCTACCAGAAGCTTCCAGAAGCAGGAGGCGGCCCAGGTGGGGGCGGACTCTGCATTGCTCAGGAAAAAAGACGCCCCTGCGCTCACCCAGGAACCGGGTGTGCAGTTCAGGGTGGAGCACGGTCCGCAGCTCCGCCTCCTGCACCTGCTGCAGCACGCATAGTGCCCACACAACATCCACCTGCAGGGCTGGGTGCAGGCTCCTCAGCTCGGACCCCAGCTTCTCGTGAACCTGGATGGGGAGGGGTGCAGAGAGGGGGCCCTGCTCAGCGGCCATGTGCCTCCCTGGGTCAGCAGTGGTCAGGACGCCACAATGACTTGCCCACACGGAGGCCAGAACAGCTACAGAGAGCATTCCTGGCTGATGCTCTTGGTGAGGCTTAGAGCCCCCACCAGCAGAAAGTACCAGAAACACTTCCTCACCCAGGAACAATGGACAGCACAACACGCAGCTGGAATTTCCTCTGGCCCCTTCAAGCAGCAAGGGCACAAGATCACAGGTCCCCGGGGACAGGGATGGATTTCTGGTCTCAAGAGGACTTGCGGAGGACACAAGGGGGTGCAGTGTCCCTGCGGAGGCCCAGGGTCACACCTGGTGGCCACATGGGATGTCTCACGTCTGTGTGGGTGTGCTCTGCAGGGTGGCCCACACACTGCTCAGCCTCTCCAGGCCTCTAAAGCAGCCTGCCAAGGGCTCGGAGCATCAGCAGGCAGGTAAGGGAGCAGTAAGACCCCCCCCCCCCAGCCCTGACTGTGGGTAAGTGAGCCAACTAACACCTTCCATCCCACTCACATGGCCACAGCAGGTATGTTGGGATTTCATGTCTTTTGTCCCCACACCATCCCCATGACACAGGGCTCCAGTTCCTCTCGCATTCCCAAAGCCCCAGGCCAGGACCCCTCCCACTCCTGCCTCCACATGTATGAGTGTGTGTGTGGGGGAAACAGGTGCACGGATCGTACCAGGCTGAAGAACCGGTCCTCTTGCTCGGGACGGAAGTTCAGGTGCGCGAAGGCCAGAAGCACGTTGCACAGGTGGGGCACGGTGACGGTGTGGGCTAGGTCTAGGATGTGCTGGGCCAGGTGGGGCAGGAGACAGAATGAAAGAGGCCCGCCTGCAGGGCCCACAAGCCCTAAACTGGGTGGCGGGCCAGACCTCGCCCTGCCAGCTGCCCCCACCCAAAGGCTGGTGGTGGTGTTACAGATGCCCTGGTGCGGTCATGCGGCCTCAAGCTGCTGCAGGTAAGATAAGTGTCTTCCCTCGTGGTTTTGGAGGATGGAGGTTTATAGTGTTCTGAGCAGATTCTGGGTCTCACTGTCCACACCATGCCCTGTTATAGCTACCCGAAGATGGATGGAAACTCCTCCAGAGCTCAGTGACACAACAGACCCCGTCCTCACCCACCATCTCCACTACCCAGAGTGGCTGCTCCTCCCCGAGTACCAGCTCTCCTTGCCCAGGGCGGCCATGCCTCCCCAGGGTCTGCCTGGCTCACCTGGGCAAAGGCCTCGAATAGGGGCGGGCTGAGCCACTTGAGGAGGGCGAATGACTTGGCGCAGCGGGCTACCTCACCGGATGTCAGGCTGGGCACGTGGGGCAGCAGGTCGGCAGCCAGGCGCTGGAACACCTGGGTCTGGTGGAAGCCAAGTTTGCCTTCGGGACAGAGTGACCCCAGGGGTGACCAGTGAGGGTGGGCAGGCTGCCTTGGGGCCCACCTGGCCTCCCCACCCTGGCCTCGAGGCCTGGAGGCTTGGTGTTGGTGACTGAATTTATCCCTGAGGCCCAGCACAGAGGATCAGGGCCCATGAGCCACGGCATTTCTGTGGCAGCCTTTTGGGCCGGTGCCTGCCATGGCCTGGCGGGCACCGAATTTGACACGGCTGCGACCAATGCCCCCTGCCTGCTGCTCCCTGTGGGAAGGGCTCACCGTAGGAGTAGGCCAGGTCCAGGAGTGTGCCTTTCGTCAGCAGGAAGGGCTTCTGGACCAAGTGGTAAGAGACAGCGCGCAGCAAGGGCACTGACCGCCGGTTCTGAGCCGCCAGCGTCACCAGCACCTTCCGCAGCTCGTCGGGGCCGAAGCGCTCCACCAGCTCCAGGCACTGTCAACCACAGCCTGCACGGTCAGCACAGCGGCCCAAGCCGGGGGTCCTGCGTGGTACCCCCCTGCAGGACAGCAACTGGACCTGAGCTAAGCAGGGACCCTGCTGTGCTGGACCACTCGGTTCCCCGCCAGGGTGCCCTTGGGCCTGAGAGACCCTGTCTGCAGCCAGATTTATCCCCGGGTCCCAGGGTGGGGTCCCGGGGCCCATGAGCTGCAGGGCTTGCTGTAGCAGTCACCTGGGCCATTGGTGATAGGAATGGGGGCCAAATTTGACATGACTGCGGGGCACATGGCATGGCATGTGGAAGTGCCCATCTCCTTGCAGTACCTTGTCCTCCAGGCGGTTCATCAGTGGCTCTGAGAGGTGCCCGGTCTTGGCCATCAGGGCCACCGCTGTGCGGCCATCGTCGATCTCCGTCCAGCGCCGCTCCAGATGCACCAGCAGCTCGGCCAGCAGCTCTGGGGATCCTCGCTCCTGCATGTGCACGGCGCTGGACTCGGCCAGGAAGGCCAGGTGCTTGTACTTTAGCCTGCGCAGGCGCCAGCGCACCTCCTGCTCCACCGAGCGCAGCTCCCTGCAGGCTGTGGGCAGCGCCAGCGCGTACAGGCTGCGCAGCAGCTTCACGAGCACCCCGTGCCACACAACACCTATCTGTGGGGACAGGGGGCAGTCAAGGCTGGGCCGTGTCTGCAGCCCACCACCAAGTCTACCCCCCGCACCACCTGGTCAGCCGTGCAGGGTCACCTGTGAGCCAGGCCCCCGCGCGGGAGGTTCCCCTAGAGGGGTGACCACAGAGACCCAGCTGTGACTCTGTGCGCCCAAACCCACGCAAAACCGCGGAGTCCAGAAGCCGGGGGAAGCATGCGGGACAGACTCCAAGTTGAGTTTTGTGAACCAACTTGCCCTGTTGCTTTTAATGATGACAACGGTTAGGTGTCACAGACACGCTGGCCCTTGTCCTGGAGACAGCGGCCACATCAAGTCAGACAAACCCCGAACACCTTTTCTCCCCTAAAGCAGTTCTAAATCTTCTAAGAACATGGTCTCTCAGGAACGTGACCCCCACAGAGCACGCCCAGGCGCCAGCACCCTGCAGCCCCCCCCTCCAGGGCTGCGGCCGACATCAGCCAGCCCGAGGGAAAACCCCCGGCGCATGAAGCTGCGTGAAAAATGCTTGATATGCAAGCAGAGAGAGTCCTGGTGCCAGAGTCCTGCCTACCCTATGCTCCCCAGTGAAGGGAGGGGCTGGGCGGCCACCTGCTGTCACCGGCCGTGTCAGACACGGTGAGGCTTCATGCCTCGCTCCACAACGTCCCCAAAGCCCCAGTGCACATGCCAGAGCCTCCCTTCTCCTGGGGGCCTGCCAGTTTGTTCCCAGCATGTCACGGCTTGGCGCAGACCATGGCCTTGCACTGACAGGCTGTGGCAGAGGCCCACAGGGGACCCAGAAGCCCACGGTCCAGGCGCGGCTCCATCCGCCGCACCACACTCTGCCCACTTGGGATGTGCTAGGGGGGCTGAGTGCAAACTGGGAAGTTGGTGTGTGAAGGTCTGGGGAGCTGGAGAAACGCATGCTCTGTGGCAGCAGGGACACTTTTAAAAAGAGACCCTACCCTGGTCCCCATCCGCCTTGCCCATACTCTGTTCCCAGTCTGCTTCCTGCTTATGAATCTGTTGCAATGCTCACTCTTGTCTCCCAGAAATTGCTTCGGTCACGTGTGCGCACGTGAAATGTTCAGTGACCAACGATTACAGGCTTACAGTCTCAGCACAAGAAGAGACACGATGAACTCCCACCAGCTACAGCTTCAGTGGGAAGCAAACTGGTGCCGTGACCCAGCACCCCCCTACACTGCATAACTGAAACCAGGGGTTCTATGATGAGACCCCCCCTCCCCAGCATTTTCTCCATTGCCCTATCTCATTCGTACCAGCCGGCCCCGTCCACTGCTCTCACAAGCCTCCAGTCTGGGAAACACCATTACTGCAAGCACCAGCCCGATCCGGCCTCTCCTCTCCACTGTCTCGGACAACTGGACACCGGGTGCCCTGCTCAGTGTTGGAAGCATGGCTTCGTCCCCGCAGCATGGGCCAGGGCAGGGAGCGAGGGCCAATGCATGGACCCTCTGCACCAGAGCGGACAGCCTGCCTGATGGAGTCTGTCCTCAGCCAGCCCAGTGATGGCCTGCGGTCTGTCCACCTCTGCACTGCCCCCAAACTCAGCTGAAGGTCTGAATGGCTAGATGACCTGCCCAGCACCTGAGATCTCCCATCAGTCACCCCAAACCCCATGCAGCCACAGGAGTGCGCCCACGGCAGCGGGACCACGCAAGCAGGAGTGCCTGGCAAGGGCATGAGCACCTGAGCAATCAGGTGGACCTGCTGCAGCTCCTAGCATCCTGTGTGCTGCTGGGGGGACGGCAACGTTCACCTAACAGGGCAGCTCTGGGATCGATGGGGAGACAGCAGGCAGAAGCAGTCTGGAATCCAGGAAATAAAAACTTATCACAGGATGGAGAGAACTAAGCAGGAGAGAGCAGTTCCGTCTATACCCGGAAAGTGAATGGCTTATTTGGACTCCGGTGCCATGGTTTTCTGCATGGTGAACCCTCAGAGAACATTCTAGAGACCCACCTGGCTGTTGACGAGATGGAGAAGCTGCTGAAAGCGGGCATCCTGCACAAGCGAGGCTCTGTCTTCCGGCTTGTCAGACAGCAGGCGAGAGAGCTGGGTGAGCACGAGGGCCGCGTGGTTCTCTTGCAGGCAGCGACCGCCACCGAGCAGCTCCAGGAGCTCCTCTGGCTGGGTGGCCTTCTCGATGAGCCGCTCCACCTCCCGGTGCCCTGGGTAGGGGGCGGACGCCTGTTCCTTCTCTACAAGCCCCGACAAGGGGCCTGAGAAGTGAGAACTGAGGCAGGGGGCCGAGAAAGTCAGAGTCCTGGGTGCCACGCTGGCAAGCGGCAGTCGGCTGCCTGGAGCCACTGCAGGGGCCAGAAGGGTGGCCTCTCTCAAGAGGCACGCGCATCGCTTCACCAGGCGGGCTGCCATGGTGGCCTGGGTGGCAGGGAGGAAAGATTCCTAGCGGGCAGGTACAGGTCCAAAGCCCTGAAGAGGAAAAGGAGAGAAGGGCAATGCAGATGAGGCTCCTGAGTCAGAGACCCGAGAACAGGGCAGATGAAAATGTTGCTGCCGCTCTCCTGCTCGCTCTCCACACCAGAAGGGACCTCTGCTCTCTGTCTGTCCCTGGGGCGGGGCAGCATGGAACCAAATGCCCAAACTCGGAGCATTACGGCTAAGGCCGGGAAATCGCCTATGGGGTGGTTCAAACATTCAGATTCCCCACACCGGGTCCTGGGCTTTTAGGTGGGAGTCTCCGCAAGTAGTGACTGGACATTGTCCTTCCTTTTATTGCCATCCCGCAGCCTCACAATGACCTCCTGAGTTTCCCTCCCTCCTCCCAACAGCCCCTGCATCTTCAGTAGACCCAGTCCGGGCAGCTGGCCGCCTCTCCCCCCAGCACCCACGAAATCACCCGTCCTCTTCCCACACCCAGGCAGGACGTTACCTCCTAGGGAGTGTGTCACATATCCCGATATTGTTCAGTCTTGTCCGAAAGGGCGACCAAGCGACCGGGTCTGCCCGCCTGCCAAAGCAGAGAGCGTGTTGGACCTTCGGCTTCCCGGAACTCGGTACGCGGCCGGCGCATTTCCCATGTACGCCTGCGCATTATTGCAGCTGTAAAAATCTTAGTCTAATTACACAATGTAAGAGGCTTAGGAAGAAGACCCGCTCAAAGGCAACAGCCCCGCACCCGCAGAGTCCCGGCGGCGGGGAAGCCGGAAACGGTCCCCACCCAAGGCACCCTAAGAGCTGGGGAGCGAGCTGCGGTCCAGAAGCCCAAACGGGTTCCACCAGCCCCAAAGCTCGGCCCGCAGATGCAGACACCGCACCCATCCCAAAGCGCGGAGGCCGCTCGCGGAGACCCGAGGGTCTGCTCGCCGCCCGCGGGGCACCACGCCGGGCCCGGGTGGAGGTGCGCGCACGCGCACGGGCGGGAGCGGCTCCTTCCCCGCCCCCACACCCCCCGCGCCGCAGTCCCCACCCTACCCCCACCCCCCCCCCTGGCAGCCCAGGACCCTGACCCTGCCCTCCCCGCCGAGTCCCGGAGAGCCCGTCAGGTCTTTTCTACTTGGCCACGCCTTCCGTCCCTCAGCACCCACACCCTGCAGCCCCTTCCCAGCCGCCGGGAGACCTGAGCTGCTGCCGCAAGCGCAGCCACTGACCTCCATGCGCCCCAGTACCGTCCTCGGACCACGCCACCCGGCGCGCTCGTCACGTCACTCGGAGCGCCGCCGGAAGCGAGCCTCGGCGCGCTCCGCCCGGCCGGAAGTCACGCCCGCTACCCTTTCCAGTCCCGTGTCGTTTTTTTGCTAGGGCTCACAGTAGGCGACGGGGGAACGGGGAGAGCGTTGGACAGTTCGGGCGGGGCGGGAGGAGAGGAGAACGGGGATCCCGGGAGCCGTGGCTGGAGGCTCGGCGACCTCCAGCCTGCACCCCAGCGTGTGCGGAGGCTGCGGGGTGCACCGCGTCCGGGGAGGTCTGAGGTCTTGCGGAAATGCAGGCAGTTTGCCCTCATTTTGCCGGAGTTTTGCATTTTTAAAATCTGGAATTCTGGAATTTTATGTGCAATCATGATTTTTGGGCGAATTGACGTTTAATTTTTAAAGAATTAAAGTGCGGGTAAGCCAAGCACACGAGGCACTTGCAGTCTGTGTGTGGGTTGGATTTCCCTTCCTGCCATGCTTTTTCACTTTCCGTGGAATTAGTAATTGTCTTGATTTTTGTTTGAGATTCCGCGTGTATATTGATGTGGGAAACAAAGGCAAGAGAAAAATCAAATTCCCTTACTGCCTGTGGACAAGTCCTTGAAACAGGCAGAGTGATCTCCCTCCTTCCCTCCTTCCTTCCTTGCTTCCCTCCTTCCTTCCCTCCCCTCTTTCCTACCCTCCCTTCTCTCCCTTCCCTCCCTCCCTTCCTTTCTCCCTTCCCTCCTTCCCTCCTCCCTTTCCTGCTTCCTTCCCTCCTTCATTCCTCTTTTTAATTTCTCTTTTGTTTTAATTTCTAGAAACTTGTATCTTTTCATGATTTCTTTGTTTCCTCAACAATGTCTCCGAGGAGGGGCACCTGGGTGGCTCAGTCGGTTAAGCCTCTGACTTCAGATCTCACGTTCGTGGGTTCGAGTCCCGAGTCAGGCTCTGTGCTGACAGCTAGCTCGGAGCCTGGAGCCTGCTTCCAGTTCTGTGTCTCCTCTCTCTGCCCCTCCCGCCCCAATGCTCTCTCTCTCTGTATCAAAAATAAATAAGAAACATTAAAAAAAACCCCAATGTATCCGAGGAACCTGCTTTCTTTTGCTGGAGAATGGTCCAGAAACAAAATTCAGCCCCTGTGAAAGCACTTTTGACTTGGGACCATCTGTCCTGTCTCCCTGGCTCCTGACATGTCTGGCACGTGGCAGGTGGCTTCAGTGTGCCTGAGTCAGGGCCAGGCTGATGAGAAGCGTTCACCGTGCTGAGGAACTCTGGTCTTTGTCTCCTTCCAGAGCCGCTTCCAAACCAGCAGGTTCCTGGATGATGCAGGTGCTGTGTGTTATTTGCAAGGAGTCCTTTCTCATGCCTGAATCTGTGTGGATGCGGTCCTAGGTGGCACACGACAGGAGCTGTTGGCCTGGAGCCAACCATATGGTTACAGCCTGGGGACTGAGCTGGTCAACAATGGCTTCATCATGATGCCTGTTAGTGGAAGCTTCAAGAAAACCTGGACATTAAGGCTCAGGGAGCTTCTGGATTGATGACATGTGGACGTGCTGGGAAGTGGGGCGCCCCAGCACAATGGGGACAAAGGCTCCCGCATCCCCGCCTCCACCTTCCATGTGGTCTTTGTCCCCGCCTCCACCTTCCATGTGGTCTTTGTCCCCGCCTCCACCTTCCATGTGGTCTTTGTTGGGCTTTGCCAGTTCGTGTCCTTTATCACAGGCTGTGATCTCAAGTGTTGTGCTTTCAGAGTCCTATGGGTCATTCTCACACTTACGGGGCTGTGGGGTTCATGAGTCCCCAGGCTTGGAGCTAAGTGAGTCATGGTGCAGGGTGGGTGTCTGTGGTTGGGGCAGCCTGGTGGGAACGGGGGAGGGCTTAGTCTCAGAACCACAGAGGGGCTCTGGGGTGCCCCTGTGGGGTGTTGGGGGGGGATGAACTGGCTGCCTGGGAGTGGCACCCATGAGGAAACTCACTGCAAGTGCACTTGCCTTCTGTACCCGTGCGGCTCAGCGCCATGCACCAGCCATGGAGAGAGGCTGTGCGACCTCTGAGCCCCAGCTGTCTCTGCAGGCTCCACTCTGCTCCTGTCCCCATGCCAGCAACGCCTTTCAAAGGGGTCAGACCCCAGAGGGCCAGGGCCCTGAGTGCCAGGTGGACAGCCCGGAGCTCCCAGAGAGCTGTGTGCTTTGTCCTCTCACCCCCCACCAGAGGCGCCTGGGACAGACAGACAAACGGGCAGAGACACATGAAGCTGAGTGCATTTTTATTAGCAGCAGGTAGGAAGCATCTTGGGCTTTCAGGATCCCAGAGAGAAGATCCTCATCAATCAGACTTGGGCCGGTCACTCCTGGCAGCCAGGGGGTCCTGGGGCAGTCCTTCACTGAAGAGGGTCCTCTGCAGGGGACACTGAGGCCTCAGAGGTGCAGGGTGGGGGCAGGGGAGGGACGGGCACTGTACGCAAGTGGGCAAGCCAGCTCCCCACACCCAGACCTCCCTGGCCCTCACCAGAGCCCGCAGGGAGGCAGGTAGGTGGGGGCACGCATGGCCAAGAAGCAATTTCCCAGGTTCCCATCATGTTTTCTCCCACATGGGAGCCGAGCTGCCTCCCAAGGTCAATTGGCAAAGGCACAAACTCTGCTCAGGTCTGGCCCAAGTCCCGTCTCCCAGCCCCAGCAGCCTGGGCGTGTCCTGGGGGCGGGGCAGGGCGCTCACCTGCTATGGGGTCTAGACAGCGCAGGGTGCACACGCTAGGACAGCACTTCTTGCTCCCCTCACACTGGCTGTCCGAGGAGCAGTCGGTGGTCTCCGTGCAGGGCTCAGAGGACAAGGGGACCTGCACCTGGGGGCAGGAGCCAGTCTTCTGCAAAGGTGCTGCAGAGACACAGACCAACCCTTTAGGCCCAGGCAGCCCTCCCTACTGCTGGCTCCCAGGCTCCCCATCTCCACAACCACCGGATGGCTGCCGGTGCCCTCAGGGAGGGGATTTGAGGGGTGCCGCATGGCCGGGCCAGCAGGCAGGTGGGTTCACTACCTGGTGGAGTTTAGGGGGCTATGGGGCAGGTCACTGAGAGGGGGTGTGGATGGTTTCTCCCTCCCTCAGACAGGGCCTGGCGTGGGGCACAGGGGCGGCATGTTACCCATGATGGGGACCACGCAGGAGCGGCTGCAGGGGCTCGTGGGACAGCATTGGGTGCCTTGGGGACAGCTGTCATCGGTGCAGGAGACGATGCACGAGTCCTCCTCTGAAGAGCTGAGCTCCGGACATGTGGCCTGCCCTGCGCATGGGACAGGCAGGTGGGTAGGTGGGGGCTGCTGGACTGCTTCCCTGGGGCTCCAAGGATGGGAACCCAGCACCCCAACGTGCCAGTTCGTGGAAGAAAAAGCATCTGCTGGAGTGTGACCTGCCCCAGGCCTACGGCAGCAGGTGGGGTTAAGACGCAGGGGGCCAAGAACAGCCACCCCCCATGCTGTTAGCTGTCCCACAGTTGGGGACAGTGGTCTGGACCCGCTGGCATTGGGGTCTCCAGGCAGTGCACTGCCCTGCCCCTCCTCTGCTCTGCTCCTCCGGTCCTGGTGCCATCCTGGTTCGAGTCAGGGATGCACCTGGAAGACAGGGAGGTCGGGAGGGCCCTCCTGGGCGCCTCCAGGGGCAGCAGCTCAGGCCTACCTGGCACAGTGAAGGTGGGGATGGAGGCCACGGCCAGGGCGGCCTCCAGGGCGAGCAGGGCCAGGGCCAGGCTGGCAAGACAGCGCATGGTGGCGGGTGGCAGGCTGGTGTCAGATGTGGATGTGGGCTGAGGCCCCAGCCTGGCTTTGAAGGAAAGGTGGTAGTGGGTGGAGCGGTATGCGGGGAGGGGCCGGTGCCTTGCCAGCTGCCCTGGGGCTTCCGCCTTGGACCTGCCCGAGGTTGGGCAACCGCTGTGCCAGGGTCATGTTTTAAAATTTAGAAAAGTTCCTGCTAAGGTGGGTGAGTCCTCTCTCTTGTGAAAGCATCGAGTTTACCGCGAGGGTCAAGCGGAGAAAGGACCTGCGGGGCGTGATGCTCGGGGGGGATGTGTGGGCGTCTTGGTTCCCAAAACTGTGTTGCGTTTGGGGGTGTTGCTGAGACAGGACATTTTTTTAAAAATGTTTATTTGTTTTTGAGAGACAGAGACAGAGAGCGAGGGGTGGGGCAGAGAGAGAGGGAGACACAAAACCTGAAGCAGGCTCCAGGCTCTGAGCTGTCAGCACAGAGCCTGATCTGGGGCTTTATCTCACTAACCGTGAGATCATGACCTGAGCCAAAGTTAGACGCTTAGCTGACTGAGCCCCCCAGCTGCCCCGAGACAGGACATCTTGAACGTTCTCATCACAAGAAAAGAACATTTGTGAGGAGGTGACGGAGGTAACTAGACATTGCGGTGATCGTTTCCCAGGTTTGCAAACATCAGTCACCTGCAACCAATCTCACGTTGTGCATCAGTGATGTCCACTAAAAAAAGGTAAAACAGAACAGAAGACTGCAGGGTAGAGGATGGGAAAAGCGGGACTGGACTGCCCTACAGGGCCACGGAAGACTCGCCCTTCCTGCACTGGGAGGGGCCCAGCTATGGGGGCAACTGCAGGGCACACTCTGTCTCTCTTGTGGTGCCTTTCGTCCCTTCTAGAACTTTCTAGGAGCAGTGTGCTGTTTCTGCGCAGTGTCGTCACTCAGAAGGGCTCTTCCCAGAAGGTGTCAGGGCAAGACTTGTCCTCATCCTCAGAGGGGGCAGGGCAGCAGGCTTCCTGCATCCTCCTTCCCTGAGGGCCCGGGCAGGGAAGGGGCCCCAGGGCAACTGTGGGCTAAGGCTGCCTGGTCCAGGCTGCACTCCTTGGCCTGGCCCCCTGTCCGATGGCCTCCACCTTGGATGGCACTCCCCTGGGGCCCTCACCTTGTGCTTAGTGCTTTTCCAGATGCTTCAGCCCAGAAACTTCCACTCGGGCTCAGGTGCCCCCAGGACCCTCTCCACAGAGTCCTGGGGCCTCAGCTCAGGCCCCACCCAGGTCAGCTACCAGGAGGACCCTGGCCAGAGACGGTGACCTGCAGCCTCTCTGTGCTTTTTCAGGCTGGCAGTTCATGGGATGTTTCCCCAGCAGAGCCTGATATGGAGGCAGTGGACAGGCCTGAGGCAGAGGACCGGGCTGAGGAGGAGAGGGGTGGGAGGCCAAGGTCACTCACTGGAAGGCCCTCTGCTGGCCCTTCTGCCTGCTCTCTGTGCCTCCCTTACACCAAGACTCGGGCTCTGTCTTGCCTGGACTCTGGGTCTGAGGTCAGGTGGACATCCCCTGCCCCCGGCTCCCCAGGATGTGGTCCTTGGCTTGTGGGACCTGTGGTGACAAGTCCCTTCCTCCAGGAGCACTCGCAGCTCCTGAGCCTTCCTACATTGGACCTCTCCCTCCTCTGCCCTTCCCTTCGCTTTCCCTTCCCTCTTCCCTCCCCTCTCCCTCCCTCCCCTCTCCCCTCCCCCTTTCCTCCCTTCTCCTCTCTCCTTTTCCCTTCCTTCTCCTTCCGCCTCTAGTCTGCCCCCCCATCTCCTCCCTCCCTGTCCCTCTCCTCTCCCCCTCAGTGCCCTCATTTATCTCTCCTCTTCTCCCTTCTGCCCCAGCCAGGCCCCGCACAGCTGCTGCTCCCCCACTGGGGTCCTCTACTCCCCCCACCAGCACGGCAAAGGAGCCTCCCCTCTGGGAGTCTGCGCTCAGGCCTCTCAGGCCTCTGGCTCTTACTGAACACACTGTGACCCGTTCTGGCTACTTCTTGGGTGTTCAGTGTCTGTTCCTCCAGAATGAATCCCCTGGGTCAGGGCTTGTGTCCATCCCCCTGATCAGGGGCTCCCCTGGATGGCGTGGGGAGGGGACAGCGTCAGGCCTCCTGCCCACATGGCTGCCCATGCAGTGGCCAGTGACCTCACACCTTAGGTGACTCTTTCACCTGGGGGATGGAGTCCAAATGGTGTGGCATGAATGTCACATTTGAGCCCCTGTGCCCATGTGGGTCCCACAGCAGTTCTGCTAGGTGGGGGGCCTACAACAACTCATGCTTCCTTTTTTGTGGTGGGTGGTGGCGGCTCCCTCCCCAGCTGCTGCCCAGAGCACCAGGAGGGGGTCTGCCCTCATTCTCTGAGGACCTTCCCCTGCTCTCCCCAGGCCCTCTTGTTGGGTCTGCGTGGTGACGGCCTGAGGCCACTGGTCCCAAAGGTGCCACCAAATCTGGAGAGGTTTCTGTGATGCAGTTCAGATTATTTAGAAGACAACCTCCAATATTTCTGATCAGAAAAATAACATGCCTTGCAGAAAGCTTGGACAATTCGGAAAAGCACAGAGAAGACAAAACTCACACCCGACCCTGGAGTTCTCTCGTTACTGGCTTGGTTCAACTTCATCTAGTTATTCCCTGTGCAAACATATCTATTGTCTGTCTGTCTATCATCTATCATCCATCTATCCGTCTCCTGTCCCCCCATATACACAGACACTCCCCCCATCTCGGTCACTGGGGTCATGCTGCAGATGTGGGTGCACGCACATACTTGGAACACTCCTTATACCCTGAAGACTTCCGGAAAGCAGAAGGCACTGTGTGGTCAGTGGCGGTGGAGTGTGACACTTCACCTGCGGGCTGCCACCATTTTAACCATTTCCTCACTTTGGAAGGCAGCCTTTTCAGCACTTTTCAGCACTTTTCAGCGGCTGGGCCACACTTCTGCCTGAGCTTGGGGTCTCCTGTGGGGGGAGCAGAGTCCAGGAGCTGTGGCCAGGAGGGGTGCACAGACCGCAGGGGTGGGAGGGGGAGCAACAGGTATTGGCAGGAGAAGTATAGGGGCAGGCTCACCTCTGCCTTCGCAGCCCTGAAGGCAGGTGGAGAAGCCAGCAGTTCCAGGTAGGATGTTGCCTTGAGCTCTGCGGCCCTGGGGCAGGGACCTGGGGTTCTTTGTGGCTTGGGGACTTTTGCTGGCCCCCAGGCCAAGCCTCAGCCTGTCTTTTTCCAAGATAGACATGCCTTCCTGCTTCCCAGCAGCTCCTGAAAGCCAAGGCAGGCAGGGAAACTGAGGCCCAGCTGGGACCGCCTGGAGCCTCATGGGCTCAGTGGGCAAAGCACAGGGGTCCCCACTGGTCCTATGAAATTGGCGGGTTGGGGTTTCCTCCAATTCTCCAGGTCAAGATAGGGTCAGGGTGGCCACGCCATTGTCTCCACTTGTCCCTCTCTGTGGGGACCGTCCACAACCCCTGAGTGGGGGTCCTGTCCCCGTCACTGGTGTCACAAACCTGGGGTCAGGGTCATGCCCCCATCACCAGGTGTCATGACCTCGGGGTCAGGGGCCTGTCCTCAGCCCTCCTCGTTGGGGCTCTCCCAGCACGAGGATGTTTCCATACCCTAGTGTCACTGAGTCACGCCCTTGCTCACAGAGGCTGTGAGCCGCTCCTGCCTGTTGCTCCTCTCTGGAAAGTTCTCTCCTATGCAAAGTCTCTTAAGACTCTTCTGGTGCTGGTCCTGGGGGGGACTGTGGGCCTGTGGAGCTGGGGGGCCCATGGAGAAGTGGGCATCCGTGTGATATAAGTATGTGTGGATCTGTACCGTGCATGTGAGCGTGTATCTGGACGTCGACACGTGTGCATGCACATGCGCACACACGTCCGTGCACTGTTTATGCCTGCACATAGGTACCTGCACAGTTATGTGCGTCCCCTTTGCCTTGCGGCTTCCTGTGTCTCATGCACTCTCCAGAATGACCAGTGAGTTCTTTCCGTCTGCGGCAGCCCCCTAGCAAGGATCTGGACACCGCCTCTGGTTCAGGACCAGAGGTCTCCATCAGGCCCTGGGGTGCACGGCTGGCCGAGGGCTCTCCTTCTGCAGGAGGTGCTGACACAGGTTTAACAGAGCACACAGGCGGGTCTGGAGTCTACACCAGAGCACTCCCAGCCTACATGCCCCACCTGGGATTGAGGGACCGCCCCGGGAAAGTGACTTCACATGTGTCACCCCAGGGCTGCGATGAGTTCCCCTGGCCCCCACCTGTGGACCACTGCTTGGACAGCCAGCCGCAGGCATCCAGCTGTGTCCAGCCAGGTTCACTGGCGACCCCGGACCTGCAGGGTGTCTGCAAATGGAGATTTATTTTTAAATTTTTAAATGTTTATCAGAGAGAGAGAGAGAGAGAGAGAGAAAGAGAGAGAGAGCGAGCGAGCGAGCAGGGCAGAGAGAGGGAGACACAGAATGCGAAGACAGGCTCCAGGCTCTGAGCTGTCAGCACAGAGCCCAAAGTAAGGCTCGAACCCACGTACCATGAGATCATGACCTGAGCTGAAGTCAGACATTTAACTGACTGAGCCACCCAGGCTCCCCGATATTTAGTGTTAAAAGTACATGCAGGTACAGCCATTTCCAAGTTCGGGGCCACCCATGGGAATTAACTACACTGGTCACAGCCTTTCCCTGTCACTCTCCCTCGGACATCTGGGTTGGGGCTTTTGCAATTCCAGAAGCCTTCATGCAGAGACAGGTTTAGGGACCCCCAGATCGTCGTGGGCAGAACAGGACTTTTGCAAGTGTTTCCTGTAGGGAAATATTTATTTGCCACACACCAATTCCAGTGCACTATCTCTACTTGTGCCTGTGAGAAGCGTGACCTCGGGGCGTGCAGGGAGGGCGGCCCCCTTCTCAACAGCACAGAAGACTCCACAGCCGTTGGAGCCCCCCAGGCCTCAGGATCACGTGGTGAGCAGACTGCAACTCCACAGGCTGCATCCAGGCCGTATGTTCCCACGAGTCCCCCTGAAGGGCAGGCAGAGAGCTGAGTGGGCCCCCGAGGGGCCATGGCCGGGGCTCCCTCCTGGATGGAGCGAAGAGAAAAGCTGGCCCACAAGGCGAGAGGCAGACAGCAGGCTTGGGGTGCCGGGGCTGCTCGGGGAGCCTGCCGCGTGGACCTGGCCACCTGCCCTACAGCCCACGCTAATGCGCATGACGTCGGTATACCTCTCTCCACAAGTGACAGAATGGCTCAGACAATTATCGAGGACATGGACAAACTCAGCACCAGCGTCACCCAATAGGATCCCTTCGGCAGTGACAGGACTGTCCTCCGCCAACGGCAAAGTGCACTTGCTGTCCAAGTGCTCGAGGACCAAGGAGGGCTGTGTCCCATCGCTGTTTTCTGGGAGCACAGGGTGTTTACAGTGGAAATTAGTAGCAGGAAATGAAGACTTACCAAGTCTTGGTAAGTAAATGGCCGGCTTCTAAATAGCCTGGGGGTCAGAAGGAAGGGCCAAGGGAACCACACAAGCCAAGCCGGTGACAAGGAGGATGCAGCCTGGGGGTGTTGCAACAGCAGGGCTGAACTGAGAAGCAGGGCCCGTCCCAGGTCAGTGACCTCAGCTCGCCCCCCTCCTGGGGGCTGGGAAAAGAGCAACCCTCAGCAAGGAAAGGAAGGAAATGAAACCACAGAAAAGTACATGGAGCACCTGCCCCCCAACTCTAGTTCTTTGGAAAGATGAATAACGCTGACAAACGTTGGTGAGGCGGACAGAGAAAAGGAGGGACAGATGAGTGCATATGTTTGGAGACCAGGGACAGGGGCGCGGGAGGGGCGGCGAGGGAGTCCTGGGGGCAGCCCTCCACCGTGCAACCTGGGTGACTGTGCGGACTGGGAGTCACAGGGGCGGGGGGAGGGAGTCGTGAACTGCAGTTCCCGAAAAGTTTCCAGCCCAGGTGGCTCCACTCGTGGCTTCTATCAAACATTTAAGGGGGAATCAAGACGGGGGCCCCCAGGGGGCTCAGCCAGTTCCACGTCTGACTCTCAATTTTGGCTCAGGTCATGATCTCACTGTGGTTCATGGGACTGAGCCCATGTCAGGCTCTCTCTCTCTCTGCCCCTCTCCCCCTCTCTAAACTAAACTAAACTAAAAAAATAAAGTAGAATTAAGACCAGTACTCCAAAACCAATTCTAGAAAATGGGACAGGACAGCTCAACTCCTTTCATGTGACCAGCATTACACTGATTCCACTGGATCTGACAGAGAGGGGAGAGCACACACACACCCCTGCACACACACTGGCACACACACTCCTACATACACCCTTGCACATACACCCCTATACACACCCCTGCACAAACCCCTCACTTACCCTGCCCACAGCCCTACACATACCCCTGTACTCACCCCTACATACACCCTTACACTCACCCTTGCACACACCCCTGCACACACACCCCTACACATACCTCTACACTCATCC
Source organism: Suricata suricatta (assembly GCF_006229205.1). Lineage (NCBI taxonomy): Eukaryota > Metazoa > Chordata > Mammalia > Carnivora > Herpestidae > Suricata > Suricata suricatta. The sequence goes on along the minus strand of NC_043701.1, from coordinate 102,191,271 downwards.
CTACGTACACCCCCTACATAGACCCCTACACACACCCCTATACTTATCCCTACACACACCTTTATACTCACCCCTGCACACACCCCTATACACACACACACCCTTACACTCCCCCTACACTCACCCCGCACGCCCCCCCTACATGTACCCCTACATGCACACCTATACTCACCCCTACACCCACCCTTATACTTGCCCCTGCACACACCCTATACACACACACACCCTTACACTCCCCCCTACACACACTTCTAACTTACTCCTACACACACCCTTGCACACACACCCCTACACATACCTCTACACTTACCCCTACACACACCCCCTACACTCACCCCTGCAATACACCCCTATACACACACAGACACACACACTACATGCACCCCTACATGCGCTCTTACACTCACTCCTACACACAGAAAGACACACAGACACAGACACACAGGCACAGAAGTCCTCAAGGAGCAAGCAAGTGGAACCCAGCACTACTGGTGAGATTATGCAGCAGGGTTTGTGAACGGACGGCCAAGAAAGAATTCTTGAGACATTTTTGACAAAAAAGGGTGAGGTTATCATAGCACGCACACGGGGCACAGGGGCAGAGAGAGCCGCACTGGGTGTGCGGGGAGGTGGGGTGCATAATGTGAGGTTAGTGGAGGGCGGGTGGTAGAGAGAAAGTAAAGTTTCTGAGGAATTGGAGGCTGGCTGCTGTGAAAATAAGGTTACTTCAAGTTTTTAAGTCTTAATGCAACACAGACATTAAGGCAGGAGGGGGGCCTGGCGTTCCTCCTCGAAAGTGACCCTCTGCGTGCTTCAGGTGGCTGGAAGTGAGCTGCGAGCCATAAGTAAGGAGGTTTCATTTAAGCTACATTTTTCTTGCCTTTCTTTTCCTCATCATTCCTCCCCGGAACAATTTTGGCCCTAAATCTTAAAGTTGCTAAGGGTGGAAGGTCTTCTCTTCTGTAGCCTCCTCCTGCTGAGTAGGGGCACAGAGATGTCCCCACCTCTGGGGCAGCATTGGTCAGTTAGGGACGCGGGACTTAAGAAAGGCAGAGGTGGCAGAGTCCAATGTGGACACATATACGGTCTCCTTGAGTGGGAGGGATCGCTCGTCAAAGTGCAGTTATTGTGGTGACGGAGTCAGCCCAGAGCAGAGAGACGCTGGAAGACACAACGTAAAACTGTGGGTCCCACTGTAAGAATGAAAAGCCCAATGCAGGGACCTTCATAGCTGACCGCAGTCCTCCCCCGCACCAGGAGCTCAGCCAGCCAGTGAGACAGAGGCGAAGGGCTTGTACAGGCTCTGCTGGAGGATTCGCATCTTTTAACAGTCCTGAGCCATTCTCATGATAGTCTGCGACATGCACACGGCACTCTGGTTTAGCAGCGGCACACGTACCGTCCTGTGCTGCTGTGGAGACATCGAAAGCCATTCAATCTTGTAGAGCTGTCCTCTGCATTTTATCACTGGGTTCCACATGCCAGATTGTGCTTTCTAAGCGTGCAGGTGGAACAAAGACGGACCCTAAATGATCATGCCGATGAAAGACAGATTGTTTCCGTCTTTGTTTTTAATTGGAACGATTAGATAATGATGGTTGCTTTTTTTTTTTTAATGTTTATTTATTTTTGAGAGAGAGAGAGACAGAGTACGAGCCGGGGAGGGGCAGAGGGGAAGACACAGAATCCAAAGCAGGCTCCAGGCTCTGAGCTGTCCGCACAGAGCCTGACGCAGGGCTCGAACCCACAGACTGTGAGATCATGACCTGAGCCAAAGTTGGACACTCAACCGACTGAGCCCCCCAGGTCCCCCTGTAGTGATGGTTTTAGTAACACACCCATGAATCTGGGCAGAACCCAAGTTACAATGACCGATTCACGCTGGAGGAAGCCAGAGCCATAGATGAGTTCCACACGACCAGCCGGTCCTGTTTGGAGCTGGCCATATGGCTCTAGGTCACCTCATCCAATCAGTAGAACCAGCCAGCAGCCTGCAGGATAAGGGTCTGAGAGCATGTTTCTCAAGTAGCCACACTAGACATCGTGTGCTATCTGCCCAGGTATTATACATATGATTTCTTTGTTTCAAAAGGCATAAAAGTGCCTGTTCGCTGAGCTGCGCAATGGTGAGTGTGAGCCATAAACGTGTGTCCCACATTTGATCCATGCCGTCCTGAGTGTAGTGATCAATAGGGTTTTGTATCTCAGCACTCGTTGGCAGGCATCAGTTAGTGGGTTTGTAGTCGGTTAATATTCTAATAGTTTGAGGGTCTGGGAAACTCCAGTTAGGGCCTGGTAAATTTCATGTTCTATTGATCATGGGCCAGGAACAACCATCCCGGTTAGCAATGGATTTAGCACAAATCAGGGTATCATTGTATATTACTCCTGAAATACACGTTTATGGAGAGTGCCAAGCAGAGTCTTGTGAGGGGGAAACTCACCAGGGGAGCCCGGGTGTACTGGACGTGGGCAAGACTCTGCATACCCAACTAACTGATTTCGCAGGTCAGTGTAAGGTTGTGCCCTTCGGAGATAGGGATTTTCAGTTAGAACAGGTGACCAGAGGGGCTCCTGGGGGGCTCAGTCAGTTAAGCATCCAACTCTTGGTGTTGGCTCAGGTCATGATCTAACAGTTCTTGGGATTGAGCCCTGCATCGGGCTCTGGGCTGACTGCGTGGAACCTGCTTGGGGTTCTCTCTCTCCCTCTCTCTCGGGCACTCCCCATCTTGTACTCTCTCTCTCTCAAAATAAATAAATAAACTTTAAAATAAACACCAGAGACCAGAGAACAGGGAGGAAATATACAGCCTTCATATTGCCTGAAGAGGGGTTTGAGGTCTTCTGCAGGTTCACAGGAATGAGAAGGGGCTCGCTGGTTTCCCGAGAAGGAGGTATGGGTTTTCTTCCGGACATATGGGTCCAGGGGGAGGGCCCCTCTGCTTTTACTGCAGTGGGAGTACATGATGTGGCCCAATGTGGATCTTTCCATTTTTGGATTTGGGTCCCTTACTGTGCTTGATTTCTCCAGCGTGACATGCGGTGGACTTTTAGTTATAATTGAGTCAGGTTTTGGAGCCCATTTAAGATTTTCTCTCTTTCTCTCTCTCCCTCCCTCCCTCTGCATCTTCCCCCTGCACATGGTCTCTCTTTCTCTAAAAAGAAAAAAAGTTACATGTAATTAGCATGTTCATTAAATGACTATGAATTAGACCAGCTTTGAGTGAATAGTTTGTTTAAACATGTGTTTATTTATTTAAGAGAGAGAGCAAGAGCGCATAAGTGGGGAGGAGCAGAGAGAGGGGGGCAGAAGATCTGAAGCGGGCTCTGCACTGACAACTGCAAGCCCAATGTGGGGCTTGAACCCACGAGCCATGATATTGTGATCTAGGCCAAAGTCTGACTCAACTGACTGAGCCACCACCCAGGAGCCCCTTGAGTGAATAGTTTAATAGAGCCTTGTAATCTTTAATAACAGATCTACTGTAAGAAATGGCTTCCCATATAATGGCTCAGAAGGCTGAGTCCTGAGGTTGCTTTGAAGCAGTTTTTTGAGAAGTCCTATCAGAAAAATGTAACTGAGTAACTACATTTAGTGAGGTGTCATTTTAAAGTAGGATTAACTTTCTCTGCCTTCCCAGAGGATCGTGGATGCCAGGCTGAATGTAGACAATATTTAATTAAAACATGTTTCATGTTTAATTATTTTTGAGAGAGAGAGCGAGAGAGAGCAAGTGTGCAGTGGAAGGGCAGAGAGAGAGGAGACACAGAATCTGAAGCGGGCTCCAGGCTCTGAGCTGACAGGTCAGAGCCTGATATGGGGCTCAAACCCACGAACTGCAAGATCATGACCTGAGCTGACGTCAGGCACTTAACTGACTGAGCCCCCCAGGCGCCCTGAAGAAGGTGTCTCTTACATCAAGCACTGTAAGCCAGTTGACATCACCAGGGACCTGGGTGAGAATGGCATACGGATTTGGCACCGTGGGATGGAGGGGCACCACTGCCTCATTTGTGGCTCTTAAATCCTGCACCATTTGATATTCTCCATTTGGCTTTTTGATTGGCAAAATTGGAGTGTTATTAGGAGATAGACAAGGCTTTAAAATAACCATGTTTGAGGACCTCGGCAGTAAGTGGTTGTAACTCAGCTTTTGCTTTGGGTTTTAAGGGATATTGTTTTTTATGAGGCAGAGTGACTGGGCCTTCTAAGGTCGCCTTAACTGGCTGGGCCTTAAGAGCCTTTTCCTGGGACATCACAATCCCAGACCTAAGGATTTATTTCCTTCCAGGTATTAGAAGGGGCAAGGTTTTCTTTTTAAGGTTTATTATGTATTTTGAGAGAGAGCGCAAGCATAGAGAGAATCCCAAGCAGGCTCTGAACTTTCAGCATAGGGTCGAACGCGGGCCTCAAACTCACAAACTGTGAAACTGTGAGATCATTACCTGAGCTGAAACCAAGAGACCGAAGCTTAACCAACAAGCCACCCGGGCGCCCCCTAGAGGTCAAATAGAGCAAGGCGTCTTCTTTAAGGAGAGCAAAGCGACCACCTGGCTTTCGCACGAGTCTCATCCAATTGATGAAGATGGAAGCACCAGATAAACACGAGTGGCAAACTGACGTTTATAGTTACAAGTTGAAAGCATTGTCTGGCGGCACATTTTAGTCAAGTGAGACAAGTGGGCCAAAGAGCTGAATGGGCAGATAAAGTGGCTACTGTATCAACAAGGAAATGGACGACTTTACCTCCCGAGTCCAGGGCAGCCGGGGCTCAGTCAACCTGATGTCAAAAGGAGCCCAACCAGCTTTGCAGGGGTGTGTGTGGAGTTGAGTTCCTGCCTTCCTCTCTCTCTTGAGTGAGGATGTCTCTCTTCCAATGTCCTCCATTTTTACAGATGGGACATGGTCCTGGAGGAGAGCCTTTATTCAGACATCCTTTGCTCCAAGGTTTGGCCTGGCCTCTCCTGCAGTGTGGGGGCTTAACTGATTCTTTGTCTAATTCTGGTTTTTTCTTTGCCCTGCTTAGTCTGCTATTGTGGGGACCCTGCTACGGTGGCAGCCAGCGTTTGAGGCTGTTTCTTACCCTGAAATTTAGCTCTCCCGTCCTTTTCTAGCTCTAAGACCACATCTCTAGTACCAAAGACTCTGATCGCACCTCTAGGAGGTGCTGGGTGGGGGTTGAGGGTCTTCAGCCATTTCTGTACGTTTTCAGTGGACATCAGGTGCCGACAGACTTATAAAATACTCGTTCAGTGTGGTTCCCTGTCAGGTGAGGTGGGTCCCCATTTGCGTATTTACATGGCTTCTATTAAATGGCCCTGAAATAGAGCTGGATTCTTATCAGTCCCTTGAGTAACTTTCTGGATTTTATCAAAATTTACAGGTTTAGAGAATCCTGTTTCCCTTCCTTCTATTAAACAAGCAAGCCTATGACCTCATCGCTCCCTTCCCTGTCCCCCCTCTTGGTAATTCCATTGTGGCTCGGTGTTCGGGACAGCAGCAGCACTCCCCCATTCCAGTCTCCTGTGGCCGGTTCATCAGCGAACTCTTGGGCTCCTGCCCCCTTTACCTCAGGGGTGCACCAACAAGTTAATGTGATGTGCGCATCTTGCCAGGTCAGACTGAACGTAGTACAGACTTGTTGAAAGCCGTCAGAAGATTGGGAAGGGTTTTTGGAACATCATCCCAACTGTGTGATCTGAGCCACAGAGAACAGGATGTGGATTCTACTTGTGCCCATTTCTCCATTGGCGACCTCCCTAAGAGGGTGCAATTCAAACTTGGGGGAAGCTCCTGGGGGGCAGGGAGTCCAGTTCCTGGTATGTCCAGCTGGGCTGAGAGCAGAGGGTCTTGGGGTCTATAAGGAAGAGAGAGAGCAGCAGAACCAGGGGCCTCTGGGTCTGGACTGGCTGGCGTTTCCTCCGGTGCCCAGTTCTGTTAGGAGGAATGTGCTTTTTTAGATAGTCATCACCCAATATGTGAAGAGGGGGTTTATTAACCTGGTTGGTGTTTAGACACACTCTGCAAGAGGCCCGCGGGTCCGGATCCTGATCTCGAGCCACGAAGTTCTGGACATAGGATACTTTGGTCCATTTGCCCTGTTTCTTGCAGAAGAAATCTAACTGGTAGATTGTATTAAAGTTTAATGTCCCATTCATGGGCCATTTTTCTTCATCTCCTAAGGAGTGCTGAGGCCAGACAGTGATACAAAAGAAGATTATTTTCTTTTTAGATCTTGCAATCCAACTTGATTCCAGTGGGTTCAAAGGCATCCCAAGGGAGAGTCCTTGGGGACTGAAGAAGATCCCATGTTTCTGGAAAAGTAGCAAAGGCCAAGGATTTTTATCCAGAATCCTTCCCGACTCCCACATGGGCTATGTCAGAGATTCCTGGTGTCAAAGTGAGGTAGGTCCCTTCCCTAAGGAATGTGGAGAGAAAAGACCTCAAGATAAGGGAAGGCGACCTGGCTACGTGACATTCCTCACGACTCTGCGTGTCTCTGCCTTACATCCTCCTGGCCCTGGAACATGAGACCCGCCCACACTGTGTGTCTACACCTCAGGTATCTTCACAGATGGAGAAGTAGCAAAGGCATGAAAGACAACATCTCACTGCACTCAGGGCTCAGTTTTTCGGATGTGAACCCAGCTGAGCCAGCGCTGGCACGAATAACGTTGCTTCTTGGAAAGAAGAGTCTTGGTGTCACAACTCTCGGTGCGAGATGCGGTCCCGTTACAAAAGCGACCTGAAGTGTCCCTCAAATGAAATCGCTACGCTCTCAGATCTGCCACTAAGGGCCCTGGAGAAGAGACGCTTGTGGACCCGCGCAGCCCCGTAACATTCTAGACTCTGGATAGTGCCGGCAAAGGGGCCGGAAAACTGTGCCTTGTCTTGCCTTGAAGGCTATGCTGTGCTTTTTTTTTTAACTCATGGAAAAGATTAGTAGACAAGTTTTACAAGAGGAAGTTATCCAGTTTTGTAACTGCAGTAGTCAGTAGGGAACACTGATGAACAAACAATAAAGACAGAAATCTGTCATGATCTAAGCGACATTCCAACGCACATAGTCTTCATGGTCGACTTCCTAGGAAACATGTCCCATTGGGTTTTACTTCAATCGGGCACTGGTTTCAGACAGTTCCCAGGGGAGGTATCACGGCCAGAAATGTCTAGACCAGAGATGTGAGTGTGTGTAGGGGTCATGTTAGGGCCATGAGGAGGAGACCTGGGGGCCATCTTGGGGACTTAGGTGGCTGTCCTGTGCCCATGACTGACAACTTTGTAGAAGGACAGGAAGAAAGAGAGGGCATCGAGTTTCTGGGTCTTACCACCTCTCTGGCCAGGACCCTCACTTCCCGCCAAAAGGCAGGCTTCCTCTTCCCCGTGGAGTAGCCACAGGTGAGAGGGCTGCGTCTGGAGCAGTCGACGGGAGCGTGGGACAAGAAGCCTGAGCTCCCTGAAACTCCCCTGGAGAGAAAGTAACGGGAGAAAGGGAGTTACTCGCCATGTTTGCACTGATGCCGAGTCCAGATGATGAGGCTCGAAGCCCTGCATTCAGGGGCCAGAATGATGACATTATGACACAGGGTTCATGAGTGAATGGCCAAGAAAGAATTCTTGAGACATTTTTGAAGCAAAACAGTGATTTTATTATAGCACAGACACGGGGCGCATGGGGAGAGAGAGCTGCACTGGGTGTGGGGGGGTGGGGTCCATGCTGTGAAATTAATGGAGGGAGGGGGGTAGAGATAAATTCTGAGGAATTGGAAGTGAGGCTTCCGGGATCTTGAGGGGCTGGTGCTGTGAAGACCAGGTAACTTCTGGTCTTTAATGCAACATAGACATTAAGGCACCAGGGGAGCCTCATGTTCCTCCAGGAAGGTGACCCTCTGCATGCTTCAGGGGGTTGGCAGTGTGCTGTGAGCCGTAAGGTTTAATGTTTACTTATTTTTGAGAGAGAGATGGAGCATGAGTGGGCAAGGGGTAGAGAGAGAGGGAGACACTAAATCTGAAGCAGGCTCCAGGCTCCAAGCTGTTAGCACAGTGGCCAACTTGGGGCTCAAACTTACTAATGGAGAGATCATGACCTGAGCTGAAGTTGGACGCTTAACTGACTGAGACACCCAGGTGCCCCAGATATAATTTAAGCTGCATTTCTCTTGCCTTTGTTTCTGTCCTCAGTGCGTACAGAGAATTACACACCACGAGTGAGTGGGCATGTTCCAGGGACCCAAGGCTGCTTCAGGATTTGAAGACCAAGCCGAGTAATCTACTGCATTAACAGAGTACAGAAGAAAAACCAGGATAGAAACCCTCCGAAAGTTCAGAATATTAGGAACTTTCCTAGACTTGAGAACATCTATGACACAATTTGTTTCAAAATCCCAGAAGGATATTTGGAAGTTATAGACAGGGTCAGTCTAAAATTTTCTATTAGATGGCAAAGGCGCACAGATAGCTAAAGAGATTTTGGGACAGAATACGGATGGAGGAAGCTGTCTGCCTGATCGAGGACATCATAGCTGTAGCTGTCAGGATGGTGTGGGGTGGACCAAGGGACAGACACGGGGACTGTGCGACCGAACACTGCATCGCAGGTAGCCCCGCACGGGCACAGCCAACCGGTCCTTTGACAAAAGTGTGAAACCAGTTCCGTGGAAGGAAATCTTTTCAGCTGGTGGTGCTGGGACAAGACTCCCCTAAAAACTGTTGGGACTGATCAGTGGATTCAGTCACATTGCAGGATACACAACCAGCTCACAGAAATCAGCTGTGCTTCTGTATGCTGCTCATGACCCGGCAAATAAACCAAACAATCCCATTTCCAATAGCATCAAAAGCAATAAATTACTCAGGAATACATTTACCCAAGGAGGTGAAAAAGCTTCACACTGAAAACAGTAATACTTTATGGGCAGCTGGGTGGCTCAGTTGGTTAAGCATCTGATTTTGGCTCAGGTCATGATCTCACAGTTTGTGGGTTTGAGCCCCACGTCAGGCTCTGTGCTGACAGCTTGGAGCCTGGACCCTGCTTCGGATTCTGTGTCTCCTCTCTGCCCCCCCCTCCCCTCCCCCGCTCATGCTCTGAGTCTCTCTGTCCTTCAAAAATAAATAATCATTAAAACAAAATTTAAAAAGATTCAAGTGGCCTTGTACACAGAAATAGCAACAAACCACAAAACCACAAAAGACTTTGAGTCGCTAAAGCAATCCTGAGCAAGAAGAAAGCTGGAGGCATCATACTTCCTGATTTCAAACTATGTCACAGAGGTGTAGTGACATGGCCTATGGCCTTGGCGAGATAGATGCCTAAACCTTGAAACAATGGCGAGCTCAGAAGCAAACCTCTGCGTTATATAAGGTCGATTAATATTGACAAAGGAGCCACGAACACTCACCAGGAAAAGGATGGCTTCTTCACACACGGTGCTGAGAAAACTGGATAGCCACATGCAGAGAGTGAAACTGGACCTCTGCTTTCTTCCAGTCATAGAGGGCAGCTGGGTGGTTCAGTCGGTTGGGTGTCCGACTTCGGCTCAGGTCATGATCTCACAGTCCATGGGTTTGAGCCCTATGTCAGGCTCCGTGCTGACAGCTCAGAGCCTGGAGCCTGGTTTGGATTCTGTCTCCCCATCTCTGCCTCTCCCCTGGTTGTGCTCCCTCTCTTTCTCTCAAAAATAAGTGAACATTAAAAAAATAATAAAAAGTTGAAAATGTAATTAAAACAACAACAAAAAAACTGTAATGAAAGATATTAAAGACCTAAAAATATATATTACGTTTATGCATTGAAAGATTCAATTATCATGGATGTGAACTGCTCCCAAATTGATTTCCAGAGTCCGTGCAACCCCAGTGGAAATCCTAAGTCTCAGGGGAAAGGAGAGTGCCGAGGGTCTTGAAGGGTCCCTGCCCCTGAGCTTTGAGGTGCCCTGCATCTGGACCTGCTAAGAAAGCTGTGGCGTAGGGGCAGAGGACACAGCGGTTGATGGCTGGGGGCCCATCTTGCAGCACCGGCCATCCAAGTCCTCCTGTTCCCAGACGGGGGGCTGCCATCTCACGCACTGCCTGCTCGCTGTGTGGACGGGCTCCTTGGCCACGCAGAAGCTTTCTGTTCCGTGCAGCTGATTTCTGCTTTGGTGGCTGGTGCTTTCATGCCACAGCTGAAAATTTTCCAGGGTGCTCGCCACAGAGCTTTTCCCCTTGTTTCTGCCAGGGGCTTTACAGTCTCAGGTCTCATGTTTAAATTTGTAACCCACGTTCAGTGAGTTTTTAAAAATTATTTGTTTTTGAGAGAGAGGGAGAGAGAGAGAGAGAGAGAGAGAGAGAGAGAGAGAGAGAGAGAGAGAGAATCCGAAGCAGGCTCCAGGCTCTGAGCTGTCAGCACAGAGCCTGACACGGGGTTCAAACTCACGAACCACGAAATCATGACCTGAGCTGAAGTGGGACGCTTAACTGACTGACCCCCCCTCTCTTTCCCCGGCGTTCCTAAACTTCCCTTTTAGAACTGCTTTTGTTGCGTCTCGTAAGTTCTGGTGTGTTGTGTTTTCATTTTTCTTCGTTTTAAGATCTTTTTTCTCAGCTTTTATATTTATTCTCTAACCCATTGGTTGCTCAGGGGCATGTGTGTGATTTCTTCTTATTGGCGAGTGATCCAGTTTTCCCTCCTTATTGGTTTCTAGTTTCATACCGCCGGAGGCAGAAAAGACAGTTTGTATAGTTCAGATCTCAACCCTGCGGAGACCTGTGTTGTTATCCAAAATGGGGTCCGTTCCAGAGAAGGGGTGTTTTTTTATTTTAGAGAGTGAGAGACCATGAGGGCAGAGGAGAGGGGCAGAGAGAGAGGGAGACACAGAATCTGAAGCAGGCTCCAGACTCTGAGCTGTCTGCACAGGGCCTGACATGGGGCTCGATCCCATGAGCCGTGAGGTCATAACCTGAGCTGAAGTTGGATGCTTAACCGACTGAGCCACGCAGGCGCCCCTAAACACAACTTCCACATCCACTGAGAAACCAGAAAATTCATTTGACTTGCTTTACTGTGACATCCACCGTATTGCTGTGGCCTGGATGCAATGCCTGGATTTTGAATTTATTGGGCGTATTGCAAGTTGGGAACATTGTGCGTTTGTGTGTGTGCGTGTGTGCGTGTGTGTGTCTGGTGTCACATTCCTTGATTTTTTTATGTTCTTCCAAGTTTTCTGTTACCGTCTCCACAGCCGAAGGGGCAGGTCCCTTCCTGCAGCCTTCACTGACCACCTTTGGGATGGAAACCCTTTTGGGGTGCTGAGGCTTTCTTAGACCCATGGACAGCCCCCTCCACAAGGCGGCTCCCTCCCAAGACAGAATTCTTATGCTTACATGCTTCTTCTCTGTCCTGCAGTGTCAAGCCATGTGCCCACGGCCTCCTTTTTTCCCCCACAGGGTCCCCTGGGCTGGCTTTCTGCACACGTCCACTAGCTGTCTGCAAAGCTCTCTACACTGCTGGGAGCTTGGGAATGTGCACTGGCTTGTGGCCATGGTGTGTTTGTGTGTGTGTGTGTGTGTGTGTGTGTGTGTGTGTGTGCGCGTGCGCATGCATGCATGTGTGTGTGCATGTGCGCACATGCATGTGTGTGCTGCAGAATGCAGGGGTGCCCTGGGCCAAGGCAGAGGTGGGGGGCTCCTTCCACATCCCTGAGAGTCTGGTGCCAGTGACAGACCCAAAGCCCTAGGGGTGTGGGGCGGGTTCCCATTCTGTAGCGGGGACCTGGGTCAGCGGCTCAGCTCCCCTCGGTCTTGGACCATCCCGGGGTTTCACAGATTCCTCGGGAGCTCACAGCCCCCTGAAGTCACTGTTGTCTGTGGCTGGATGCCACGTTGCTTTTGTTAAAAGGGACATGAATGACGGACATCTCGCTCTACCACATTTAGGACATCATCCGGCTTTTATTCTTCAATGAAGGACAAATACTCCTGCGTCCTGTTTTCAAAAGGTTGTTCCCCAAATGCGGTCCTCAGCCTCACACATCACTTCGGGAGGGCTCCACATTGCCTCCTCCTCAGGCTTCAGGTCCCAGGAGCGGCCCCTCGTAAGTCCCCCCAGGGCCGGGAAATGCCTCTCTGAGAGGCTGGTGGCCCACGTCAGCAAGACTTCCTGCAGCAGCTCCTGAAGGTGGCAGAATGTCCGTCCCAAGCGCTTTGGGGGCCAGAGGTTTGAAGCTGACTTGATATTTTCTGCGATATTTATAGGCATTCAGAGGGGAGCCAAATCCCGAGTGGGCGTCTCCGATGTGACGGTCCTTCACCCCACTTCTCTCTCTCCTCCCTCTGTGGGGCTCAGGTCTGCCCACCGGCTCCCAGTATGGTGCTCCCCACAAGAGCCCTCTGTCTTCCTGGGTCTCACAGCGCTGAGTCCGTGCAGCCCTTACCCTGGGCCAGTACTGGATACACAGCAACCCAGGGAGTCCGTGCCCATGGGAGCCTTGTGCCGTTTGAGTCCCTGGCAGCCCCACAAGGGTCTCATCTGCTCTTTGCACCTAGGAGCCAGACTTAGAGAGGTTTTGTAAAAGACCCAGGAGTCAGGGTCCGACACAAGGTGTCCAACCTCGAATATGGGCATTACCTTATAACAGATTAAAAAATTTATTTTTTGAGAAAGGAGAGAGAGAGACAGAGACAGAGTGAGCAGGGGAGAGTCAGAGAGAGGGAGACACAGAATCAGAAGACAGGTCCAATGCAGGGCTCGAACCTACAAACCAGGAGATCATGACCTGAGCTGCAGTCTGATGCTTAACCGACTGAGCCCCCCAGGCGCCCACCTTATGACAGATTTAAATATCACACACCTGTGGAAAGTATTCTACCCTGCGCTGGGCACAGTTTATAGTGAGGCTCGTGGGGGTGATGTGGAGACTTCTCGGGGCTGTGGCATGTCCTATGAATGTGGGGCACTTTGGTTGTTGGAAGTCCCTGTAGAAACTGAGCTCGTTGTCTCAGGGGTGGGTCGACCAGAAGGTCACGTGTGACTTTCAGGAGGGGCAGGTGGTGACAGCATAGCAGGACTTTCAGACCACACCTTCTGGCCAAGAACTGCTATTTTGTGAGCATGTAACAGTGTTCCCATTTCCCAGGGGAGCATGCTTACATGGCTGACACAGTAAGAGGCCAGCATCCCCTAGGAACAGGACTCTGGACAGTCATCGAGGTCAGCCCAAAGAGATGCTTGGGAAGCCAGCTGGCAACCAGAGCTGTGTCTGTGGAGGGTGGGGTGGGTCTAATCAAGGATGTGATGGCCTCTGGCTGGCACCTTCTCACCGGATGGGGGACCGGGACCTGCTTGTCCCTGGGGCTGTGGGCACCAGGCCCCTCTCTCAGCAGGCTTGCACAGACACCCCATGGCCAATGCTCCTGGGGACACGGTTACTGCTCCCTCCCCTCCCCCTCATCCTAGGGAGGTGACCCGGTGCACAGATGGCTTGGTGTGGGGGAGCTGATCCGCAGGTCCTCTGGGTCCCTGGCACCCTGTCATCTGGCCGTCAGTTTTCAGTCCCTGTATGTGCTGTCCCAGCTGTGTGACATATCCAGCCCCCAGCTGCTCCACAGACCACCAAGGAAGGGCCTGGCTCCACAGGCATCTCTCTGGGTGTCTGAGTATTTCTGGGGGTGTCCCTAGGCTTTCTTTGGGTGTCTCTGGAGTGTGTCTAGGGCTGTCTCTGGGAGGTGTCTCTGCACTGTCTCTTGGAGGGTGTCTCTGGGAGGTGTCTCTGTGCCATCTCTGGGTTGTTTCCGCTGATTTGGAATGACCCTGCTGGGCCTGGACACATCCCTCTTGGCTTTTGCAGGTGGCAGACGAGGGGGGAGGGGGAGGGGGAGGGATGCAGAAGGGGAGCTGGATCTGAAGCTCACTGAACTGTACTCAGCTAACCAGCGACCGGCAGTGAGGTGTCCGGAACCCAGTTGCCGGACTGCGTCAAGGTCCCCTTTCAGTCCTCCCACTGCGGCCAGGGTCACCTGGAGGGCTGTAGCTCAGAGGCCCCCTGCTCTTGCCCCTCTGAGGCCTGAGGTCCTGCCCGGGCGGCTGTGCGCACCTGTGAGGGGCATCAGGTCACTGCTGGGTGGTGGAGGTGGTGACCTGCGGTCATGACGCACCCATTGCTCCCCACCTGTCCTCAGCACTGGGTCCTGAACCCTGACCCCCAGGGAGCAGGAAACAAAGCTCACAGTGAGGCCCCAGCGGAGCCTGGGATCCAACCCCCTGCAGAGTCCCTTGGCCCCGTGCATCGAGCTTCCCCTGCGCCCTGACCCTGCAGACCTGGGGCACTCCCCATCCCTCCGTGACACGGGTGCTGGGCAAGGTCTCCCCAGCTGTTGGAGGCGGGTCACAGCCCAATCCCCGAAGTTCTGGAACACACTTGGTTCTCTCTACAGGCCCTACTCTTTTCATGGGAACCGAGGGTCACCTTCCTGGTACCTGGGGGAGCCTGAGGGCCTGGTCAGGGCACGGGGAGTGACCGGCCCACCCCGCTTCTCCTCCTCAAGTGCCCCTTATGGATTCACGGTCAGTGGCAGTTTATCATCAAATCTAGAGGTGTGTGTTCATACATACACACTCACATGTGTGCACACTCACACACATGCACACACACACACACACACACACACACACACTCAGGCTCCAGCAAACCAGGAAGGTACAGGTACACGTGTGAGCAATGGCCCAGACTCCGCCTGCCTCCTGCCTCCTCCCCTCCTCCTGCCGGGGGCTCTCGGAGAGCAGAGCTCCCTCAGCAGCCCCCGAGGACCAAGGACCGCAGCCACAAGGGCACCTTTGTAGCGGGACAGCTGCCCCCCTGCCCTGGGAGCTCCTGAAGAGGGGTGGGGGGTTCTCTGGAGGGGCTGGGCCCTTGCAGGTCCCAAAAGACTGGCAGAGGGAGGGTCTGAGTGACAGCACAGGCTGAGGGTTCACACACCACACAGGCAAGAACAACACAACAGGCCTGCTCAGGCACACACACATTCACAACACACACACACACACACACACGAGACACAAAACCTCCCCGTCAATGCCACGTGCAGCCCTGCAGCAAAATGAGAGAAGGAACAGAAAGGAACAGAACAAAAAATCACTCTGAATCCCAGCAGATCCAGAAATGACCAGGATTACACTGTGGCGTATTCTCCTCAAGACATTGTTGGGTGGATTTTACAAAATTGAAATCAAATGAAAATGAACTTGCTTTGTTCACTTAAAGAGAAAGTGGGTGACAGTGAATGAAAAGACAGAACGTGGTCCATCCGTATAGGAGAGCATCATACACACATCATATGTACACACATCACACACACACCACATGTACACCATACACACATCCCCCACAGACCATAAATCATACATACATCATCACACACCATACATACATGCTACATACACACATCACATGTACACCCACAGAAGCATCATACATCATATGTACACCATACACACATCATACATACATCATACACAGCATTCACACATCACACATAATAATATGTACATCATACATCGCACACACATCCTACACACACCCTACATACACAATACATACATTACATGTGCACCACACACATGATATGCACATCATACACACAGCACACGTACACCATATACACATCATGCATACATCATCACACACCCCACACCTCACACACACCCCACACACACATCACATGTACACCCGTACAGCATAGCATTCTACATCCATCCTATAACATCATAAGTACATACATACTTCCTACATACACACCTCACATGTACATCTGGACAGCGGAGCATCCTCAGCCTTAAGATGGAAGGAACCCTTGTGCATAGACAAATGAGGAGTGAAGACTGTGTGTGTGTGTGTGTGTGTGTGTGTGTGTGTGTGGACGCGCGCTCACGAATGTGTGAGCATCCTCAGCCTTGAGAGGGAAGGACGCGCTGACCCCTGCCCCGACGAGGATGAACCCGGAGAGCCTAACGCTGAGTGGAAGGAGCCAGACACGGAAGGACATGCACTGGAGGGTTCCACTTCTGTGGGGCCCTGAGAGGGGTCCAGTCCACAGAGATGGAGAGGACATGCTGGGCCCCGGGGCAGGGAAGCGTGGGGGGTTGGTGTCAATGGGGACAAAGCCTCTGTGTGGATGAAAAAGATCCAGGGATGGATGGATGTGGTGGTGGCTGCAGAGAGTGTGGTGTGCTCACTGCCCCTGGAGCGTGAAGGTGGTGATGGTGGGGGCTCCGTGCTATTGATGATGATGATGATGATGAAGGGACGCAGAGAGTAGGGTCCTGGGGCCGGTGGGAAGTGGCTGAGGATCCCCTCTCCTTAACCTTGGGCTGTGCGGGACCTCCCCAGCACCGCCTTGCAGGGCCCCACACTGCAGAGGATGGAGATGCAGTGTCTGCAGTCGGCCGGCAGGGGACGCCAAGCCCCCACGCACCTGCCGGCTATGGCGGCCTCTCAGGCAGGGCTTTGCGGGGAACTTCCCAGAACGCAGGGGCCTGCCGACCCGGCCCTTCCTAACTGGTGCACACACCGAGACCCACTCATAACGGGACAGTGCTCGGACGGCATTGGCTCACGGCCCTCCCCTTGGAGAAGAGGCCACATTGGGGTCGAGCAAACTTTCTCAAAACCCGGTACTAGGGTGGTGCTAGTGGTACTAGTGCGTCAGTCCCCGCGGCCTCGGCAAGAGGAGCCACAGGGACGGGCTCAGGAATCTGGCAGAGCTCGAGGTAAGCAGAGCCAGGCCGGAGCAGGACTGCAGCTGGGGGGCTCCAACACACCAGAAGAGTGCCCCAGGGGGCATTCACCATCACAGCCACTCAGGCAGGGATGGAAAGGCCAGCCTCACGGGCCAGACCTCCCCGGGGGCCTGCACACCATGGACAGCAGCCCCTGTGGAACTCGCAATGGTTCCCGCCCCTCCCTGGGCTGTGGGAATCTCCCCTTCCCAGCTGCCAGGCTACAAACTGGGGAGCAAGACCACCTGGGGTCACCCTCCAGGGTTTTGCGGCCTCCAGGGGCCTGTGCCCACCCCCCAGGCCTTGGGGCAGGCACCTGGCTCGCTCCCAGCTCCGGCTCCCCTGTGCCTGTCTCTTTCCCAGAGGATCTGTCTCCGGGTCCGGTCTGGAGAGACCTCTCCCTGAAGAGACTATGTGCTCACCTTCCCCCTGGTGGCCCGTGGCTGAGGGTAAGGAGGGAGTGCCTGCAGGACTGTAGGGGGGAAAGTCTCGCTTTTGTGATTTGGTGGCCTCGCTTTTGTGGCCTGCACAGGGCACAGCAGGGCGTCAGCAATGACAGCTGCTCAAGGCCTGCGCCAGCCCTCTCTATCCTCCCCACACACTCCTCCTTCTCCACAGTCACCTCCTCTTCCTCCCCCTCCTCAGTCTCCTCCCCCTCCCCCTCCTCATCTTCTTCCATCTCCTCCCTCCTTCTCTACCTCCTCCACCCCTTTCTCCTCCCCCTTCCTTCCTCTCTTCCTCCTCCCCTCCTGCTCCTTCTCCTCCCCTCCTCCTCCTCCTCCCCCCTCCTCCTCCACAGCCACCTCCTCTTCCTCCCCCTCCTCAGTCTTCTCCCCCTCCCCCTCCCC